>NC_053489.1:666745966-667118001 GCF_905171775.1 Rana temporaria | reverse complement strand
TGCAGCTTTGCGTATGCAAATGAGGACTTAAGCAGATTTTCAAAGCATTTCATCACTGTGATTTCTGCATAAGTTCCGAATTTGCCTGCGCAAAACTAGGGCTGGTTTTATAATGTGGAAAGTTAGTCACACATTGTAAAGGCCCATTCCAGCGACGGCATTTGGTATGCATTCCCGAGGGAGAACTCCACGGCAATTTTAAAATTCAAAACCGGCATGGGTTCCCCCCCAGGAGCATACCAGGCCCTTAGGTCTGGTATGGGTTGTAAGGAGACCCCCCCACGCCGAAAAATTGACGTAGGGGGTCCCCCTACAATCCATACCAGACCCGTATCCAAAGCAGGCTACCCGGCCGGTCAGGAAGGGAGTGGGGACGAGCGAGCGCCCCCCCCCCTCCTGAGCCGTGCCAGGCCGCATGCCCTCAACATGGGGGGGTTGGGTGCTCTGGGGCAGGGGGGCGCACTGCGGGCCCCCCCACCCCAGAGCACCCTGTCACCATGTTGATGAGGACAGGACCTCTTCCCGACAACCCTTGCCGTTGGTTGTCGGGGTCTGCGGGCGGGGGCTTATCGGAATCTGGGAGTCCCCTTTAATAAGGGGGCCCCCAGATACCGGCCCCCCACCCTAAGTGAATGGATATGGGGTACATCGTACCCCTATCCATTCACCTGGAGGCAAAAAGTAAAAGTTAGTAAACACACAACACAAGGCTTTTTAAAATAATTTATTATTCTGCTCCGGATGCCCCCCCTGTCTTCTTTATTAGCTCTATTTCCAGGGGGGGCTTCTTCTTCCACTCTCCGGGGGTCTTCTTCCACTCTCCGGGGGGGGTTTCTTCTTCCGCTCTCCGGGGGGGGGGCTTCTCCGCTCTCCGGGGGGCTTCTTCCATCTTCTCCCCTCTTCCGCTGTTGACTCGGCGAACCCCGGTTCTTCTCCAGCTGTCCGGTGCCTTCTTCTTCAGCGCTGGCTGCCTGCTATGTTTGTGTGTTAGCTCAATTAGTAACAGGCAGCCGGCGCGGTCTTCTGTGACGTCAGGGTCTTCTCTTCTGTTCTTCTCCCCTCTTCCGATGTTGACTCGTCGCATCTTGTCGCTGTAATGATGGAAGCGCGCCTTGCATCCCATTTATATAGGCATCACCGTCCCATCATGCTCCGGTAGGTACCCACGTGGTGGGTGCCTACCCACGTGCACCCACCACGTGGGTACCTGCCGGAGCATGATGGGACGGTGATGCCTATATAAATGGGATGCAAGGCGCGCTTCCATCATTGCAGTGACAACAGGCGACGAGGCAACATCGGAAGAGGGGAGAAGAACAGAAGAGAAGACCCTGACGTCACAGAAGACCGCGCCGGCTGCCTGTTACTAATTGAGCTAACACACGAAGATAGCAGGCAGCCAGCGCTGAAGAAGAAGGCACCGGACATCTGCAGAAGAACCGGGGTTCGCCGAGTCAACAGCGGAAGAGGGGAGAAGATGGAAGAAGACCCCCGGAGTCCGGAGAAGCCCCCCCCCGGCGAGCGGAAGAAGAAACCCCCCCCGGAGAGTGGAAGAAGCCCCCCGGAGAGCGGAAGAAGAAACCCCCCCCGGAGAGTGGAAGAAGACCCCCGGAGAGTGGAAGAAGACCCCCGGAGAGTGGAAGAAGAAGCCCCCCCTGGAAATAGAGCTAATAAAGAAGACAGGGGGGGCATCCGGAGCAGAATAATAAATTATTTTAAAAAGCCTTGTGTTGTGTGTTTACTAACTTTTACTTTTTGCCTCCAGGTGAATGGATAGGGGTACGATGTACCCCATATCCATTCACTTAGGGTGGGGGGCCGGTATCTGGGGGCCCCCTTATTAAAGGGGACTCCCAGATTCCGATAAGCCCCCGCCCACAGACCCCGACAACCAACGGCAAGGGTTGTCGGGAAGAGGTCCTGTCCTCATCAACATGGGGACAGGGTGCTCTGGGGTGGGGGGGCCCGCAGTGCGCCCCCCTGCCCCAGAGCACCCAACCCCCCCATGTTGAGGGCATGCGGCCTGGCACGGCTCAGGAGGGGGGGGGGCGCTCGCTCGTCCCCACTCCCTTCCTGACCGGCCGGGTAGCGTGCTTTGGATACGGGTCTGGTATGGATTGTAGGGGGACCCCCTACGTCAATTTTTCGGCGTGGGGGGGTCTCCTTACAACCCATACCAGACCTAAGGGCCTGGTATGCTCCTGAGGGGGAACCCATGCCGGTTTTTTCTTTGAAAATTGGCATGGAGTTCTCCCTCTCAGGAATGCATGCTGAGCGACGCTGTCATTTTTTTTTATAATTATTTGTTTTCCCGGCGCGTCTTTTTTTTTTCACCCGTCGCAACTTTAGTGTCCCGTCGAAATTCTCAAAGCCGCCCGGCGTTAATTACGTTCGCGCGCTGCACGTCGGGAAAATGACGTCACACGCATGCGCAGTACGGCCGGCGCGGGAGCGCGCCTCATTTAAATTTTAAACACCCCCAGGAGAGGAGGACCGCCTTAGGCCGGCGGCACTTAAGTTACACGGCCTGAAATTTCTGGGTAAGTGCTTTGACGATCGGGCACTTAGGTAGAAATTTTAAGTCAGTGTAACTTAACTGCTGAAATTTAAGTTAGGCAGCTTTTTTGAGAATTTGGCCCCATGTTCTCACAGTCCCATTTAGCAAGGCAGGTGGGCTTTTTACAGCAAGTCCTTAGCATATAACAAACAAATCATCTGCTTTTTCATGTTATCATCTAAAGTTCAATGCTTCCAAGCATGCGTCCACTTGATTCTGAGCATGCGCGGGTTTTGAACCAATGCTTTTCTGTACTAACCATCGGTTTGGTCCAATGGGGCAGCAGTCCATCGGTTCGGTTTTGAAGCATGTTTTAAAATTTTGGACCGAAGGAAAACAGACCGATAGCCTATACACACGGTCGGTTTGGTCCGATGAAACTGAACTTCGGTTCATTCTCATCGGTTTTGTCCGACCGTGTGTACGGGGCCTTAGTGTTCTGTCAGCAATCAGCCTTTTCACCCAGCAGAATGCTCCCAGCAGAAAGAGAGAGAAAAAGATAGCCCTCAGTCAGCTCCTATATTTATTTATATATATATATATATTATGCAGATCAAGGAATAGATGCTTTTCACACCCAAAGCTGTATAAATCCTCCAGTACCCGGCACAGAACTTATAAAGATTCTGAGATGCTCCTCTTTTATGGTACTTTTATATTCATATTTACCGTATTTATCGGCGTATAACGCGCAACGGCGTATAACGCGCACCCCAATTTTAGGAGGGAAGTTTCAGGAAAAAAACTTTTTAAATAAAGAACTTTGAAACCCCCATCATTGCAGCCTTGCCAGTGTCAGATCCCTGCTCTCTCTGAGGGAAGAGGAGGAACGAGTGCCGCTGAATTAGACCACAAGTGATATATAACCCCCCTCACTGCTCCAAAAACACTGACCTTGGAAACATTGCAATCATTGCAGCCTTGCCAGTGTCAGATCCCTGCCGTCTCCGAGGAAAGAGGAGGAACGAGTGCCGCTGAACCACAGAGCCGCAATCTTCTGTGTACCGGGCGCTCCGTGCCGCTGAATTACAGAGCCGCGATCTTCTGTGTACCGTGCGATCCGTGCCGCTGAATTAGAGCCGCGATCCCCTGTGTACCGGGCGCTCCGTGCCGCTGAATTACAGAGCCGCGATCTTCTGTGTACCGGGCGCTCCATGCCGCGATCCCCTGTGTACCGGGCGATCCGTGCCGCTGAATTACAGAGCTGCGATCTTCTGTGTACCGGGCGCTCTGTGCCGCTGAATTACAGAGCCGCGATCCCCTGTGTACCGGGCGCTCCGTGCCGCTGAATTACAGAGCTGCGATCTTCTGTGTACCGGGCGCTCCGTGCTGCTGAATTACAGAGCTGCGATCTTCTGTGTACCGGGCGCTCCGTGCTGCTGAATTACAGAGCCGCGATCCCCTGTGTACCGGGCGCTCCGTGCCGCTGAATTACAGAGCTGCGATCTTCTGTGTACCGGGCGCTCCGTGCCGCTGAATTACAGAGCCGTGATCTTCTGTGTACCGGGCGCTCCGTGCCGCTGAATTACAGAGCCACGATCCCCTGTGTACCGGGCGCTCCGTCACCCACAGCCACACCTCCCGGCCCCGCTCATATGATAGACAGTTGCCCAATGCGGGGCCAGGAGGCGTGGCTGTGAGTGACGGAGCACCCGACACACAGCAGATCGCGGCTCTTGTAATTCAGCGGCACTCGTCCCTCCTCTTCCCTCGGAGACGGCAGGGATCGGCGTATAACGCACACTCCTGATTTTCTCCCTATTTTCAGGGGAAAAAAGTGCGCGTTATACGCCAATAAATACGGTATTAAATTCCACCTGCCCACATCTTAAACCCTACCCATCTTCACAGAAAGCCTGCCTACTCTGTATATTTGTTGTCCACTTTCCCTCAGATTGGGTCTTTTGTACCACCAGCAGAGTCTATATCGATCTGCAAATATACCATAGGCGTGTGCACAGGGTGTGCCAGGCGTGCCCAGGCACACCCTAATCACTCTGTGCAGAACAGATTCCCCCTACTGACCTGGCTCACCCTGCTTCCCCCCACAGCACTGCCGGCTTCCCCCTCTCCCACTAGTTGTAGCTTTGACTAAGCACTGGTTTCAGTGCGAAACGCGTCAGCAGTCAGGTTTTATTATATTTTGCCGTGACTTATAGTGCTGTCCTTCTTTTAATAAAAGGCTACAATTTGTTCAGAGTGCAGCTGTCCAGAGACAATCTTTGTTCCTGCTTTGTCCCACCAGTTGTTGTTGCTGTGGATGTTTTAGGATGAGTGGGGGAAGGGGCCAGTAAATATACCATTTACCGTCCTCCTACCTTCCTGAATGAACATCATGAGTGATTGGTAGAGTGTGTGAGCCTTGGGGTGCACACCCTAATGCATGGATCTTCAAACTACGGGCCTCCAGTTGTTCAGGAACTACAATTCCCATCATGCCTAGTCATGTGTGTGAATGTCAGTGTGTTACAATGCCTCATGGGATATGTAGTTCTACAACAGCTGGAGGGCCGTAGTTTGAGGATCCCTACCCTAATGCCAAAGGCTGCGCACACCTATGAAATATACCCAGACCTCTTAATTTCTGCCAAACCCCATCCCACCCCAACTTTGTAATCTTCATTTTAAAAATATTTTTCTGCAGCCTTGAAAACCGAAGTAACACACATAAATCACAATCCTCCCCGGGGCTCACAGACCTTTCCCTTCAGCTGAGCGTAGACAATAGATCTTTGACCCTGGAAGATGGCAGTGGGGACTTTGGACAGGACGATGGCTTCCACACTGGAAGGAAGAGTCCATGTGAGAGAGATGTCCTTCACAGCGGGCTGTAAGGAGAATTTGAGTGCCCGAAGAACCTAGAGAGTAAAGTAAAAAAAGAAACATAAAAAAATAAGTTTAACTTAAAGTAAAACTTGAGCCACAAATAACAAGATAAAAATGAAAAACAGCTCTTACTACAATATACACCAGGGGTCTCAAACTCAAATGACCTGAGGGCCACAAGACAAGTTTTCATATGCCATGGGGGGCCGCATGCAAACTTTCAAACTTCAAAAACAGCACTGGTGTCAGCGAGCGCATTATTAACCCCCAGCACTGGTGTCAGCGAACACATTATTAACCCCCAGCACTGGTGTCAGCGAGCGCATTATTAACCCCCAGCACTGGTGTCAGCAAGCGCATTATTACCACCAGCACTGGTGTAAGTCAGGGTTTGACAAATTTGCTTGGAATCTAGGAGCCAGCTAAAAAAGTTAGGAGCCAGAAAGCGCGCCCCGTCCCGACGAGCTTGCGCGCAGAAGCGAACACATACGTGAGCAGCGCCCGCATATGTAAACGGTGTTCAAACCACACATGTGAGGTATCGCCGCGATTGGTAGAGTGAGAGCAATAATTCTAGCTCCTCTGTAACTTAAAACATGCAACATGTAGATTTTTTTAAACGTCGCCTATGAAGATTTTAAAGGGTAAAAAAGTTTGTCGGCATTCCACAAGCGGAAACAATTTTGAAGCGTGACATGTTGGGTATGAATTTACTCGGCGTAACATTATCTTTAATAATATTAAAAAAAAATGGGGATAACTTTACTGTTGTCTTATTTTTTAATTAAAAAAAGTGTAATTTTTTCCCAAAAAAGTGCGCTTGTAAGACCGCTGCGCAAATACGGCGTAACAGAAAGTATTGCAATGATCGCTATTTTATTCTCTAGGGTGTTAGGATAAAAAATATATATAATGTTTGGGGGTTCTAATTAGAGGGAAGAAGATGGCAATGAAAATAGTGTAAAATGACATTAGAATTGCTGTTTAACTTGTAATGCTTAACTTGTAATACCAACGGCCACCACCAGATGGCGCCAGCTCACATCTGGTGGTAATAACTTGTAATACCAACGGCTCACCACCAGATGGCACCAGCTTAAAAAAAAAAAAAAAATTTTTTTTTTTTTTGCTCCCCTCACTTCCACCCTGCCTGAGGGCCATTTATAACTGGTCCGCGGGCCGCAAATGGCCCGCGGGCCGGTACTTTGAGACCACTGATATACACCTTCAATTCAGAGATTTTCCCACAGTATACTTTTTTCTGCCACCAGATGTCCTCGGTCTGATGGCCAACATCAATTAACCTACTTCCTTTGAACCCAGGTCCCAATAGCCCCAGCTTGTGATTGGACAGTGAAAGGAGAAGCAGCACAGCAGTCAGCTCCTCTCTCTGTCACTCAGGATAGGGGAGTGCATGAAGGGGAGTTGCCTATATGGCAAACCTGGATACCATACACACAACTGTACATGAATCCCAGCTTTCTTACTACTTTATAACTTTAAGGCTGCATTCACACCTGAGCGTCGGTCGTTCGGTCGTTTTTTTGGGCGTTTTTTTCCGGCGTTTTGTCGCGCGTATTAATGCTTATTTGCGCGTTTGCATACAGCGTTGTCCGATGTTTTTTACTTCAACGTTTTTTATTTTAGCCAATAGGAAAAATGATCATCTTTTCATCACTTGTTGCTATGTTGGTAGATTGTTTTAATCTTCTGCATGGGCGACAAGTTCTATTGATTAAAGCGACGAAACGCCCGTAGCAAACGCCCGTTGTCAGGCAAGTCGCTTGAATCGAGCGTTTCCATTACTTTCTATGGGAAATGGAAACGCTCAAATACGCCCAAACCGCCCGATACGCGCGACAAAAAAGGGTCCGGAACTTGTTGAGCTTCAGGCGATCGTCGTTTCAGCGTTCGGCGTTGAGATGTGAACAGTCTCCATAGAGACTAATGTAATTTCGACCCTCCGGCGTATTGTAGCGTCGTGCTTCAGGCGTTAAAACGCCTAGGTGTGAATGGAGCCTAAGACCCCATTCACACCTGAGCGACAGCCGTGTTCGGCGGTAGCGGCGTATTTTGCCGCGGGTGTGAAACTTTCAATTTTTTTTTTTTTTTTCAAAAGTCTTCCCATTGCTGTCAATGGGCAAACGCCACTGTCGCCTGAAAAAAAGGGTCCGGGACTTTTTTTCAGGCGACAGGCGTTCGGCGTCTATGAGATGTGAACCATCTCCATAGACAGCAATGGGAATTCTCCCCTCTAGCGGCAGAAGCGTCCGGCGTCTGGCGTTTTGTCGCTCAGGTGTGAATGCAGCCTAAGATCAAGGTTCATCTTCCTGGTGGGGTGAACTGAGTACCTTTTCATCCTTCCTTACACCGCCCTCCTTCTCCCTACCTGATTTGGATCTACCAAGAGTTCAAGGTGAATCCTGCCTATTCATGGTTTGCGGTCCTGACAAACTAATACAGGAGTACGCAGGGCCGAATGCTTTGCAACCATAATGCACGGCAAAGGCCTTTGGGCCAGATTCACAAAAGAGATACGACGGCGTATCTCCTGATCCGCCGGTCCTAACTATGCGGCTGATTCATAGAATCAGTTACGCATAGATAGCCCTAAGATCCGACAGGCGTAATTGACTTACACTGTCGGATCTTAGGATGCAATTCTATGCCGGCCGCTAGGTGGCGAGGCCATTGCGGTCGGCGTAGAATATGCAAATGACTAGTTACGGCGATCCACGAAGGTCCGCGTTACCCGTCGCTCTAACTTTACGTCATTTCCGTCGAGATACGCGTCGTAAACTTAGGGCTGAGCCCTAGGTGTTCTAAGCCATGTTAAGTATGGCCGTCGTTCCCGCGTAGAAATTAAAAAAATCACGTCGTTTGCGTAAGTCGTCCGTGAATGGCGCTGGACGCCATTTACGTTAACGTCTAAACAAATGACGTCCGTGCGACGTCATTTAGCGCAATGCACGTCGGGTAATTTTCCCGACGGAGCATGCGCAGTACGTTCGGCGTTACCGGCCTAATTTAAATGGTGCCCGCCCCATTTGAATTAGGCGGGCTTGGGCCGAGCGGATTTACGTTACACCGCCGCAAGTTTACAGGTAAGAGCTTTGTGAATCAGGCACTTACGCTGTAAACCTGTGGCGGTGTAACGTAAATCAGATACGTTACGCTGCCGTGGAGATTCACAGAAGAGATACTCCGTCGTATCTCTGTTTCTAACTATGCGACTGATTCATAGAACCAGTTACGCATAGATAGGCAGAAGATCCGACAGGTGTAATTGTTTTACACTGTCGGATCTTAGGATGCAGTACCGCAGCCGCCGCTGGGGGGATTTTGCGTCGTAAACCAGCGTCGGGTATGCAAATTAGGAGTTACGGCGATCCACAACGGTTTTTCGCATTTGCTACGTCGTCGGTAGTCTAGTTTCCCGTCGCATAGTTAGTCGTTATTTTTCCTGCCCTAACTTTACGCAGCAATCGTATTGCTGTGTAAAGTATAGGCGTCGTTCCCGCGTTGAAATTTAAAAAACGTCGTTTGCGTAAGACGTCCGGGAATACGGAAGTACGCGACGCACGACGCCGTTCGAGAAACTTACGTCACTTTGCGCAAAGCACGGCGGGAGTTAGGAAACGGAGCATGCGCAGTAGGTCCGGCGCGGGAGCGCGGCCTAATTTAAATGGCACACGCCCATTTGAATTGGCCCGCCTTGCGCCGGAGGCTGCGAGCGGAGGTTTTCATTGCAAGTGCTCTGTGGATCAGGCACTTGCGATTAAAACTTGCGGCGGTGTAACGTATCTACGATACGTTACACCGCCGCAGTTCTACGTGAATCTGGGCCTTTGTTCTTAGGTCAGCTGGCTTAGAAAAGTCAATAATGGGGGCTTTGTTTGTGTGGTTTTGATTTTATGTTGGGGTGCTCATCATTTTTGCCGCCAATTTGTTGTGGTAACTGCCATTTCTAAGCAGCATGCTGCTGCATATTTTGAAAAAAACAAACACTTTCCCCACCAAACATTTTTTTTTTTTATTCACCTCTCGTAGACTTCCCTGGGGTTTGATTGCTAAGTTTTGGATTTTTGAAACTTTAACCACTTAAGACCCGGACCTTTAGGCAGGTAAAGGACCCGGCCAGTTTTTGCCATTCGGCACTGCGTCGCTTTAACTGACAATTGCGCGGTCGTGCGACGTGGCTCCCAAAAAAAATTGGCGTCCTTTTTTCCCCACAAATAGAGCTTTCTTTTGGTGGTATTTGATCACCTCTGCGTTTTTTATTTTTTGCGCTATAAACAAAAATAGAGCGACAATTTTGAAAAAAATTCAATATTTTTTACTTTTTGCTATAATAAATATCCCCCAAAAATATATCAGTTTAGGCTGATACATATTCTTCTACCTATTTTTGGTAAAAAAAAAAAAAAATCCCAATAAGCGTTTATCGATTGGTTTGCGCAAAATTCATAGGGCCAGATCCACGTAGCGGATCGTAATTTTATGCCGGCATAGTGTATCGTAGTAACGCTACGCCGCCGCAACTTTGAGAGGCAAGTGCTGTATTCACAAAGCACTTGCCTCTAAAGTTACGCCGGCGTAGCGTAAATCTGCCGGCGTATTGGCGCGAAATTCAAATGTTAAAGATGTGGGCGTGTTTTATGTTAATTTTACTTGACCCAACGTAAATGACGTTTTTTTCTGAACGGCGCATGCGCCGTCCGTGGGGGTATCCCAGTGCGCATGCTAGAAATTAACCCGCAACAAGCCAATGCTTACGACGCGAACGTCATTCTACGAAAAACTACGCCCTATTCGCAAACGACGTAAAATTTTCAAAATTCGACGCGGGAACGACGTCCATACTTAACATAGGATATGCCTCATATAGCAGGGGTAACTATACGCCGAAAAAAGCCTTACAGAAACGACGTAAAAAAATGCGCCGGCCGGACGTACGTTCGTGGATCGCCGTATCTAGCTAATTTGCATACTCGACGCAGAAATCGATGGAAACGCCACCTAGCGGCCAGCGTAAATATGCACCTTAGATCCGACGGCGTACTAAGACGTACGCCAGTCGGATCTAGCCCAGCTTCAGGCGTATCTTGTTTTGTGGATACAAAACAAAGATACGGCGGAGCCAACTAGAAGTTACGCAGCGTATGAATAGATACGCCAGCGTAACTTTTGTGGATCTGGCCCATAGCGTTTACAAAATAGGGGATAGTTTTATTGCATTTTTATAAAAAAATATTTTTTACTACTAATGGCGGCGATCAGCGATTTTTTTTTTTCGGGACTGCGACATTATGGCGGACACATCGGACAATTTTGACACATTTTTGGGACCATTGTCATTTTCACAGCAAAAAATGCATTAAAAATACATTGTTTACTGTGAAAATGACAATTGCAGTTTGGGAGTTAACCACAAGGGGGCGCTGAAGGGGTTAAGTGTGACCTCATCTGTGTTTCTAACTGTAGGGGGGTGGGGCTGTACGCCTGACGTCTTTGATCGTATTTCCCTATATCAGGGAACACACGATCAATGACGGCGCCACAGTGAAGAACGGGGAAGCTGTGTTTACATACACCTCTCCCCGTTCCTCAGCTCCGGGGACCGATCGCGGGACTCCAGCAGCGATCGGGTCCGCGGAGCTTCGGACCGGGTTGCGGGCGCGACCCACGGCTGGGCACTTAAAGAGGACGTACAGGTACGTGCTTGTGCCCAGCCGTGCCATTCTGCAGACGTATATGTGCAGGAGGCGGTCCTTAAGTGGTTAAGCAGGATTCAATAAACCCTTCTCAAATTGAACCCGGGCAGACTCGCTCTTCCCTACGCCTCGCCCCCCACTCTCTACATCGTACCAAACTTTTTATATAGTTATAAGTAAAGCAGAGAAGGATTTGAATCTTTGTTACAGTGGTTCTAAAGGCTTTTTTTACCTTAAAGGGGTTGTAGAGGGAAATTTTTATTTTCCCTAAATAGCTTCCTTTCCCTTAGTGCAGTCCTCCTTCACTTACCTCATCCTTCCATTTTGCTTTTAAATGTCTTTATTTCTTCTGAGAAATCCTCACTTCCTGTTCTTCTGTCTGTAACTCCACACCGTAATGCGAGGCTTTCTCCCTGGTGTGGAGTGTCGTGCTCGCCCCCTCCCTTGGACTACAGCAGAGTCAGGACGCCCACTAACACAGAGCTCCTTTCTCTATCTGCAATGTAGAGAGCATCCTGACTCTCCAGTAGTCCAAGGGAGGGGGCGAGCTGGACTAAGTCGTTTGCGAATAGGGCATTGGCTTCGTGTTAATTTGGAGCATGCGCACTGGGATACTTTCACGGACGGCGCATGCGCCGTTCGTAAAAAGCGTAATTTACGTGGGGTCACATTACATTTACATAACACACGCCCACATCTACCACATTTGAATTAGGCGGGCTTACGCCGGCCTATTTACGCTACGCCGCTGCAACTTTGGTTTGTGAATACGGCACTTGCCTGTCAAAGTTGCGGAGGCGTAACGTAAATAGGATACGTTACGCCCGCACAAAGATACGCGCATCTACATGAATCCGGGCCTATGTTTACAATCCCTTTAACCTATCGGTTAATCCCTTTAAGTTATCGGTTTTCTGCATTTGGAATTGATTTATTTTTTGTTCTAGAAGCATACACTGCATATGCAGGTCTCCAGTGTACTCTTACCTTGGGTTGCATGCGATCTTTTCCACTGACAAACTCAAAGGTTCCGCTTCCTGCCCGGGCCATGCCTTTAATGAGGGACGTGGAGGCTCCTTCACCGATCCCAAATGTAAAACACCTTCAAAGAGGGAATACGTTTTAATAAGTCCCTGTTATAGGCTGTACAGGACAATTACAAATGAAAGCTCTCTAGCAGTAGGCCAAAGATTTGGCACTTCCTGGTGGTCCCGAAGTTTGCCTGTCCCTTTCTGCCTTTCGCACATTTTTATCGGCCAGTGGGGCAACCTATTATAGTGCTGGGCTACTAGCAGAGGCCCAGATTCAAGTAGAATTGCGCGATATATTATATATTTTGCGCTGCCCTCGATTCACGGAGCAGTAGCTCCGTGAATTGCGAGGGCGCGCCGGCAAATTTGCCCGGCGTAAGCGCGCGCAAGTTAAATGATCCCGCCGGGGGCGGGAATCATTTAAATTAGGCGCGCTCCCGCGCCGAGTGTACAGCGCATGCTCCGTCGGGAAACTTTCCCGACGTGCATTGCGGCAAATGACGTCGCAAGGACGTCATTTGCTTCTAAGTGAACGTGAATGGCGTCCAGCGGCATTCACGTTTCACTTACGCAAACGCCGTGAAATTCAAATTTCACGGCGCGGGAAGGCCGGCTATACTTTAGCATTGGCTGCCCCTACTATTAGAAGGGGCAGCCTTGCGCTAAAAGTGGCCGTACGGAAACTCCGTACCTGGCTTGCGCGGGGCCCGTGCAAGCTTGTGAATCAGTGGTAGTATGCAATTTGCATACTACACGCTGATACACAATGGGAGCGCCCCCTAGCGGCCCCCGCAAGAATGCAGCCTAAAATCTGCGAGGCATAAGAGTCTTATGCCGCGCAGATTTTAGCCTGCAGTCGGTGTAACGAGGTTCCTGAATCAGGAGCACTCGTTACACCGGAGCAAGTAAGCACTTGCGCTGCGTAACCTATGGTTGCGCGGGCGCAAGTGCTTCTTGAATCTGGGCCAGAGTGTGTGTGTGTGCGCATGGGTAAAGCGGGGCAGGCTCGAAGTTTGCCTGCCAGAATGGTCCTCTGTCTCGCCAGCAGGTGGCAAAATTCTAATTTTTAAAAAGGCAGGTGGTGGAGGATGATTTGACTCCATGTTACTCTACAGCAGTGGTCTCCAAACTGCGGCCCGGGGGCCAGATGTGGCCCTTTGCTTGCTTTTATCAGGCCCTTGGGGCACCATGTCATCCACTGATACCAACAATGAGGCACAGTTCCCCCAACTGACACCAACAATCAGGGCCCAATGACACCAGTGATGGTGCACAATTCCTCCCAATGACACCAATGATGGTGCACAATTCCTCCCAATGACACCAATGATGGTGCACAATTCCTCCCAATGACACCAATGATGGAGCACAATTCCTCCCAATGACACCAATGATGGAACACAATTCTTCCCACCGACATCAAAGATGACGCATTGTTTATTCCCACTGACGTTGGGACCTTTTCTACTCAAAATGGCCACAGTCCGGCTCCCCAAAGTCCGAGGGACAGTAAACTGGCCCCCCGTTTAGAAAGTTTGGAGACCCCTGCTCTACAGAGAGGCAGGATGCCGCGGTCAGATTTGAATTTTAAATAGAAGGATGGAATATTTATAATTACCGGTGTTTCTGAGCATTTTTCTGAACTTCGTCGATCACTTGCTTCGTGTTCCCGACCTCTCCGTCTGTGAAGACAAAAAGCTGGAGAGAGAACAGAGAGGGCATCAGATACATCAGAATGAGGAAAAGCTGAACAGGTCATCCTGTATCCAGCATGCTGCAAGTATTACCAGGAATAATAGAGCAACTGAGGTCATCGTCACAAATTTAACTGCTTCCTGTCCAGAGTATATACTGTATTTATTGGCGTATAACACTCACTTTTTTACCCCTGAAAATAGAGGGGGTAAACTGTGCCTGCGTGTTATATGCAGGGGGCTGTGTAAAGTTTTTTTCCCTGAAACTTCCCTCTTAGAGTTAGGGGGCCAGATTCAGAACGGAGATATGTATCTGAGTGTGCGTGGTCGTATCTATGCGCCTGATTCAGAGAATCAGTTACGCATAGATATCCCTAAGATCCGACTGGTGTAAGGCCCCATTCACACCTAGGCGTTTTTACGCCTGAAGCGCACTGCTCACAAACGCCAGAGGGGAGAATTAACATTATTCCCTATGGTGACTGTTCACACCTGAACGCCTGAACGCCCAAACGCCTGTCGCGCGAAGCTCAAACAAGTCCCGGACCTTTTTTTGTCGCGCGAATCGCGCGACAGCGGCGTTTGAGCGGTTTTTTTTCCCCATAGAAAGTAATGGGAAACGCGCGCGACAACGGGCGTTTGCTATGGGCGTTTCGTCGCTTTAATCAATAGAACTTGTCGCCCATGCAGAAGATTAAAAAAAATCTACCAACATAGCAACAAGTGATGAAAAGATGATAATTTTTCCTATTGGCTAAAATAAGAAACGCCGAAGTACAAAAACGTCGCACGACGCTGTATGCAAACGCGCAAATAAGCATGAATACGCGCGAAAAAAAACGCCCGAAAAAACGACCGAACGCCCTACGCTCAGGTGTGAATGCAGCCTAATGTCTTACACCGTCGTATCTTAGGCTGCATATTCACGCTGGCCGCTAGGTGGCGATTCCGTATAGTTACGCGAGGAATATGCAAATTAGGTATTTACGCCGTTTGCGTAAGGCTTTTTTTTTCCTTGTTTGCGTTAGGCTTTTTCCGGCGTAAAGTTACCCCTGCTATATGAGGGGTATGTGCGGCGTATCCTATGTTAAGTATGGCCGTCGTTCCCGCGTCGAATTTTGAAAATTTTGCGTCGTTTGCGTAAGTCGTTCGCGAATAGGGCTTTGCGTGAGTTACGTTCACGTCGAAACCAATGAGGCTTTGCGGCATAATTTCGAGCATGCGCACTGGGATTCTTTCACATGCGCCGTTTACAAAAAACGTAAAATATGCGGGGTCAAGTGTAATTTAAATATAACACGTCCACAACATCCCCATTTGAATTAGGCTGGCTTACGCCGGCCCACATACATTACGCCGCCGTAACTTAGGGCGCAAGTTCTTTCTGAATACGGAACTTGCGCCCAAAATTACAGCGGCGTAACGTATCTGAGATACGTTACGCCGGAAGAAAGATAGAGCATTCTATCTGAATCCGGGCCAGGGTGCGTGTTATACGCTGATAAATACGGTATTTATTTCTTTCAGATACTTCTATAGCACTGTAAATTTTTTCAGCGTTTTTCATATACATTGCACATTCGCATCAGTCCCCGCCCTCAAGGAGCTTACAATCTAAAAGGTCCCTAACTCACATTTATACATACATGCATATGAGGGCGAATTTGGAGAGGATCCAATTGATCTACCAGCATGTCTTTGGACTGTGGGAGGAAACCGGAGTACCCAGGGAAAACGCATGCGGGCTCAGGGAGAACTGTCACTCCCTGGCTACAGCCAAGGACACAGCTAATCAAACAGATTTGTGTTTAATCAGCTGTCTTGGAGGGCAAAATACACCATAAAGAGTACCTGTCACTGCCCAGAGCTATCACAAGGTATGTGCTCACCTCTTGTGATAGTAATAAAGTTAAATGAAAAAAATTTTTTTTTAAATAAATAAAATTAGTAAAAAAATAGGATTTTTGTACTCATCGTAAAATCCATTTCTCTGAGATCATGGACGGACACAGCAGCCTTTGACCTTAGGTTTATATCCGCTTCCTTCCAGGAGAGTTAGGCAGAAAAAAAGCACTTTAAGTGTTAACAACACTTTCCTCAGTGCAGCTCCTCCCAGGGGGCGTGGTTCCCCGGGTATAACCCACACCCTACTCTAGCAGCATCAGTTCGTAACAAGCAGTACAATCAAAAGGAGGGGTGGGTGCTGTGTCCGTCCATGAACTCAGAGAAATGGATTTTACGGTGAGTACAAAAATCCTATTTTCTCCTCCGTTCATGGACGGACACAGCAGCCTTTGACCTTAGGGACGTCCCCAAGCAGTGTCAAAAAATTAGAGGGGTGGGAAAACAACACAGCAAACCAGGTTACACCCCAAACAAAACCGGAGTTACTCAACGGTGGAACTCCAATCTTAAACTGCCGCCTGTAACACCTTGCGGCCGAAGGAGGCATCAGAAGATGCACTCACATCCACCTTGTAAAACTTTGAAAAAGTGTGGACCAACGACCAGGTCGCTGCCTCACACACCTGTAACACAGAGGCTTGATGTCGGAAAGCCCAAGAGGCACCGATCGCCCTGGTCGAATGTGCTGTAACCTGAAAGGGAGGCGCCCGCCCCTTTAGGGCATAGGCCTGAAGCACAACCTGTCTGATCCACCTAGAAATGGTGGCTGACGAGACCACCAGGCCTCTTTTAGGACCAGCCACCGACACGAACAGTGAGTCCGACTTCCGGAACGGAGCCGTAGCAGACAAGTACACTCGTAGGGCCCGAACCACATCCAGGGAATGTAAAGTGGCCTCCTTCTGGTTTTTCGGCTGAGGACATAAGGATGGAAGAACAATGTCCTCATTAATATGAAAAGCCGAAACGACCTTTGGGAGAAATGACGGCTGAGGCCGCAGCACCACCTTATCCCTATGGATGACCAAGTAGGGAGCCTTGCAAGACAAGGTTGCCAGTTCAGACACCCGTCTGATCGAGATAATTGCTACCAGAAAAACCACCTTTTGTGAGAGTCAACAAGGGGATCTTCAGAAGGGAGCATCCCGAAGCACCGAAAAGGACTAAATACAAGTCCCATGGGGGTAGTGGATGGCGCACCGGAGAGGCCACATGCCGGACCCCCCGTACAAACGTACGCACCAAAGAGTGCGACGCCAAGGGTCGCTGAAAGCAAACAGCCACCATTAGACCCAGAACCCTCATGCAGAATCAAAGAGATGACCACTTCTGGGTCGACAACTGCTGCACTGCAGATCGCAGAGTCTGAAGTTTCTCCGTTGGGAGAAAAACTCTCGCCTCCGCAGAATCCAGGACTAGTCCCAGGTATTCCAGTCTCTGAGACGGAACCAACACTGACTTCCGGATATTCAGAAGCCAGCCAAACTCTTGGAGAGTCTGACACGTGATAGACACATCCTCTTCTAATTCCGAGCCTGAAGAAGCTTGCAGGAGAAGGTCGTCCAGATATCTCATGATAGCGATCCCCCGCTGTCTCAGCAGGGCCAGTATTGGGGCAAGCACCTTGGTGAAAACCCGTGGTGCCAATGCCAAGCCGAACGGGAGGGCCACAAATTGAAAAAGGTCCTCCCTGACCGCAAAGCGCAGAAACCTCTGGTGCTTTGTGCATATGGGAACATGCAGGTACGCGTCCATGAAGTCCAAGGATGCCAGGAAGTCCCCCTGATGGAGTGCTGCTATTAACGAGCGAATCTACTCCATCCTGAATTTATGCACCTTGACAAAACAATTGAGGGCCTTGAAGTTCAGGATTGGACGAACAGATTGGAGTAAAACCCCTGAAACCGTTCCAACGAGGGAACTGGTACAATCACTCCCCTGACCAGAAGAACCTGGACAGCCCCTGACAGAGCCCGCCGGCGAACCGGAGGAAGCTGGAGGTAGGAAGGAAAAAATCTGTTTGGTGGACAAGAGAGAAACACTATCTTGTACCCCAAGGAAACTACTTTGCAAACCCAACAGTCGGAGAGAATAGACCTCCACCGAGCCGTGAACTCGCAAAGCCGGCCCCCCACCCGAGACACGGCGGGGGCAGACCTTTATGCGGAAGCAGGTTTGTCCGCAGGCTTGAGGCTTGCGGAATCAGGGGCGCTTTAGCCCTGCAGCGGGTGCCTTGGCACCTTGCAAACATTTTCCCGCCACACTGGGCGCACAAAAAAACACTTAGGGGTAGTAAAAGAGGGCCCTTGCCTACGGCGAGGCTCCTAGCCCTTCCCAGATTGTGGGGGCAGTGTGCTCTTACCAAAAAGGTGTATATATAATAATGCGCAAACCAAATGCTTAGTGTAGGTCAGGCTGCCAACATACCATATGGATGTAAGGTGAAAAAATGTGGAAAAGAAAATGTAGCGCCCAAAAGTATAAAAAGACCCCTAAAAAGGGTGAAATTGATGTGTACCCTGAAGGTAAATGACTTAATGTCTAAGCCTAGTACCTCTTAATACACAATGGTGAAATTGTGGAATAGTGAGGTGAACATTGGGAGCTGTGATGTGAAAAATGCTCCTATATAGCAAAATTACATACAGATCCGTGCTATAAAAAAATCAACAAGCAAATATACATATGTGAAATAACTATGGTGTAATCACCATACATGTGTAGAAAAAATTATATACAACAAAGTGATATATAAGACTAAACTAGATGTTTAGTAATAAAAAGAAAAAGAGTCAGTGGTAAAGACAGTCCTCCAAGGCCAACATTCCACTGTTGATTAGGTGTGCCTCAGTATTAAAGGCGTAAACCCAATCCTGCAAATATCAAAAAGTCTGCTGGGGAATGTGGAGTCTAAATTGCACATATAAACTTCCAATGTTGGGTGGAGCAGATATCTTCAATACCAAAAATCTTCAGTGCTGGACAAGTAAATAAATAAATGGGTGGGTACCCTTACCAGAACTGGTGGACCCTCTCAACCACCATACGGTGGGAGGGTCGTCAGGGCTTGTATAGACCGATTGTCTGGGTCCAGGGGTCCTCACTCCGCATGTCCAATCCAGAAATGGTTACTGAAGCACTTGTTCTTCCAAGATAGATAGCCAAGGTTGGTTGATCGATAGTAGCTCAAAACACCCAAAGTGGTAAAAAAGGAAAAATATAGAGGTGCTCCTCGTAGTGTAAAAACATTTAATAAAAAAGCATTGCAAATACACACACGTGGCAAAGAATGCAGTAAAAATATAAAAAACTTCTAATAGCCACACAAGAAAAAGATCACTCTGCTAGCAATCAAACGAAAAAATAGCAAAAGTAAAAGTAAAAAATACAGCAGCAAACTCCCACCTTGGATAAAGGTGTGGGGAGTGTTCCAACAAAGTTGAGAGTGCAATGGGGATGCAGTGGAGTAATCACCCGACCGGTTTCGTCGCTAACGGACTTCAACTGGGGTATCTGGTCCTCCTCTGCTCCCCCCATTGCGTTAAATACCTTACATCCAGGTCCCTGATTGCTGGCATCTGTTCGTCCATGTCTAACCGGCGTGCGTTCCATAACAAGGAACTGGAAACATCGTCTGCGTTCCAAAAGCCGGAAGTAGTAGGGCGGGGCTTAGCGTCAGGACGCCCAGCGTCAAGACGTGCTTATCATCAGGACATCCAGGATGACTCAGTCACTCCCCCTCTCCTCCTCCGTGATAGGCAGGAGGTGTGGTAGTCAGCCGACCAATGGGCATTAATCAGCAGCCCTTCCGCAGCGTCATGACGTCAGCGCCGTACGCCGCGTTCCACGATGCGCTTCAGGTATGTCACAGGCAGACGTCAGTATCAACATACAGACGCTCCAGGACACACAGCGTCATGTATCAGCCCAAAGGTGGCAAAGAACCCACCGGGGTTATCAGAGGTCACCCTAAGTCACCCCAATCCAGTTGGACTATACAAAGGACAGATATAGTCAGTATATAAATACTCTATATGGATCAGATGGAAGCAAGCAATCATGGAGGTGGACTCAAGGACCCACTAGAAATGTATACAACAAGTAATAATTAAAGAGACATACACATGTAAAACTCCATCTTCAGAACCTCAAAAAAACGTATTTAATTATTCCTTCTGGACCTCAAAAAATTGACGAATCAGAAGAAACAATATTATGTGTGACAAAACAGGCGATCCTAAGAATCGATCAAAATATAAAATTAGGACTGATTAATGAACGCATTCACGTCCCATTCGACGTTGAGTCCAAATGGGGCGTAACTTTTAAGGGTGTAAATCCAATATACTTCTAACTTCGAGACCCCTCTGGTACTCGGTTCACCCCTCCAGTGTGGAACAAATTTGTCGATAATCAAAAAGGAGGTGCCTGTCAATGATTTATTGTGAACCTGTAAATAGTGTCTGGGCACTGTGTGTTTATCGTTACCTTTCTTGATTTTTGCAACATGTTCACCTACCCTTGTGGAAAAACTGCGGATAGTACGACCCACATATTGTTTTCCACAAGGGAAGGTGATCAAATAAACTATATATGTGGAAGCACAGGTGGAAAATTGCTTCATGGGATAGTCCATCTGAGTGACACTAGACCGGAAAGAAATGCTTTTCTTTCTCCCATGTATATTCTCAAGGCATACCTTGCATTTCCTGCATGGATGAAAGCCTTTGGATAAGGGAAAAAAAGTTGTTTTTTTAGGCGGGTCAATAACATTGGGGGCAACTTGATTCTTTAAGGAAGAAGCACCCCTATAGATAACTGTGGCATTGCTTGGCAGGGAGGGTCCCAACACTTGATCTTCTTTGAGGATCCCCCAATGTTTACAAATGATATTCTTAATTTGCTTATGTTGACTCGAGAACGTAGTAAAAAATGCGTTCCTAAATTTGGGATCTGGTAACGCTCTAGTCCTTTCAAGTGTGAGTGTTGTACGGTCAACCCTTCCAATGTGTTGAATTTCTTCCTCAATTCCCTCTCTCGAATATCCCTTATCTAAGAACCTCTGTTTCAAGACTTCTGCTTGTAAGTAGAAGTCTTTAGTATCAGAACAGTTGCGTCGTATACGCAATAGCTGACTCTTAGGGATAGACTTCAGCCAGGCAGGATGATGACAGCTATCCGTAGGGATATAGCTGTTACGGTCGGTGTTTTTAAAATATGTTCTAGTTACCAAACGATCATTCTTGGCTTCGATGACGAGGTCAAGGAAATGGATGTTGGAGAAACTTGCCTCGTATGTAAGAACAATCCCTACCTCATTATTGTTTAATGTGGCCATAAATGAAGCTAAAGAATCCTGGTCACCTCTCCATAGGAGGAGGATGTCGTCAATGTACCGAGCCCAGAGGACAATTTCTGGTCGGTTTAAAGCATAGACGACATCCTCCTCCCATTTGGCCATAAAAATATTGGCGAGGCTGGGGGCAAACTTAGCCCCCATTGCCACTCCTCTTTGTTGTAGGAAAAAGTCACCATTATACCAGAAATAGTTATTGGTAGTCGCAAACCTCAACAAGTCCATAATAAAATATTTCTGTACAACAGGGATGTTATCATTTCGACGAAGGAAACATTCCACCGCCTGGAACCCCAAATGATGGGCGATGCTCGTGTAGAGAGAGGACACGTCTGCTGTTACCAGCATGATGTCCCCACTGTACACAACGTCATTAAGGCGAGCAATAGTATGTCTGGTATCCTTTAAATATGACGGAGCATCTTTGACCATAGGTTGCAAGTGAAAATCAATATATCTCCCTATTCGGGAGGTGATGGAATTGATCCCACTAATGATGGGTCTTCCAGGGGGGTTAGCAACATCCTTGTGTATTTTTGGCAAAAAATACATAGTGGGGATGCAAGGAACTTTAGGCATGAGGTATGCTCGCTCCTTTTTGTCCAGTATCCCTTTTTGTGTTCCTGCAGTAAGTAATTTACACAATGAGGCTTTAATCTTAGAAGTGGGGTTTGAGGGCAATTTAACATAGGTGTTAGTGTCACCCAAAATCCGAAGCATTTCTGCATGGTAGGCGGATTTGTCCAACACAACAATGCCACCCCCTTTGTCCGCAGGGCGGATCACCAAATCCTTGTGTTCACAAAGACTTTTCAAACCAGTCCTAATACTAGGGTCTGTGGACAAGAGAGAAACACTATCTTGTACCCCAAGGAAACTACTTCGCAAACCCAACAGTCGGAGAGAATAGACCTCCACCGAGCCGTGAACTCGCAAAGCCGGCCCCCCACCCGAGACACGGCGGGGGCAGACCTTTATGCGGAAGCAGGTTTGTCCGCAGGCTTGAGGCTTGCGGAATCAGGGGCGCTTTAGCCCTGCAGCGGGTGCCTTGGCACCTTGCAAACATTTTCCCGCCACACTGGGCGCACAAAAAAACACTTAGGGGTAGTAAAAGAGGGCCCTTGCCTACGGCGAGGCTCCTAGCCCTTCCCAGATTGTGGGGGCAGTGTGCTCTTACCGCCTGTGGCATCTTTAATGATGTCATCCAGGGACGCCCCAAAAAGCCGTTCACCCTTAAAGGGCAAATCCACCAAGGCCTTCTTGGAGGATTGGTACGCAGACCAGCATGTCAGCCACACAAGGCGGCGTAGTACTACCGCATAGGCGGAGGCTCTGGAAAGCAAGGGAAGCGTATCCAGGGCCGACTCACAGACAAATTCTCGACCTGTAGTACCATCGCGGCAATCTCCCCCCATCTACCGCCGATAGGAGCTGATCAGGAATCAGAAGTAAGTGAGGACGGAGTATGTCTCTGGATCAGCCAAGGATCGGCGGTCACCCACTCGCACCCCCGGAGAAACTAGGGCGGACCAGGTAACTTATTCACCGCTCTTGGGGTCGGAAACAGTCCACGCTGGCGTCCCACACTCAGACTGTGAGAAGAGGAGAACAGCGGAGTGGTAAGAAAGAACAGATCTGTGTAGATTAAACATTGCCTTTTAAGATGGACGCTCATTAACTTATCAGATCCGCTGTATTTATGCCAAGTTGCGAGCTTCAGACTGTTATTATCCATGTTGATACACCAGCGATACATGTGAGATGAATTACAGGTCATAACTTTAAGGGTTTAACAACGCTACCTACGTCTACCAGACCTAATTTGGATCTTGCTCTCTGTATTATGATCCAAGGGCTGAGTTATGAAGGATGAGCTCTTATTAACCCTATATGGTGAAATAATACACGAGGGATACCGGATGTCAAGCTGCTAAATGATTTAATGCTCAGTTTTGTGCTCAGTATTGTGCTCTGTTCCCTCCCCTCCTTTTCCCTCTACTTGTCCCTCTATATGGCTTGGGCAAAAAGCCCTGACACGCGCATGGGTCATTGAGGGTGGTGAGGGGGGAAGAGCGAGAGGGGAAGGAGAACCGGATTGTTTCTCTTTTCCTTTTTTTTTTCTTTTTCCATATGACCATTTTTTGCGTGCACTATTGATTGGAAGCCGGAACACGCCCGGCCTCAGAGGAAAGGTATTGACCACGGCAGAGACCTGAGGTTAGAAGGATAAGAGACTGTGGGGCGGGGCGGCTGCCTTAGGGTGGTGAGCCCTTTGGGCTGTGAGCAGTGGAATTGCTCCCCCCTGGACGGGAGAGGCCCTAGGTTCTTGGGCGCTTGATCAACACCCTGGTACCTCCCAATTAGGGATTAGAGTAAGCCCGGTGGAATCTGGTATACCCCACTTGTCTTCATACAATAAATCTCCAATTTAAAAAAAAAGAAAAAAAAAGAAGATCAACCTAGCCCGAAGACCATAAAGGTCACAGGGTAAATAGGCTCTCTAGCAGAGAGTCTAAAAACGTATAAATAGCATGCTGAAGAGACTAAAGAGACTAAAAAGAGACTAAAAACCAGAAGACAGAATTCAAATCAAGGTTAAAGTACCAAAATATCTTCAAAACTGGGGAAACGAAAAAGAGCCAGGAAAAAATATAATATGAGCAAGATAACAAGAGGTTCCGCCCCAAAGATCCCCAAGGATAAGGCGGCCACCAGCACAATAAGACAATACTTGACCAAGGAAGGGAGTGCTAAGAGCCCAGGCACCGTAAAAAAAACTGAAAAAAAGGGGACGACTAAAAAAGGATCTGGGGAATTGAACCCCCCTAATACAGATACATCGACAGAAGGGGAACAAGACATGAGCCATATGGAAGAATTAAGAACAGATTCACAAGCTCCATCAAAGGGAGAAATGAGTGTCATGCTAAGGAAATTGGAGGAGGCAATAAAGGTTGAAATCAGCACGCTGAGAGTAGATATAAGCCATCTCTTGACACGGGTAGAAGAGACGGAGGTAAGGATGGAACAACAAGCCTCGGAAATAATCCAATTAAAAGAGCAATATCTCACAATTAAACAGAACCAGAGGAGGTTACAGTATCGCTTAGAGGATCAGGAAAACCGTAATAGAAGAAAAAATTTAAGAATCCGTTCAATCAAAGAAGAAAGAGGGGAAAATCTGAAGGAAATTATGAACATCCTTTTTCTACCCATGTTGGAAAATGACACCGAAGGCCACATTAAAATAGAGCGAGTACATCGCATTGGAAGGGCAAAGAACTGAGAGAGCGAGTGGCCAAGGGACATAATAGTCAGATTTAGAGACTACTAAGACAAAGCCGAAATCTAGTCAAGCCTAAGAAAAGCACCTCTGAGCTATAATAGAGCAGACATTCAGATTTTTACAGATCTAGCCTGGGAAACCTTAGCACGGAGGAGACATCTTAAACCGCTTCTGGTACAGATGCGGTCACTGGAGATTGAATACCAGTGGGGGTTCCCTGCATGCCTTATTGGAAAGAAAGACGGAATATCGGCCAGATTAATTTTCCCTGAAGATCTTGAAGCATTTTGCCAAAAATTAGGCATTCCGGTTTTAGAACTGCCAGAATGGATAGAATAGATTGCAATGTTTTGAAATAGATAGGAGCGGAGAAGTTCGGGTGGGTCATTGGAGTGGGGGGGGGCGGGAGGGGGAGAAAGGGGAGATGAGGGGATTCGGGTCCTATCCCCTTGGTTTCAGGCCCCTCATCTTGAGGGGAACTGATGAGGGGGATGGTGCGGTATAAGGCCTACCTCATGACAAGAGAACCTGTGGAAAATGGGAAACAAGACCACCCACGGTTCAGAGGCCAGGTTGGGGCCTAGGGGGGGAGTGGGTTGTGAGGGGAGGGAGAGGAGGGGAGGGGGGAGGGGGGGTTGTGGGGGGAGGGAGATGGGATGGGAAGGTGGCTCCCAGGCCTCTATAAGAAAACAAAGGGCAAAGTCGAGTAGGAAGTATGGTAGAATAAAGTTTCTGTCATACAATGTTAAAGGTTAAACCTCTGCAGGGAAAAGACATAAGATCTTAGAAGAGATCAAACGATACTAGAGCGGACGTAGTCTTTCCTACAGGAGTCCCACTTAACATTAGATTCAAATGTTAAACTATATTCTCCTATGTTTCCAACGGGTTTTATGGGGATTCTATCTCAAAGCGTGCTACGGGGTCGTGGCATTGGATTTGCGAGAGGGAATAAGGTCTCGCCTGAGCGAGACTGACAGACCCGGAAGGAGGTTTTTATTCTAAAAGGTAAACTAGGGAATACTGTACTCCTTACCCTAGCAAATATATATGCCCCAATGTAAACTCAATCAAATAAGTAGATAGAATCCTCGGAAAGTTGAAAAATTTTGCGGAGGGTGACATGATCTTGATGGGATCTCAATTTATGTATGAACCCGAGTGATGACAGTACGTCCCGAGTGAAGGAGACAATTAACGTGCAGCTCAAAAAACTAAAACGAAGATCATGATATCCAGTTGGTGGATGTTTGGAGGGTCAAACACCCGAATACACAAGACTACACGTTCTTCTCCCCTCCACACGGAACATACTCTAAGGATAGACTACATATTGGTGGATAACAGGTATTAGATAAGTCACTGAAACAGAGAAATTATGACTATATCGGATCACGCCCCGATAAACGATGAAAATCAAGACATCGGCACAAAGTATCAAAATCCCCTGTGGCTTTAAATAAAATCTGATACGGATGAAGAAGGGCTGGTAGGGTGAAGAGAACTCAAACTTTTTCTTAGCAAATGACACAAAAGGATCTCAAGTGCCACTCTCTGGGAGACGCATAAAGCGTATATATCAAGGATATTATCCAGAGGGCGCGAGGGGAAAAAAAAGAGAGAAACAGGAAGTTTAACACCTTGGTTAAAGAAATAGCGAACCTGAAACAAAAGCATAAAGAACGGGGACTAAAAGAGACGTATCTTAACTTAACGTTAAAGAGAGAGGAACTTAAGGAGATCTTAGAACAACAAGTAAAGAGAAGTTTAAACAGCTTCGCCAGAGAGAGATACTTATGGGAAAACAAACCTAGCAAACACCTCGCCAAAATGGTTAAAAAAAAGAAAACTAGAAATTATATCGAGAAAATTAAAAGGAAAAATGGGGATCTAGTATACACAAACAAGGATATTGCAGAAACGTTTAAAAACTACTATGAGGAGGTATATACAATTAGTCAGAAAATGTGGCAAACAGGAGAGAAAGAGGCCAAAACCCGAGACTACTTAGAAAAGGCAGGATATTTTGAAGATTGAGAATATAGAAAGATTAAACATGGATAGACCGATAACTGAAGAGGAAATTAAAAACGCTCTGAAAAGCACAGCAGTTGGGAAAAGTCCAGGCCCCGACGGGTTTACTGTACTCTATAACAAAAATTCAGTGACATCCTAATACCAAAACTGTGTAAATATTTCAACGGCCTTGGGTCAGAGTTGAAACTAGTAAGAAGCGCTCGCCGCCTCGATAACAATTATCCTAAAGAGGGGAAAGGACGGCTCACTCTGCTCAGGATATAGACCAATCTCGCTATTGAAACACGGATATAAAGCTCTTTGCGAAAATTTTAGCTGAGCGATTAAAGGGGTCATACAGTACCTATTGGTCCATCCTGATCAGGTAGGGCTCGTCCCCATAGAGAAGGCAAAGATAAAGGGATAAGAGCACTCCTCTTACTCCAGAAGATAGGGGAGAATGAGTCCCCAGGTCTATTCCTGTCAGTGGATGCCGAAAAAGCATTTTGACAGGGTAGACTGGGGACTCATGATGCAAACTCTTGAAGTGATGGGAATGGTGGCAGAGGCGGATTAGATGGATTAAAACACTCTACCATCATCCATTGGCAGAAATTAAAATCAATGGCACACTCTCGGAGTCTTTTGAAATGAAGAATGGGACACGACAGGGATGCCCCCTTTCTCCCCTTCTCTTCATCCTGTCTCTAGAACCGTTACTAGCCACGATCCGCAATGACCCCGATATCAACGGGGTCAAAGTGGAGGATGAAGAACATAAATTGTCAGCATTTGCCGACGATATCCTATTCTATATTACCAACCCCCTGAATACAATCCCCAAGCTAACTAAGCTACTACTACAATACAGAGCCATTTCAAATTTTAAGATTAATGTAACAAAATCTGAAATAATAAACATAAATCTAAATAAAAACCAAGAGAGGTTGCTGAAAGGGATGTGCGCTTTCCCCTGGACAAAAGAATTAAAATACCTATGTATTAAACTAGCCAACTCGGTTAAGAAAATATATAAAATAAACTTTGTGCCTTTGTTAAATGAGATTAAAAATGACATAAAAAAAATAATAAATAGACCTATCTCCTGGATAGGACGTATAAACACGTTGAAGATGATTTAATTAAAATGTTCTCGATTTTGTGAGCTTCAGTAAATAGAAGGCATTACCGAATTATCTATAAGAAAATAGTACCTCAAGAGGAAAAGGAAAGGAAAAAGAAAAAAAAAAAGAGAGAGAAATAAAATGCATAAATACCACAGATGATGCAAAACTGTAAATAGAGACGAAGGGAGCATTAAACCATGAGCTGGTCTCTAGTGTTTGGTTGAAGCTGAAGTGGTAAAAAAATAAAGATTAAAGTGATATTAAAGGTTCAAGTTTTCTTTTTTTTTTAAATAACAAACATATCATACTTACCTCTGCTATGCAGTTAGTTTTGCACAGAGTGGCCCCGATCGTCCTCTTCTGGGGTCCCACGGCGGCTCCTTCCCGCATTAGATAACCCCTTCTGGGAAGCTCTCTCCAGAGGGAGTTACCTTGCGGGCGCGCTCCTGTGTCATACACTCAGCGTCCATAGACGCCGAGTGTATGATTCGGCCCTGGCGGCCATTTTATTCGATTTGACTGACAGCAGTGGGAGCCAATGGCTGCGCTGCTATAAATCTATCCAATGAAGAGCCGAGAAGCCGTGGGGAGAACGACACGGGATCGCGCCCACGGAAATTTGGGGCTCAGGTAAGTAAAACGGGGGGCTGGGCACTGTTTTTTCACATAGGATGCATTAAGGTGAAAAAACACGAACCTTTACGACCCCTTTAAGACATTCCCCTGGTAGGCAAGCAGTTAAACTTTATTTTACTGTTTTGCCTTTCAATATAAAATAGATGCGAAGGTTATACTATATGAGAACTTCTGACAAAATAAGCTCTGTTACCCCATAACCCAAGTACTTTGAATTCTCCTCTTTCACACTCAACAGCAGCTAGTCCACCAAATGTTTTATAGCCTCACTGACCTGTCGGGGGTGCTCGGCTCTCCCGGCTGTTTGGTAGATCTTCTGTAGAGGTTGGAGAATTTCTGTTCCTCCAAAGCTGGCGTCCATCTCATTCACCTTCTTCACCGCCTCCTCCATAGACTTCTGTGTGTACTCCACACTCTCCCTGGGGGGACATTATTTACCAAGGTCATATTATACAATTTTTTACTTTTACTTTTTTACTTATTATAAGATAAATTTCTTGGAGTTCATTGAGGGGCATTATAGGTAATGCCAGCAGAAGTTCTCACGGCCCCAATTACGATCCAAACGAACGTTCGACCTCCAGGACACCCCCACAAAATGCATACAAATGCTCAAAGATGTCTGAGTGGCGGAGCTCCCAGCTCATAACCATGCTCAATGTACAGTGCAGGTTGCAGTAAAGTGCTGCACACAGAAGTTTTTTTTACTTTACTGCAACCAGCACTGTACATTGAGCAATGTTATGAGCTGGGAGCTCCGCCACTCAGACATCTTCAAGCGTTTGTATTCATTTGGTGGGGGTGTCCTGGAAGTCGAACGTTCGTTTGGATCGAACAATGAGGACATGAAACCAGGACTGCATGAAACCAGGACTGCAGTAAGGTAAAGGAAGCTATTTAGCTAAAAAAAGAATTTCCTTTAGTGACCCTTTAACGTTTCTTCTGGAGAGAAGAAGCAATAAGTCGATTAAAACTTCTGAAGGTTTAGGACCCAGTTGAATCTCTACAAGCTCTAGATGGTTTGCACTATATTGTCAGCCGGAACTTGCACCAAGTGTTCCTCCAACAGAAGATCATCCAAATATGCCACAATGGAGATGTTCTAATGCTCTGTGGCAAGGCAAGCACAGGAGCTAGCATCTGAAAACTTGAGGAACACAAGATAGACTGAAAGACAGAACAACAATCTGAACGTTTTTGGGATCCACAGCACAATCAAGGACCTTGATGTCCACAGAGGCCCGAGGATCTCCCTGAATGCGGTTGGCTATGACATACCTGGTGGATTCACTACAGGATTTTTGAAAAATGAATGACGGCATTTATTGCTTGACATCCAAAACGAAACTTGGTTTGGGAAGCTTAACCACTTGCCGCCCGCCAATGACAGATTGACGTCGGCAAAGTGGTTGTAGAATCCTGACTGGACGTCATATGACGTCCTCAGGATTCTGAGCCGCTGCGCGCCCCCGGGAGCGTGCATCGCGGCGATCGTTGTTGCAGGGTGTCAGTCTGACACCCGGCAACACCGCTCTCGGTAAAGAGTCTCTCACAGAGACTCTTTACCACGTGATCAGCCGTGTCCAATCACGGCTGATCACGATGTAAACAGGAAGAGCCGTTGATGGCTCTTCCTCACTCGCGTCTGACAGATGCGAGTAGAGAAGAGCCGATCGGCGGCTCTCCTGACAGAGGGGGTTCGCACTGATTGCTTATCAGCGCAGCCCCCCTTCGGATCGCCACATGGACCACCAGGGAAGCCCCCCCTGGACCACCAGGTCTGTAAAAAAAAAAAAAAAAAAAGCATAAAAAAAAAAAAAGATGCCAATCAGTGCCCTCAAATGGGCACTGACTGGCAACATAGGTAAATCAGTGCCGCCCCACAGTGTCCATCAGTGCCACCCCACATTGTCTATCAGTGCTACCCTACAGTGTCCATCAGTGCCACCCACAGTGCCCACCTATCAGTGCCCATCTGTGCCACCCATAAGTAGCCATCAGTGCCACCCATAAGTGCCGCCCATGAGTGCCCATCTGTGCCGCCTATGAGTGCCCAGTACCGCCCATGAGTGCCCATCAGTGCCGCCCATGAGTGCCCATCATTGCCGCCCATGAGTGCCCATCAGTGCCGCCTATGTGTGCCCATCAGTGCCGCCTATGTGTGCCCATCAGTGCCGCCTATGTGTGCCCATCAGTGCCGCATACAAGCGCCGCCAATCAGTGGCACCTCATCTGTGCCCGTCAGTACTACCTCATCGATGTCCATCAGTGCCATCTCATCAGTGCCGCCATATCAGTGCCCGTAATTGAAAGAGAAAACTTACTTATTTACAAAAAAAATTACAGAAAAAAATAAAAACTTATTTTTTTTTCAAAATTTTCAGTCTTTTTTTAGTTGTTGCGCAAAAAAAGAAAATCACAGAGGTGATCAAATACCACCAAAAGAAAGCTCTATTTGTGGGGAAAAAAGGACACCAATTTTGTTTGGGTACAGTGTAGCATGACCGCGCAATTGCCATTCAAAGTGCGACAGTGCTGAAAGCTGAAAATTGGCTTGGGCGGGAAGCTGCGTAAGTGCCCGGTATGGAAGTGGTTAAATAGGTTGGAGTAGAGTAACCCTGAAACTGTTCTGCCACAGGTATTGGAGCCATGACCCCCTTGCTCCAAGGAGATCTGCTAATCTGTGGGCTGACACAGGTAAGTTGGAAGACATGAATCAGGGAAGGAGCCGAGAGTGAAAATTGTGCTTGTAGCCCATGGAAGTCCCTTCCACACCCAAGCATCCTGAGAGGCTATCCAAATCTGGGATGCTATCCGGCTATCCAAATTTCCACAAAGGATAGCAGATGTCACCTACTTTGTAAAGAGGCCACGCCGACGCAGCGCAGAGAGGCAAGCATGGAATTCACCAAGTCAGCGCTCCCAATGTTGCACCAGCGTGGCGTAGGTTTCGAAGGCGCAGGCCGGCGTAGGTGGAAGTGGGCGTGACCCATGCAAATGAGGCGTGACCCCATGCAAATGATGGGCCGAGCCCCAGACAAGTACGTATAACGAACTGCGCGAAGCGCCGTGACGTGACGCATCCCCCTGCGGCCTGCTCACAACCCACGTCGGAACAACTGCCTAAGATACGCCGGATCACTGCGTACGCCATGAACGAACTACGCCCAGCCAGATACACGTCCAACGTAAAATACGCCGGCTTGTGTTCCCTGGTGCAGACCTTTGCATGTCTGCTGCTGGGTTGCACCTCCTTATGGGCATAACTTTACGCCGGACGTACATCTTACGCCCACCTCTCGTAGCCTGCGTCGGGCGCACGCAGTTCGTGAATCGCCGTATTTCCCTCATTTGCATGTTTGAATGGCTAATCAATGGGAGTGGCACCATGCTCCCAGCCTAAAGGTGCGCCCACCCTACGCCGGCGTAAGTAAGATACGTCAGCGGGGTGTAGCCTGTTTTAGGCGTATATCTGTTTTTGGGTCTTGCGCACATTTGCACTTACGTCGGGCGTAACTTGTTATACGTCGGCGTAAGTGCTTTGTGACTCGGGCCCTAGGTTTAGAGCAGGGGTCTTCAAACTATGGCCCTCCAGTTGTTCAGGATCTACAATTCCCATCATGCCTAGTCATGTCTGTAAATGTCAGAGTTTTACAAGGCCTCATGGGATGTGTAGTTCCGCAGCAGCTGGAGGGCCGTAGTTTGAAGATCCTTGGTTTAGGGGACTTACATGTACAGATTAGCAAAAGGGTCTGGGGATAGCAGGTTTAGAGTTGGTTTTGGAGTGGAGGCCTGAGTTTTAAAAAAGAACTTTTCTTCTGTGGAAAATGTGAGCCTTCCCCCCGGCTGAGCCTAGGCTTTTCTGCTGGGTTAGATGCTCCAAGTGGTTGATGAGGGGCCTTCAGGACACATTGGGGGTTATTTACGAAAAAGGCAAAACCAGCTTTGCACTACAAGTGAAAACTACTAGGTAGATTCAGTAAGAGTTAGGCCGGCTTTATCACTAGATAAGCCGACCTAACTCAGAATCTACGCCGACTTATGTTTAAGCGTATGCTCAAACAGAGATACGCTTTAAACATATTTACGATACGACGGCTTGCGCTGTCCTATCTTAGATTGCAATTTTTCGGCTGGCCGCTAGATGGCGCTTCCATTGCGGTCGGTGTAGAATATGTAAATGAGTTGATACGCCGATTCACGAACGTACGCCTGGCCGCCGCAGTCGATTTACGCCGTTTCCGTAAGGCATTTTCAGGTCTAAAGTTATTCCATCTATTAGGTGTAATAACAATGTTAAAGTATGGCCGCTGTTCCCGCCGCGAGATTCAAAATTTTTACATCGTTTGCGTAAGTCGTCCGCGAATAGCGATTTACGTAGTTTACGTCCACGTCGAAATCAATAGGCCCGTGCGGCGTACTTAGCCGCAATGCACACTGGGAAATGTAGGTGCCCGGCGCATGCGCACTAACAAAAAAACATCAAAAACGTAAGGTCAAGCCTTATTATCATTAAACACGCCCCCTTCCACACATTTGAATTTGGCGCCCTTACGCCCGTCCGCTTTAGGCTACGCCGCCGTATATTAGCAGGCAAGTACATTCAGAATCATGTACTTGCCTAGCTAACTTACGGCGGCGTAGCCTAAACACGCTAAGCTACGCCGCCGCAAGTTTGCACCATTGTACCTGAATCTACCTAAACAAGTGCAGAGTGCACTTTAAATTGCACTGAAAGTGCACTTGGAAGTGCAGTCGCTGTAGATCCGAGAGGGACATGCAAGGAAAATAAAAAACAGCATTTTAGCTTGCACATGATTGGATTATAAAATCAGCAGAGCTTCCCCTTATTTCAGATCTACCCCTCAGATTTACAGCGACTGCACTTCCACGTGCACTTTGCACTTTTAGTGCAAAGTGGATTTGCCTTGGTAAATAACCCCCAATGTCACTCAAAGGGTATGTGAATCGGACGCTTTTGTATGCTCGTTCTGCAGCCAGAAATTTAGCCAAAGGGTCCTCCTCATGTTGATGGACAGAGGCTCAAACAAGAGATGAGACAAGAAAACTCTAGATCTGTCTACACAGTAGTTTAGAGATTATCATGGAGCCAATATGTTCCCAACAGCCACACACCAGTCATATACAAGAGCCCATACTGTAATAAGATTAAAGAGGTTGTAAAGGTAAATGTTTTTTCACCTTAATGCATCCTATGCATTAAGGTGAAAAAACATCCGATGGTACCACCCCCCCCCCCCCCCCCCCGAGCCCCTGTTTTACTTACCTGACCGTTCGAAATACCCGGGCGCATCCATGTGATGTTCTCGGGTTCCCAGCCTGGCCGTTGATTGGCTAGGCTGGGCGGATTGATAGCAGCGCAGCCATTGGCTGGCGCCGCTGTCAATCACAGCGGATGACGCGGCGCGCTGGGGGGCGGGGCCGAGTGATGCAGTCGGCGGCTATGGCCGCTGCTGTATCACTGGAACGCGCGCGCAAAAGCTTTCCACCATGCGAGCTCGCTCGCATGAAGGTGGAAAGCTTTTGCGAGGAGGAGCCGAGACAGCCGCCGAGGGACCCCAGAAGACGCGGATCGGGGCCACTCCGTGCAAAACGAGCTGCACAGTGGAGGTAAGTATAACATGTTTGTTATTTTAAAAAACTAACAATTTTGACTTTAGTGTTCCTCTAACCACTTGAGATCCGCGCTATGGTCGAAAGACGTCCACAGCGCGGCTCTCAAGTGCCGGGTGGACGTCCCTGGACGTCCTGCTGTTGTTGTTCCCTGTGCGCGCCGCTGGGGGCGCGCAGCGGGGAAACAACGTGCCCGGCGCATCGCTCGGGAGCCGATGCGAGTGCCTGGCGGGCGCAATGTCCGCCAGACACCCGCGATCGTCGGTAACACAGCAGGGACGTGGAGCTCTGTGTGTAACAGAGCTCCACGTGCTGTGAGGGTGAGAGGAGACCGATCTGTGTCCCTTTACATAGAGACACAGCATCGGTCACCTCCCCCAGTCACCCCCCTCCCCCCACACAGTAAGAACACACCCAGGGAATACATTTAACCCCTTCCTCACCCCCTAGTGTTAACCCCTTCACTGCCAGTCACATTTATACAGTAATTAGTGCATTTTTATAGCACTGATCGCTGTATAAATGTGAATGGTCCCAAAATTGTGTCAAAAGTGTCCGATATGTCCGCCGCAATATCGAAGCCCTGACAAAAAAAATCGCAAATCGCCGCCATTACAAGTAAAAAAAAAAAAAAAAATCATAATGGGGGTTATAGCCCCATTTTGTAGGCGCTATACTTTTGCGCAAACCAGTCGCTTATTGCGATTTTTTTTTTTTTTTTTAGAAAAATACGTATCGGCCTTAACTGAGAAAAAAAATTGTTTAAAAAAAAAAAAATGGGATATTTATTATAGCAACAAGTAAAAAAAAATATATATTTTTTTAAATTGTCGCTCTTTTTTGTTTATAGCGCAAAAAATAAAAAACCGCAGAGGTGATCAAATACCACCAAAAGAAGGCTCTATTTGTGGGGAAAAAAAGGACGTCAATTTTGTTTGGGAGCCACGTCGCACGACCGCGCAATTGTCAGTTAAAGCGACGCAGTGCCGGAAGCTGAAATTTCGCCTGGGCACAAGGGGGTTTATGTGCCCAGTAAGGCAAGTGGTTAGTCACAGATGCAAACCTCAGAATAAAACTGCTTCACTTAGACTGCCCAACCTTTATACTTACGGGAAGAAAGCCTCAAAATGGGAGCCAAAGCCATAAATATTAAAGTAACACCCGAGAGGTAAACTCTTCAATAGAAGAACCAGCGTCTCCTGCAGAGGAAAGATAATAAATGAAGTCACTGGAAAGGAAATAAATATATCATTTTATATACCGGTAACTATATATATATATATATATATATATATATATATATATAAAACGTTATATGGAACATACAGTACTTTTTTTGGGCAAAGAATGTGCAGCGATATGCCACATGGGTCGGGTTTTGGCCCAGCTATTTAGATTAATGGCCAGGTTGGCAAAGACAGGTTCTCCTTACCTGCTTTTCCTGGGAAAAGGCCCATTGTTTATAGCAATATAATATACAGTTAGTCCCCTACATAGGAACCTTCAAGTTGCGAACTTTCAAAGATATGAACATGCGTTTGCATGTCCAATCATGTGAGTTAGTCTTCATCTCTGGCATACATGTTTATGAGTGCCTCCTCTGCCAGCGGTTGTGCTTCTGTGTACTTTACTGTGTATAGTACTGTATCTTTATTTTAACCTTTTTTTTCCCCATGTACTATTTGTGTGAAATGTGTTATGAACCTATTACAGTAATGTATTGGGCAGATTGTGATAGTTGGGTACCTAGGCTAACTTTGTTGGACTTACAACCAAATTAGACTCACAAATGCGTTTTAGGAACGCAACGCGTTCATATGTATGGGACTTATTGTATAGGTCAATAATTTAAAGGGGATGTAAAGATACAATTTTCTTTTCCTAAATATCTTCCTTTCCCTTAGTGCAGTCCTCCTTCACTTACCTCATCCTTCCATTTTGTTTTTAAATGTCCTTATTTCTTCTGAGAAATCCTCACTTCCTGTTCTTCTGTCTGTAACTCCACACAGTAATGCAAGGCTTTCTCCCTGGTGTGGAGTGTCGTGCTCGCCCCCTCCCTTGGACTACAGGAGAGTCAGGACGCTCTCTACATTGCAGATCATAGGTGTGCGCAGCCTTTGGCATTAGGGTGTGCACCCCAAAGCTCAAACACTATCTACCGATCACTCACGATCTTCATTCAGAAAGGGAAGGGGCCGGTAAAGGGCATATTTACTGGCCCCTTCCCCCACTCATCCTATAGCATCCACAGCAACAACCGGTGGGAGAGGAGGGAAGCCAGAATTGCTGTGGGGGGAAAGAGGGGGAGCCAGATCAGTAGGGGGAATCTGTTCTGCACAGGGTGATTAGGGTGTGCCTGGGCACACCCTGTGCGCACGCCTATGTTGCAGATAGAGAAATGAGATGTGTGTTAGTGGGCGTCCTGACTCTCCAGTAGTCCAAGGGAGGGGGTGAGCATGACACTCCACACCAGGGAGAAAGCCTCGCATTACTGTGTGGAGTTACAGACAGAAGAACAGGAAGTGAGGATTTCTCAGAAGAAATAAGGACATGTAAAAGCAAAATGGAAGGATGAGGTAAGTGAAGGAGGACTGCACTAAGGTAAAGGAAGCTATTTAGGGAAAAAAAATTGTATCTTTACACCCCTTTAAATTATTGACCTGTACAGTAAGTCCCATACATATGAACGCGTTGCGTTCCTAAAACGCATTTGTGAGTCTAATTTGGTTGTAAGTCCAACAAAGTTATCCTAGGTACCCAACTAACACAATTTGCCCAATAAATTACTGTAATAGGTTTATAACACATTTCACACAAGTAGTACATGGGGGGGGGGGGGGGGGGGGTAAAATAAAGATACAGTACTATACACAGAAGCACAACCGCTGGCAGAGGATGCATGAAGATAAGAAACCTTGGGTTAGATTCACGTAGAATGGCGTAACTTTGTGTGGGCGTAACGTATCCTATTTACGTTACGCCTCCGCAACTTTTACAGGCAAGTGCCGTATTCTCAAAAAAAAGTTGCGGCGGCGTAGCGTAAATAGGCCGGCGTAAGCCCGCCTAATTAAAATTGTAAAGAGGTGGGCGTGTGTTATGTAAATCAGGCTTGACCTGATGCGATTGAAGTTTTTCCCGAACGGCGCATGCGCCGTCCGTGGAATTCCCCAGTGTGCATTGCTCCAAAGTACGCCGCAAGGACGTATTGGTTTCGACGTGAACGTAAATGACGTCCAGCCCCCGACTTACGCCGGTCGGATCTAAGGGAAATCTATGCGTAACTGATTCTAAGAATCAGGTGCATGGATACGACGGCGCAACTCAGAGATACGACGGCGTATCTGGAGATACGCCGTCGTATCTCCTCTGAGAATCTGGCCCCTTGTGCCTTTACAACCACTTTGAGGTTGGGTTCACATATGAGCACACAGTAGCTCACAGCATGAATCGGGTGCGTCCTCATTCACAGTTTCAGCCCGAATTCGGACCTGAATCGCACCTGAGCCACTGCAGAGATATGTGAATCGGCTGCATAGAGAGCCTATCACATGCTCCTGCTCTGCGAATTGGAATCGTGACCCGACGTAAACAACGTTTTTTTTGAAAGGCGCATGCGCCGTCCGTGGGGGTATCCCAGTGCGCATGCTTCGAAATTAAACCGGAACAAGCCAATGCTTACGACGGTGACGTCATTCTACGCAAATCCCTATTCGCAAACGACTTACGCAAACGACGTAAAAAATTCAAAATTCGACGCGGGGACGACGGCCATACTTAACATGGAGTACGCCTCATAATAGCAGCTTTAACTATACGCCGGAAAAAAGCCGAACGCAAACGACGTAAAAAAAATGCGCCGGCCGGACGTACGTTCGTGGATCGCCGTAACTAGCTAATTTGCATACTCGACGCGGAATTCGACGGAAACGCCACCTAGCGGCCGGCGGAAAAATGCATCTACGATCCGACGGCGTACTAAGACGTACGCCTGTCGGATCGATCCGAGATGCAGTCGTATATTTGTTTTGTAGATACAAAACAAAGATACTAGGCGGGAATTTTAAAATGACGCAGCGTATCAGTAGATACGCCGGCGTAATTCTTTTGTGGATCTGCCCCCATATCTTTCAGTGATTAGAAAATGTAGGGCCGGTTCACACTGCTGCAAATTCTGTTGCGAATTTGATCCGTTGCGATTGCTCAAATTCGCAAGTCATTTTACTAACATCGTTTTCCATGAGTGCCGTTCACATCAATGCGTTGCGAATCTAAGCTGCGTTAAAAAAGGGTCCTGTGCGAGTTTGATCCACGTGCGATGCAAATTCAGCTCTATATAGATTGGCATTCCCTGAAATCGCGGCAAAATCGCGGCCGCAAAATCACGCGATTTTGAAGTTGCATTAGTGTGAACCGGGCCTAAAGGCTGGGAAACAGATACAATCACAGGTAAAGCAAATTAAATAAAAGGACAACTGTATGTTTATTAAAAGATTAAGTCATCCAACATCCGGTAGACCATGTGCTGCCACATAAGCACCTGATCAGTGCCAAGATCGGCATCTTTTGATCCTGTGATGCACGGTGAGGCCTATGCTTACCTTTGCGGCTTCAGCCATGTGGTTCATCCTGAGGGAGGCTCTTGTAAAGGCAGAAGCCCATATTCTCTCTAAATGTCCGCGGGCGGCGCGTAAGACATTTACACTCCGCCGCCCCAAACTACAGGAGCAAGTGCTGTATTCCCCAAACACTTGCTCCGTAGTTTGGGGCGGCGGAGTGTAAATGGCCCGGCGTAGCCACGCGTATCTTCAAGGAGGCGGCTTCTATTCAAATTAAGCGCGCCCCCGATTCTAAGTAACTGCGCATGCGCCGGGCTTAAAAAAGCCCAGTGCGCATGCTCCAGTTCTCGGCGGAAAACGTCAATGACGCCGACGTGTGCGTCATTGACGTAAAGTCGTATTCAAGAACGACTTAGGGAAACGAAGTAGCCGACGGAAAAACACGACGCGGACCCGACGCTATCCGTAACATGGCCTACGTGGGACATGCGGAAACTTACTCCTCATATAGCAGGAGTAAGTTTCCGCTTACGCAAACGACGTTAGCGACGGGTACGCAACGCGAAATCGTTCGGGAATCGGCGTAGCAGGCTCATTTGCATAAACAAATGAGTCCTTCACGTAAATGCCATCTAGCGGCGGGCGGCGTAATTACATTTAAGATCCGACAGTGTAAGTGACTTACAGATGGCGGATCTTAAGTGTATCTATGCGAAAATGATTCTAAGAATCAGTCGCATAGATACACGGGCCAAAAAAGGGAGTTACGATGGAGTATCCTGAGATACTCCATCGTAACTTTACTGAGAATATTGCCCAGAATCTTTTTTATCTTAATGCATTCTAAGCATAAAGATAAAAAGCCTTCTGTGTGCAGCAGCCACTCCTAATACTTACCTGAGCCCCATCATGATCCAGCGATGTTGCACAAGAGACTTGGCTGTCCGGGACTCTCCCTCCTCATTGGCTGAAACAGCAGCGAAACACCATTGGCTCTTGCTGCTTGTCAATCAAAGTCAGTGAGCCAATGAGGAGAGAGAGAGAGGGGGGGTGGGGCCGGGCTCTGGGTCTGAATGGACACACGGGGGTAGATTCAGATAGGTTAGCAGATCTTTAAATCCGCGTATCTAATTTAGCATCCGCCGGCGCAAGTTTTTGAGGCTAGTGCTGTATTCAGAAAGCACTTACCTCAAAACTTGCGGCGGCGAATCGTAAATCCCCCGGCGGAATTCAAATAGGGGGCGTCTACAATTTAAATCAGGCGCGTCCCCGCGCCGATCCAACCACGGATGCGCCGTCCGCGTGCATTGCTCCAAATGACGTCGCTAGGACGTCATTCGTTTCGGCGTGAGCGTAACTTGCGTCCGGCCGTATTCTGAATCGACTTACGCAAACGACGTAAAAATTCAAAACTCGGCGCGGGAACGCCGGCCATACTTAACATTGGATACGCCGCATATAGCAGGGGTAACTATACACCGGAAAAAGCCGAACGCAAGCGACGTAAAAAAAAAGCGACGGGCGGGCGTTCGTTTCTGAATCGGCGGAACTCCTCATTTGCATATTCGTCGTGTACAAAAAACGAAACGCCACCTAGCGGCCAGCGGGAAATTGCAGCCTAAGATCCGACGGTGTAAGTCACTTACACCTGTCGGATCTTAGGGAGATCTATGCGGAACCTGATTCTATGAATCAGGTTCCGCATAGATCCGACCGTCGGAACTCAGAGATACGACGGCGTAGAGTTGCGGCTTGGGTGCCCCCATAGCTAGCTGCTTGCTGTGGGGGCACTCAACAGGAAAAAGGGGCCAGGAGTGTCAAAGAGGGACCTGAGAAGAGGAGGGTCAGGGCACCTCTGTGCAAAACCACAGCACAGAGCAGGTAAGTATAACATGTTTGTTATTTAAAAAAAAAAAACTAAAAACGACTTTAGTATCACTTTAATGCCTTGCGTTGGTTCTAGACTTAGCGGCACTGGAGGTCCTAAACTGCACAAAGCATCATAGGAAATGTTGAGCACTAAAGGCACTTACATAAGGGACAACCCATGGCCTGCCTGATGCTAAGTGGCTTTTCCATAAAGGTACAACTGTTTAGTATTTACATGTATCCTGAAAAACAGTTTAATTACGTCTGTCAATTTGGACAATTTACTGACCCTGGCACTATGAATTCTCTGAGGGGCATTTGGCTCAGAATTCATTGAACATTCCATACTCCCAGACCGGTCCACGAGGAATATAAACTCGCCACAATTGGACTGCTCCTGTCCAGCTGGGAAACTCGGGTAGAAATTGAACATGGCCACCGACTCCGCCATGATGGACCCTACAGAACACAGGGAGAAAATAAGCATGTAACAAAGTGACTGAAAAAGAAAACAAAAAAAAAAAAACGTATACAACAAAGATTTTACAGAGGACACTAAACAATGTTTATGGCCTTTGCCACCGTCACAGACTATTATTGTTGTTACCAGCAAATTTGTGTCTTTCGACAAAACGCCAGCCTTAGAGATAAGTATCGGCTTGTACAGACAGCATAAGGTCCCTTGGTATGGAGTTTACTGCAAAACTTTGTTTTTCCGGTCCTTGAATGCCCCCCTATGGTCACCTGTAGCACATGCTTCTCTTGATGCAGACAGACACCTGTGACCTTTCCTAGTGATTTAACATCTCAAGAGACCTGGAAGGCTTGTACCTTTATTTGGACAGCATCCCCTGAAGAAGCCTGACATATGTGTGAAACATGTTGGAAACTCCATTTCACAGTGCTGTATCCATAAAACTTTATTGATATGTACTTGCCAATTGTTATCTTTTAAAAAAAATTTCTTTGCTCTTTAAATATATTTTATATATATATATATATATATATATATATACATATATACACATACACACACACATATATATATATACAGAAATCCCAATCTATCCTCTTGTATTTATTTCACCAACGGCTGTTTAGGGGTGAATATATTTACCTGGTTCTGTCATATTCTCCTCATTGACTTACCCTTACACTGGCTATCCCCCCCTTCTTCAGTTCATCATGAATCTTGCTGCAAGACTCATCCACCTTACCAACCGTTCAGTGACTGCTTCCCCTCTCTGCCAATCCCTCTATTGGCTTCCGCTCACCTAACCTATTAAATTCAAAATCCTTCTATTCTATTCCATTCTTTAAATAGCCTAAGGGCCAGATTCTCGTAGATCGGCGTATCTTTGCGGGCGTAACGTATCAGATTTAGGTTACGCCTCGGCAACTTAGACGGGCAAGTGCTGTATTCTCAAAGCACTTGCTCCGTAAATTGCGGTTGGGTGGCGTAAATAGGCCGGCGTAAGCCCGCCTAATTCAAATTTGGAACAGGGGGGCGTGTTTTATGTAAATAACTTGTGACCCGACGTGATTGACGTTTTTCACGAACAGCGCATGCGCCGTCCGTGGAATATCCCAGTGTGCATTGCTCCAAAGTACGCCGCAAGGACGTATTGGTTTCGACGTGAACGTAAATGACGTCCAGCCCCATTCACGGATGACTTACGCAAACGACGTAAAATATTCAAAATTCAACGCGGGAACGACGTCCATACTTAACATTGGTATGCAGCATGTACGCCACCATATAGCAGGGGTAACTTTACGCCGGGAAAAGCCTAACGTAAACGGCGTATCTGTACTGCGTCGGCCGGGAGTACGTTCGTGAATTTGCGTATCTAGCTGATTTACATATTTCTAGGCGTAAATCAGCGTACACGCCCCTAGCGGCCAGCGTAAATATGCAGTTAAGATCCGACAGCGTAACAGACTTACGCCGGTCGGATCTAATAGAAATCTATGCGTAACTGATTCTAAGAATCAGGCGCATAGATACGACGGCTCAGACTCAGAGATACGCCGTCGTATCTGGAGATACGACGGCGTATCTCATTTGAGAATCTGGCCCTAAGTAGGCCATCTTGTTTATACCTTAACTGTGTTCACTGCAATGTTTCCATTTCAAATTCAAATTCATTTTCAAATAGATTTTTGAATTTGAAGAATTTGTTTTGTTATTTTTTTCTGGATTTGTTTCTTATTATTGCGATTTTGGAAATTGTGATACATCTGAATAACTAAAGATTTGTTAAAATTTAGGGGCCAGATTCACAAAGAGATACGACGGTGTATTATCTCCTGATACGCCGTCGTATCTCTGACTTAAACTGGTCGTATCTATGCGCCTGATTCATAGAATCAGTTACGCATAGATATGGCTAAGATCCGACAGTGTTACACTGTGTTACACCGTCGGATCTTATTTTCAATTTGAAAATGGCGCGGGGGGTATTCCCGCTGATTTCCGCTGAATAATATGTAAATCAGCGAGATACGCGAATTTGCGAACGTACGCGGACCCGACGCAGTGTTGTTACGACGTTTCTGTAGCGGTTTTCCTGGCGTATACTTACCCCTGCTTCTATGAGGCGCAGCCAATGTTAGGTATAGCCGTCGTTCCCGCGTCGAGTTTGAATTTTTTTACGTCGTTTGCGTACGCCGATTCAGAAACCCGCGCGTCGCAAGTTACGCTCACGTCGAAACCACTGACGTCCTAGTGACGTCAGTGGGAGCAATGCACGCCGGGAAATTTCGCGGACGGCGCATGCTCATTTAAATCGGCGCGGGAACGCGCCTGATTTAAATAGTACACTCCCCCTAGCCGCGGAATTTGAATTCCGCCGGGGGTTTTACGATCCGCCGCCGCAAGTTTGGAGGTAAGTGGTTTGTGAATTACCCACTTGCCTCTCAAACTTGCGGCAGCGGATCTTAAATCAGATAGATCGAGCGGATCTAAAGATCCGCTGATCTACCTGAATCTGGCCCTAGATCTGTAATGAAACAAATTGCGCATGTCTAGTCAGAGGGCTGTCGCCTATGGCCAGCTGTTGCATGTTTTACCCGGGAGCAGTGTAATTTCTTTTAATTTGCAGTATTTGTTGTAATGTGGACATTGGCCCAAATGTAACGAGCCATTATACTACGGCTCAGAGTAGGGTTGTCCTGATACCGATACTGAGCATTTGCGGGAGTACTTGTACTCCCGCAAATGCCCCCGATGCCAGATCCGATACTACCCCCCCGCCGCCGCCGCATACCGCAACGCCCCCGCCGCCTAGTTAATCCGCGTGCGGGGAACATTACAGCTTTCATTTGAATAGCTGTCTGTTCCCCGCCGCGCATAGACACTCCCCCTTGCTTGGGATTGAATGGGTGATCTGCACTTTGATAGACAGATCACCCCGTCCAATCCCCGAGCAAGGGGGAGTGTCTATACGCGGCGTGGCGGGAAACAGATGAAAGCTGTAATGTTCCCCGCACGCTGATTAACTAGGCGGCGGCATCTAGGTATGGGGAGACATGGCTGCATATGTGGGGGGACATGGCTGCATATATGAGGGACATGGCTGCATATGTGGGGGACATGGCTGCATATATGGGGGACATGGCTGCATATATGGGGGACATGGCTGCATCTGTGGGGGACATGGCTGCATCTGTGGGGGACATGGCTGCATACATGAGGGACATGGCTGCATCTGTGGGGGACATGGCTGCATCTGTGGGGGACATGGCTGCATCTGTGGGGGACATGGCTGCATCTGTGGGGGACATGGCTGCATATGTGGGGGACATGGCTGCATCTGTGGGAGACATGGCTGCATATGTGGGGGGACATGGCTGCATATATGAGGGACATGGCTGCATATGTGGGGGGACATGGCTGCATATATGAGGGACATGGCTGCATATGTGGGGGGACATGGCTGCATCTGTGGGGGGACATGGCTGCATTTGGGGACACATTTAAAAAAAAGTATCGGTATTCGTTATCGGCCAGTACTTGAAAAAAAGTATCGGTACTCAGTCCTAAAAAAGTGGTATCGGGACAACCCTAGCTCAGAGTGCTAGTTGTAGATCTCACGTCAGCTTATTTTGTCACCTGATGGTGTCGGTGCCGATTCCTGGCCAGCATCTGTAGCTCCAAGCCCCGGCTCCACAGTGACGCTGGGTTTGCTCACATCTGTATAATAAGCCAAGAACTCTACATCTCGGTTAAACTTGTGCCCCTCTGCCAGTGACACCTACAAAGGGGAAACAACGTCATTGTAATTATAGATAGCAGATTTGCTGCCTTGGTAATCCCATCATCTTCACTATATGGGAGGCGACATTAACACAACCAATGACTGCAAAATTATAACAAAGGAGATATTTTTTTTAACCTAATTTGCCATTTTCTTTCACGACATACAGCCATGGCCAAAAGTTTTGAGAATGACACAAATACTAATTGTCACAAAGTCTGCTGCCTCAGTTTTTGAGATGGGAAATTGCATATACTCCAGAATGTTATGAAGAGTGGGGTAGATTCAGGTAGCAATTGCGTCTGCGTAACCATAGTTACGCAGCGCAATTGCTTAGTTGCGCCGGCGTATCGAGTGCTCCTGATTCAGAGAGCTCGATACGCCGACTGCAGCCTAAGATATGACTGGCATAAGGCTCTTATGCCGTCGTATCATAGGCTGCATTCTTACGCTGGCCGCTAGGTGGCGTTCCCGTAGTGCTCAGTGTATAGTATGCAAATTGCATACTAACGCCGATTCACAACCCTACGCGAGCCCTGCGTACGCAGTTTACGTCGTTTCCGTTCGTCGGGTTCCGCGTAAGGCTGCTCCTGCTATTAGCAGGGGCAGCCAATGCTACGTATACCCGTCGTTCCCGCGTCGCGAATTTAACGTCGTTTGCGTAAGTGAATCGTGAATGGCGCTGGACGCCATTTACATTCACTTTGAAGCAAATGACATCCTTGCGACGTCATTTGCCGCAATGCACGTCGGGAAAGTTTCCCGACGGAGCATGCGCACTACGTTCGGCGCGGGAACGCGCCTAATTTAAATGATCCACGCCCCCTACGGGATCATTTAAATTACGCGCCCTTACGCCGGGCAGTTTTAAGGAGCGCCCGCGCAAATTACGTAGCTACTGCTTCATGAATGAAGCGTAGCGCAGATAATTTGCGTAGGCACAGGGTAAAAACGGTACGCTGCGCCTCTGTAAGAAGTGCGCAGCGGTACCTGAATCTACCCCAGTGATCAGACGAATTGCAATTAATTGCAAAGTTCCTCTTTACCATAAAAATTAACTCAATCCCATAAAAAAAATTTCCACTGCATTTGTGAAGAAGGCTTCAGGGTGCCCAAGAAAGTCCAGCAAGCGCCAGGACCGTCTCCTAAAGAGGATTCAGCTGCGGGATCGGCGTGCCACCAGTGCAGAGTTTGCTCGGGAATGGCAGCAGGCAGGTGTGAGCGCATGATCGGCACGCATAGTGAGGCGAAGACTTTTGGAGGATGGTCTAGTGTCAAGAAGGGCAGCAAAGAAGCCACTTCTCTCCAAAAAAAAACATCAGGGACAGACTGATCTTCTGCAGAAAATATGGTGAATGGACTGCTGAGGACTGGGGCAAAGTCATATTCTCCGATGAAGCCTCTTTCCGATTGTTTGGGGCATCAGGAAAAAGGCTTGTCCGGAGGAGAAAAGGTGAGCGCTACCATCAGTCCTGTGTCATGCCAACAGTAAAGCCTCCTGAGACCATTCATGTGTGGGGTTGCTTCTCATCCAAGGGAGTGGACTCACTCACAATTTTGCCCAAAAACACAGCCATGAATAAAGAATGGGACCAAAACACCCTCCGAGAGCAACTTCTTCCAACAATCCAACAACAGTTTGGTGAAGAACAATGCATTTTCCAGCACGATGGAGCACCGTGCCATAAGGCAAAAGTGATAACCAAGTGGCTCGGGGACCAAAACGTTGACATTTTGTGTCCATGGCCTGGAAACTCCCCAGATCTTAATCCCATTGAGAACTTGTGGTCAATCCTCAAGAGGCGGGTGGACAAACAAAAACCCGCTAATTCTGACAAACTTCAAGAAGTGATTATGAAAGAATGGGTTGCTACCAGTCAGGAATTGGCCCAGAAGTTGATTGAGAGCATGCCCAGTCGAATTGCAGAGGTCCTGAAAAAGAAGGACCAACACTGCAAATACTGACTCTTTGCATAAATGTCATGTAATTGTCGATAAAAGCCTTTGAAACGAATGAAGTGCGTGTAATTATATTTCACTACATCGCAGAAACAACTGAAACAAAGATCTAAAAGCAGTTTAGCAGCAAACTTTGTGAAAACTAATATTTGTGTCATTCTCAAAACTTTTGGCCACAACAGGGCTTGACAAATCCCGGTCGCCAGGTCGCCATGGAGACTAGAAATAGCATCCTGGCGACGGCTTGGAAGGTGGGCAAAAAAAAGTCCCCAGCTCTTCCTTGTGTGAGCTGGCACCATCTGGTGGTGGCCGTTGGTATTACAAGTTAAGCATTACAAGTTAAAGTGGAGGTTCACCCTCAAAAAAATTTCTGACATCACACGGAGTCGAGCCATCCTACCGACAGAATGCCAGTGTTTTTTTTTTTTCTCTCAGCACATACCTCATTATCACGATTTTCACCCCCCGGCAATCCCGCGGGAGTGGGCGTTCCCAAGCACTGCCTGTGATTGACAGGCTTCCGAACGGCGCATACTGCGCGTCACAGGTTGCCGACAGAACCCAAACGTCGGTGCGCAGGCGCCGTATAGAGCCGCACCGACGTTCGGGTTTTTTCGGCAACCTGTGACGCCCAGAATGCGCCATTCGGAAGCCTGTCAATCACAGGCAGTGCTTGGGAACGCCCAGTCCAGCGGGATTGCCGGGGGGTGAAAATCGTGATAACGAGATACCGTATTTATCGGCGTATACCGCGCACTATTTTGCCCTGAAAATCAGGGCAAAATCGTGGGTGCGCGGTATAAGCCGATACCCACTTTCCCGCCACGAGTTTGAATACTGCGCCGGCATATACCGAGCACTCGTGTATCTTTGGGCAGTCTCGGCGCCTCTCGCGCTGACGTCCTGAGCGTACAGGACTTCAGCGCGAGAGTTGCCGAGCCTGCCCGACGATACACGAGTGTACTGCGCTCGGTATATGTCGACGCAGTATTCAAACTCGGCGCGGGAAACGAGCGGGGAGGACGCGAGGACGCAGGAATTCGGGCAACTTTAGGGGTGCGCGCTATACGCGGGAGCGCGATATACCCCGATAAATACGGCATGTGCTGAGAAAAAAAAGAAAAACACCGGCATTCTGTCGGTAGGATGGCTCGACTCCATGTGATGTCAGAATTTTTTTTTGAGGGTGAACCTCCACTTTAAACAGCAATTCTAATGTAATTTTTCACTATTTTCACTGCCATCTTCTTCCCTCTAATTAGAACCCCCAAACATTATATATATTTTTTATCCTAACACCCTAGAGAATAAAATGGCGATCGTTGCAATACTTTCTGTCACGCCATATTTGCACAGCGGTCTTACAAGCGCACTTTTTTGGGAAAAAATTACACTTTTTTTAATTAAAAAATAAGACAACAGTAAAGTTATCCCCATTTTTTTTTAATATTATGAAAGATAATGTTACGCCGAGTAAATTCATACCCAACATGTCACGCTTCAAAATTGTGTCCGCTCATGGAATGCCGACAAACTTTTACCCTTTAAAATCTTCATAGGCGACGTTTAAAAAAATCTACAGGTTGCATGTTTTGAGTTACAGAGGAGGTCTAGTGCTAGAATTATTGCTCTCGCTCTACCAATCGCGGTGATACCTCACATGTGTGGTTTGAAGACCGTTTACATATGCGGGCGCTGCTCACGTATGTGTTCGCTTCTGCGCGCAAGCTCGTCGGGACGGGGTGCGTTTTCTGGCTCCTAACTTTTTTAGATTCCAAGCAAATTTATCAAACCCTGACATACAAGACTTGGTTTATCGAAATTCTTCAACCCCCGACACCATGTATTAGAAGTAGTAGTTATCTTATGTAATCAACAAAAGAAATGAGCCTTGAGATTATTCTGTGCCCCGCTCACCTTGGCGCTGGTCTTGTCACTATTTGTGTACTCCAGGGGGGTGATGTTACAGTTAGACTCGATCTTGGCGATCCCATACACAGATTGGAAGTGAGCGTTCAGACTCAGCGTGTACGGGATCTCACCAATGGGCACCTGCGGACGTGTGGCTGTTATGCTCACATCTTGATCTGGAAGAGATAAAATGCAGAGTCATTCAATGTCTATATTTCGATATATTAACCACTTCCATACCGGGCACTTATACACCTTCCCGCCCAAGCCAATTTTTAGCTTTCAGCACTGTCGCACTTTGAATGGCAATTGCGCAGTCATGCTACACTGTACCCAAACAAAATTGGCGTCCTTTTTTCCCCACAAATAGAGCTTTCTTTTGGTGGTATTTGATCACCTCTACGTTTTTATTTTTTTCTGTTAATTTTTTTGTAAATAAGTAAGTTTTCTCTTTCAATTACGGGCACTGATATGGCGGCACTGATGGGCACCGATGAGGTAGTACTGACGGGCACAGATGAGGTGGCACTGATTGGCGGCGCTTGTATGCGACACTGATGGGCACACATAGGCGGCACTGATGGGCACTCATGGGCGGCACTTATGAATGGCACTGATGGCTACTTATGGGTGGCACAGATGGGCACTGGGCATGGATGGGCACTTTGGGGTGGCACTGATGGACACTGTAGTGTGGCACTGATGGACAATGTGGGGTGGCACTGATGGACACTGGGGCGACACTGATTTACCTATGTTGCCAGTCAGTGCCCATTTGTGGGCACTGATTGGCATCTTTTTTTTTTTTAAATGCTTTTTTTTTTTTTTTTTTTACAGCCTTTTTTTTTTTTTTTTTTTGCAGCCTTTTTTTGTTTTCTGCCCTTCCCTGGTGGTCCATGTGGCGATCCGAGGGGGGGCTGCGCTGATAAACAATCAGCGCGAACCCCCCCTGTCAGGAGAGCCACCGATCGGCTCTCCTCTACTCGCGTCTGTCAGACGCGAGTGAGGAAGAGTCATCAACGGCTCTTCCTGTTTACATCATGATCAGCCGTGATTCGACACGGCTGATCACGTGGTAAAGAGTCTCCGTGAGAGACTCTTTACCGAGATCGGTGTTGCGGGGTGTCAGACTGATACCCTGCAACACCGATCGCCGTGATGCGCGCCCCTGGGGGCGCGCAGCGGCTCAGAATCCTGAGGACGTCATATGACGTCCGGTCAGGATTCTACAACCACTTTGCCGACGTCAATTTGTCATTGGCGGGCGGCAAGTGGTTAAAAGTGAACTTTATCTGACCTAAAATGTTTCCGAGATCCTTATTTTTCATAAAAATATTTGTGCTTTGGAATTTTCAAAAGGTGCAAATTTACAACAACACTATAATGAAAAATATTATTTATTTAAAAGTTAAAAATGACATAATCAGAATATGAAAATCCAGTCATACAGTGCAGTTGAAAAGGTGCAAGCTGAATGTTTCTCTACATGTTTCGCCACGAATAGTAGTTTTCTCAGGAGAAATATATCAGGCACTGTAAACACTATAATAGAAAAAATCTTTTTAGAACAACATAAAGAAAATCACAATAAACAAAAGTAAGACAAACTTTATAAACATAAATACAACTTTTTAAATTTTCCCGGAATGGCTGGGATCACAATGTAAATTTTGTATTTATGTTTATAAAGTTTGTATTACTTTGTTTATTGTGTTTTCTTTATTTTGTTCTAAAAATATTTTTTCTATTATAGCGTTTACAGTGCCTGAAAATTGACGTCCGGGAAGTGGTTCTGTTATCCTGACTGGACGTCTATTGACGTCCTGCAGGATAACATGCCCACGCGTGCCTGTCTGACCCCCTGCATCGTCACCCTGCCCGTCTGACACCCTGCATCTCTGATCTCGGTAAAGACCCTCCGGCGGGTGAGCCGTGTCCAATCACGGCTGATCACGATGTAAACAGGAAGAGCCGTTGATCGGCTCTTCCTCACTCGCGTCTGACAGACGCGAGTAGAGGAGAGCCGATCGGCGGCTCTCCTGACAGGGGGGGTTTGCGCTGATTGTTTATCAGCGCAGCCCCCCCACGGATGCCCACACTGGACCACCAGGGAAGCCGCCAGGACCACCAGGGAAGCCCCAAGCATGTGGATGGCCACGTACACCCCACATGGCCATTAACATATGCAAATTGATGCCAAATATGTGCCAATCAGTGCCCACAAATGGGCACTGATTGGCACCATTCAAGTAGAGCGCCGCATCTTTAAGGCGGCGTAGCGTATCGTATTTACGCTATGCCGCCGTAAGTCAGAGAGGCAAGTGCTGTATTCACAAAGTACTTGACTCCTAACTTACGGCGGTGTAGCATAAATGGGGCCGGCGTAAGCGCGCCTAATTCAAATGAGGATGAGGGGGCATGTTTTATGTAAATGATTGGTGACCCAACGTGATTGACGTTTTTTACGAATGGCGAATGCGCCGTCCGTGTACATATCCCAGTGTGCATTGCGGCAAAGTACGCCGCAAGGACGTATTGGTTTCGACGTGAACGTAAATTACGTCCAGCCCTATTCACGGACGACTTACGCAAACGACGAAAAATTTTCAAATTTCAACGCGGGAACGACGGCCATACTTAACATTGACTAGGCCAGCTATTTGATGGAATAACTTTACGCCGGAAAACGCCTTGCGTAAACTGCGTACCTTTACTGCGACGGGCGCACGTACGTTCGTGAATCTAGTGATTTACATATTCTACGCCAAACTCAATCGAAGCGCCACCTAGCGGGCAGCCTAAATATTGCACCCTAAGATAGGACGGCGCAGGCTGTCGTATCTTAGCTAGGTTTAAGTGTATCTCAGTTTGAGAATACACTTAAACTTACGACGGCGCAGATTTAGAGTTACGTCGGCGTATCTACTGATACGCCGGCGTAAATCTTTCTGAATCTAGCTATGGGTCTACAATGCAAAAGGCTCCACAGGGACACACAAAAAATCGTTTGAAGGTATAAAGTACTTGGGGCCAGATTCACAGCGGAGATACTCCGTCGTATCTCTGTTTCTATCTATGCGACTGATTCATAGAATCAGTTACGCATAGATATCCCTAAGATCCGACAGGTGTAATTGTTTTACACTGTCGGATCTTAGGATGCAATATCGCGGCCGCCGCTGGGGGGAGTTTGCGTCGTAAACCAGCGTCGGGTATGCAAATTAGGAGTTACGGCGATCCACGACGGATTTTCGCGTTCGCTACGTCGCCGCTAGTCTAGTTTCCCGTCGCAAAGTTAGTCGTCGTTTTTGGTGCCTTAACTTTACACAGCAAACGTATTGCTGTATAAAGTATGGCCGTCGTTCCCGCGTTGAAATTAAAAAATTAACGTCGTTTGCGTAAGCCGTCCGGGAATACGGAATTACGCTACGCGCGTCGCCGTTCGGAAAAATGACGTCACTGTGTGCAAAGCACAGCGGGAATTTCGAAACGGAGCAAGCGCAGTAGGTCCGGCGCGGGAGCGCGCCTAATTTAAATGGCACACGCCCTTTTAAATTACGCGGGCTTACGCCGGAGGCCGCCGGCGTAGGTTTTCATTGCAAGTGCTTTGTGAATCAGGCACTTGCGATGAAAACTTGCGGCGGTGTAACGTATCTCCGATACGTTACGCCGCCGCAATTCTACCCGATTCTGGCCCTTGGCATCTGCACTTGTTGCTTTGAAAACATTTTAGGCTGGGTCAGTTTCACTTTAGGCCCCTTGCACACTGGGGCGTTTTTCATGCGGTACAGCGCTTAAAATAGGGCAGCTATACCGCATGAAAAATCATGCCCTGCAGTGTTCAATGTGAAAGCCCGAAGGCTTTCACATTGAAGCGGTGCGCTAGCAGGAGCGCACCAAAAGTCCTGCTAGCCGCATCTTTACCGCGGTATAGGAGCGGTGTGTTCACCGCTCCTATACCGCGCCTTCCCATTGAAATCAATGGGAAAGCGCGGTAATACCGCCCGCAATTAACCCTTTTTCGGCCGCTAGCGGGGGTTAAAACCTCACCGCTAGCGCCCGAATATCGCGGTAAATACGAATACAAATAGCGCGGCTATACCGTCACCGCGGCTGCACGCCTCAGTGTGAAACCAGCCTTAGGGCTTAGTGGTTCTTTCAGAGAAGCAAATAAAAACATAAAAAAAATAAACTGCTTATCTGTACTTGTACCTTTTGGGGTGTATCTGGGGTTTAGGACGGCCGGGAGTGCGAAGCGCACAGCTCCGTCTGCCTCCACCGGCAACTCCCGCACATATTTCAGGGTGACCTCGGCCTCCTGGCCAGGAGGGAGATTCCCGACACTGCAGCTAAAGATGTCCGCCGAGCTCTCATCTTCCTCCAGGAGAAAGGCTTGTTCACCTCGGCTGATGGCCTCATCGTAGGTTTTATGAGCCTGGAGAAGGGAAGAATAATAAAACTGTTACTGTTGTGTCATTTAACCGGTTAAGACCCGGACCAATATGCAGGTTAAGGACCTGGCACCTTTTTGCGATTCTGCACTGCGTCGCTTTAACTGACAATTGCGTGGTCGTGCGACGTGGCACCCAAACAAAATTGGTGTCATTTTTTTTCCACAAATAGAGCTTTCTTTTGGTGGTATTTGATCACCTCTGCAGTTTTTATGCTTTGCGCTATAAACAAAAATAAAGCGACACTTTTGAAAAAAATTCTATGGGCCAGATTCACGTAGATCAGCGGATCTATAGATCCGCTCGATCTACGTGATTTAAGATCCGACTCCCGCAAGTTTGAGAGGCAAGTGGCTAATTCACAAACCACTTACCTCCAAACTTGCGGCGGCGGATCCTAAATCCCCCGGCGGAATTCAAATTCCGCGGCTAGGGGGAGTGTACTATTTAAATCAGGTGCGTTCCCGAGCCGATTTAAATGCGCATGCGCCGTCCGGGGGGAATTTCCCGGCGTGCATTGCTCCCACTGACGTCACTAGGACGTCAGTGGTTTCGACGTGAGCGTGACTTGCGACGCGCGTGTTTGTGAATCGGCGTACGCAAACGACGTTAGAAAATTCAAATTCGACGCGGGAACGCCGGCTATACTTAACATTGGCTGCGCCTGATAAAAGCAGGGGTAAGTATACGACGGGAAAGCCGCTACGGAAACGTCGTAAGAACACTGCGTCGGATCCGCGTACGTTCGTGAATTTGCGTATCTCGCTGATTTACATATTATTCAAGGTAAATCAGCGGGAACGCCCCCGGCGCCATTTTTAAATCGAAAATAAGATCCGACAGTGTAACACAGTGTAACACTGTCGGATCTTAGCCCTATCTATGCGTATCTGATTCTATGAATCAGGCGCATAGATAGGACCAGTTTACGTCAGAGATACGATGGTGTATCTGTAGGGGGGTATCGAGCATGCGCACTGGGATACCCCAACGGACGGCGCATGCGCCGTTCAAAAAAAACGTCATTTACGTGGGGTCAAGTTGAATTAACATAAAACACGCCCACATCTTTGTCATTTAAATTCCGCGCCCTTACGCCGACACATTTAGGCTACGCCACCGTAACTTTAGACGCAAGTGCTTTGTGAATACAGCACTTGCCTCTCAAAGTAGCGGCGGCGTAGCGTAACTACGATACGCTACGCCTGCTTAAAATTACGCCGATCTACGTGGATCTGGCCCAAAGCGTCTACAAAATAGGGGATAGTTTTATGGCATTTTTATTAATAATTTTTTTATTATTAGTAATGTCGGTGATCAGCAATTTTTTTCGTGACTGCGACATTATGGCGGACACATCGGACACTTTTGACACATTTTTGGGACCGTTGTCATTTTCACAGCGAAAATGCGACTGGGGGTTTTGCCTAGGGCACCGGAGGGTCCGCAATCGGGCGCCCTAAGCGCCCTAAGCTGAAGCGAGCTGGAGGCCGTGACCGCCAGGCGCCGTGAGGTGGGTTAGGGGGGGGGGGGGGGTCGCTCGACCTACCTTGCCCCGGTCCCGGGAGCATCTCTGACATCTGCTCTGTAAACCGTCCCAGGCCCTGCTCCATGGCTGCAGAGTGCAACTGCTCGAGCAAGCCGTCCAATTGATCCATGGAAAAAGCAGCAACACAAAGCTAAATGTGTGCTATCCCTTCTGCTGTTTCTGCCTGAATGGCTAGCTCCGCCCCCTGCAGCTAAAAATGGAGGTTCACCCTTTAAAAAATTTCTAACACTGCATCCAGCCCAGTTGTGCATATAAAATGACACTGACCTTTTTTTTTCTTCCGTAGATAGCGTTTAGCCGTGGAATTCACCGCGGCTTCCGGGTAGGGAATCCCGCGGGAGTGGGCGTTCCTATTGACGGCGCACACAGCGCGTCACGACTTCCCGAAGGAAGCTCGGGTCGGCTCGGCTCTATTCGGCACCGGCGCCGAATAGAGCCGCGCCGACCCGAGCTTCCTTCGGGAAGTCGTGACGCGCGGTGTGCGCCGTCGTTTAGCATGTCAATCAATTGGCATGTCAATAGGAACGCCCACTCCCGCGGGATTCCCTACCCGGAAGCCGCGGTGAATTCCACGGCTAAACGCTATCTACGAAAAAAAAAAAAAAAAAAGGACAGTGTCATTTTATATGGACAACTGGGCTAGAAATTTTTTAGAGGGTGAACCTCCACATTAAATAACAAACACAGGGTGACCAGGCTGGCCCAGCCCCCTTGTGCAGAGAAATTAACTATTGGCCAACATCACTTCCTATGTGCACCCTTCACAGCGTCCCCCCAGTCATGTGGCCCCTGCACTTAGGTTCCCTTTGCTTTGGGGCTTTCTTTACCCATACCTCCCAACTTTCTGAGATGGGAATGAGGGACACCTATCAGAAAAAGTATGCAGGCATAGGACACACCCCTTGCCACGCCCCCTTAACCACTTAAGCCCCGGACCAATATGCAGCCTAAAGACCCAAGGTGTTTTTACAGTTCGGGACTGCGTCGCTTTAACAGACAATTGCGCGGTCGTGCGACGTGGCTCCCAAACAAAATTGGCGTCCTTTTTTCCCCACAAATAGAGCTTTCTTTTGGTGGTATTTGATCACATCTGCGGTTTTTGCGCTATAAACAAAAATAGAGCGACAATTTTGAAAAAAATGCAATATTTTTTACTTTTTGCTATAATAAATATCCCCCAAAAACATATATAAAAACATTTTTTTCCCTCAGTTTAGGCCGATACGTATTCTTCGACCTATTTTTAGTAATAAAAATCGCAATAAGCGTTTATCGATTGGTTTGCGCAAAATTTATAGCGTTTACAAAATAGGGGATAGTTTTATTGCATTTTTATAAATTTTTTTTTTTTTACTACTAATGGCGGCGATCAGCAATTTTTTTCGTGACTGCGACATTATGGCGGACACTTCGGACAATTTTGACACATTTTTGGGACCATTGTCATTTTCACAGCAAAAAATGCATTTAAATTGCATTGTTTATTGTGAAAATGACAGTTGCAGTTTGGGAGTTAACCACAGGGGGCGCTGTAGGAGTTAGGGTTCACCTAGTGTGTGTTTACAACTGTAGGGGGGTGTGGCTGTAGGACTGACGTCATCGATTGTGTCTCCCCTATAAAGGGGATGACACGATCGATGCGCCGCCACAGTGAAGCACAGGGGAAGCCGTGTTTACATACGGCTCTCCCCGTTCTTCAGCTCCGGGGAGCGATCGGCGACGGAGCGGCTATAAACAAATAGCCGCGCCGTGGTCCCGGATCGCTCCCCGAGCGAACCCGACCGCCGCATGTAGCGGGGGGGGGTCCCGATCGGACCCCCCACCCGCTAATAGGCAAGGACGTACATTAACGCCCATGTGCCTGTACGTGCCATATTGTGGACGTATATGTACATGCGGCGGTCGGGAAGTGGTTAAAGGAGAATTGTACAAAAAACAAGATTGGTTAAACCCACAAGTGCTTTTTTTTACCACTACTATTTCTTTATATTGGCTTTTGGAATTTACAAATGCAGCAATTTAGAAATAAGATGAAAGTTTAGTGCTGGGAAACACTTTTTGATAGATAAAAAGAGCATTTTATATACATCTATATAGATCAGACCAAAATCAGGGACAGTCCCTCGAAATCAGGGACAGTTGGGAGGAATGCATTACCTGCTTCTTCTCCTGGAGGTCGGCTACAATCTTCTTCCCCTCTATTGTGGCCTCAAAGCTGTAGACGGCGGAGTCTTCATCCATGGGGAAGACAAAGACCGCTTCTATCGCCTTCTCCTCCTTGTTCTTATACTTGAGAGTCGCCGATACGTCCGCCACAAAGCCTTTCACCTGGACGTCAACCCAGATCCCCTGCAGAGGGACTGGACACACACAGGAGTATCACAAAATTAAACCTGCGGTCTTATAACTTGAGGTATACATTTGGTGAACGCTTAGGTGGAATACAGTGTTTTTCAGCTTTTTATCTAGATCAGGGTTCCCCAAACTGTATAAACAAAGGGGCAATTTATGTGTCCTTCAGATTTTAGTGGGGCCGGACTGTGGCCTTTGGGAGCTGAAGTTTTCCTGGCGTCAGTGGGAGGAAAGAGTGCATCTTTGGCACTGGGGGGTGGGGGGTCAGGAGGAGGACTAGTACCCCAGCGCTGGTGTCAGTGGGAGGAATAGTACCCCAGCGCTGGTGTAAGTGGGAGGAATAGTGTCCCAGCGTTGGTGTCAGTGGGAGGAATAGTGTCCCAGCGTTGGTGTCAGTGGGAGGAATAGTACCCCAGCGCTGGTGTAAGTGGGAGGAATAGTGTCCCAGCGTTGGTGTCAGTGGGAGGAATAGTGTCCCAGCGTTGGTGTCAGTGGGAGGAATAGTGTCCAGCGTTGGTGTCAGTGGAGAATAGTGTCCCAGCGTTGGTGTCAGTGGGAGGAATAGTGCCCCAGCGTTGGTGTCAGTGGGAGGAACAGTACCCCAGCGCTGGTGTCAGTGGGAGGAATAGTACCCCAGTGCTAGTGTGAGTGGGAGGAATAGTGTCCCAGCGTTGGTGTGAGTGGGAGGAATAGTGCCCCAGCGCTGGTGTAAGTGGGAGGAATAGTGCCCCAGCGTTGGTGTAAGTGGGAGGAATAGTGCCCCAGCGTTGGTGTCAGTGGGAGGAATTAGGCCCCAGCGCTGGTGTAAGTGGGAGGAATAGTGCCCCAGCGTTGGTGTCAGTGGGAGGAATAGTGCCCCAGCGTTGGTGTAAGTGGGAAAAATAGTGTCCCAGCGCTGGTGTAAGTGGGAGGAATAGTGCCCCAGCGTTGGTGTAAGTGGGAGGAATAGTGCCCCAGCGTTGGTGTCAGTGGGAGGAATTAGGCCCCAGCGTTGGTGTAAGTGGGAGGAATAGTGCCCCAGCGTTGGTGTCAGTGGGAGGAATTAGGCCCCAGCGCTGGTGTAAGTGGGAGGAATAGTGCCCCAGCACTGGTGTAAGTGGGAGAAATAGTGCCCCAGTGTTGGAGTCAGTGGGAGGAATAGTGCCCCAGCGTCGGTGTCAGTGGAAGGAATAGTACCCCAGCGTTGGTGTCAGTGGGAGCAATAGTGCCCCAGCGTTGGTGTCAGTGGGAGCAATAGTGCCCCAGCGTTAGTGTAAGTGGGAGGAATAGTGCCCCAGCGTTAGTGTAAGTGGGAGGAATAGTGCCCCAGCGTTAGTGTAAGTGGGAGGAATAGTGCCCAGCGCTGGTGTAAGTGGGAGGAATAGTCCCCAGAGCTGGTGTCAGTGGAGGAATAGTGCCCCAGCGTTGGTGTCAGTGGGAGGAATAGTACCCCAGCGCTGGTGTAAGTGGGAGGAATAGTGTCCCAGCACTGGTGTCAGTGGGAGGAATAGTACCCCAGCGCTGGTGTAAGTGGGAGGAATAGTGTCCCAGTGTTGGTGTCAGTGGGAGGAATAAAATCTTGGATCAGTGGGACAAAAGTGCCCCAAGGGCTGGATAGAGGTAAGCAAAGGGCCACAGTTTGGAGACCACTGATCTAGAGGGATCACGCAGGTATGGTATATACATAGTTACATTGGTCCAAGGCGGGGGCGGCTATACTGTAGGCATGTGCATTTTGTTTCGTATCGAAATTCGGACACATTTTTCATTATTCGGACATTCGGATGCATACGAATTCCCGAATTGTAATATTAACGAATTTAACCGAATCCGAACAAACGTTTTTGAATCGAAAACCCGCGGTCGAAATTCGAATTGAATTCGAAAACAAATTCAATTAGAAAACAATTCGATTCGAAAACAAATTCGAATGAAAATTGAAAGCAAATTTGAATCAAAATCTAAAAAATATAAATCGATTTCTAAAAAAGAATACAATAAAATAGAATATAAAATAATAAAACAATAGAATGTAAATCAAAGAATAGTAAAGAACAGAATGGAATTTAATCGAATGTAATCAAATACAATAGAATATGACCTAAATATATTTTATTTGACTCTATTCTAATATTTTTCTATTCGAATTTGAGTTCATTCTATATGAATTTCGAAATTCAGAAGATGGTTATATATATAAATGTAATTAATTTCCAATCCGGTTGAAATAATTTCCAATCCGATTGAATTTTTTTTGAATCGGGTCGAAATATTTTCGAATTCGACCGGGTTTTTCGAATTTGGTCGAAAACGAACAAATTACGAAAACGAATTTAACACATGTAACGAATCTAACTTAACGAAATTAATTAAATAACGAATTAAAACGAAAGAAAACAATTTTTTCCCTTTTGCACATGCCTACTATACTGTAATCTGCCGTTGCTTGTACACTCACCTGGCTGGCGGGAAGCAACGATGATGAGACCACAACATGGAGGAAATGGCGGCATTTTTGCAAGTTATCTGAAAGGAAATAAAATATATAAGCATCAGATGTTTTGGGTGCAGCCTGTGTGACAGAATACAGACTACCCCCAAAGCCCTCTTCCCTCCTTCACCACCTATTACCGACTCTTAGAACCAGCATGCAATCAGCGATGTACTGTATGTCTTCCACTGGGAGGGCAGGAAGTCAGGTAATGCATCTTGGCCTTCCTTTCTTCCTATACAGAATGGGCCGGATTCTGGTAGGAGATACGACGGCGTATCTCCGTATACGCCATCGTATCTCTGAGTTGCGTCGTCGTATCTATGCGCCTGATTCATAGAATCAGTTACGCATAGATTTCCCTAAGATCCGACCGGCATAAGTATCTTAGGCTGCATATTTACGCTGGCCGCTAGGTGGCGCTTCCGTCGATTTACGCGAGGAATATGCTAATTAGGTAGATACGCCGATTCACAAATGTACGTACGCCCGGCGCTATTTTTTTTACGTCGTTTACATTACACTTTTTCGGCGTAAGGTTGCTCCTGGTCTTATGAGGCGTACGCAATGTTAAGTATGGACGTCCTTCCCGCTTCGAATGTTGACATTTTTACGTTGTTTGCGTAAGTCGTTCGCGAATAGGGCTGTGCGTAAGTTACGTTCACGTCTAAAGCAATGACGACTTGCGGCGTAATTTCGAGCATGCGCACTGGGATTTTTTCACGAACGGCGCATGCGGCGTTCACAAAAAACGTAAAATACGCGGGGTCATGTTAAATTTTAATAAAACACGCCCACAACATCCCATTTGAATAGGCGGGCTTACGCCGGCCCACATACGTTACGCCGCCGTAACCTAGGGCGCAAGTTCTTTCTGAATACGGAACTTGCGCCCAAATTTACGGCGACTTAACGTATCTGAGATACGTTACGCCAGCAGAAAGATCCGCTGATCTTTCTGAATCCAGCCTATATATTTTAATATTGAAAAAAGCACTTGTGAGTGTATATTTTTTTTTGCATTATTCTCCTTTAAGGGGGCGTGGCAGAGGGTGTGTCCTAAGACTACATTCTTTTGGTAATAGGAGTCCTTCGTTCCCATCTCAAAAGTTGGTGGGGTATGGCTATAGCTGACCACAATCGGGGTAAGAACTTAGAGAAACAATGGCCCGGATTCAGGTAGATTTGCGCATTTTTTACAGAGGCGCAGGGCAACGTTTTTGCCCTGCGCCCCCGCCAAATTTACTGCGCTGCCCTTGATTCACGGAGCAGTAGCTCCGTAAATTGCGTGGGCGCGCCGGCAAAATGCCCGGCGTAAGCGCGCGCAATTTAAATGATCCCGTAGGGGGCGGGAATCATTTAAATTAGGCGCGCTCCCGCGCCGAGCGTTAGAGCGCATGCTCCGTCGGGAAACTTTCCTGACGTGCATTGCGGCAAATGACGTCGCAAGGACGTCATTTGCTTCCAAGTGAACGTGAATGGCGTCCGGCGCCATTCACGAATCACTTACGCAAACTATGTAAATTTGAAATTTCGCGACGCGGGAACGACGGGCATACGTAACATTGGCTGCCCTGCTATTACGCGAAAACGCCGTACGGAAACAACGTAAACTGCGTATGCAGGGCTCGCGTAACGTTGTGAATCGCGTTAGTATGCAATTTGCATACTATACGCTGAGCACAACGGGAACGCCACCTAGCGGCCATCGCAAGAATGCAGCCTAAGATATGCGGGCATAAGAGCCTTATGCCGCGCATATCTTAGGCTGCAGTCGGCGTAACGAGGTTCCTGAATCAGGAGCATTTGTTATGCCGGGGCAAGTAAGCAATTGCGCTGCGTAACTATGGTTACACAGGCGCAATTGCTTCTTGAATCCGGGCCAATGAGATGCTCATCGCACGGTACAATTTAGTTGCCTGGTGAGACCAGACTGCACTACAGAACACTCCTACACCTTGTAAGGAAGGAAAAGAGTTACTGTCTCATCAGGACTGAAAGAGAGAAATCACAGCATTTTCTTTTTCCTGTGTGAGGCCTCAAAAACGAAGTTCCAGACGTTTTTTCTGTTTATTAAAAACATTTGTAGCTGCTAACTTTTAATAAACACACACTCAAGTGTCCCGCGGTCCAGCCATGCGTCCGCCCAAACCACCGCCTCTCTCCTTTGTCTCTTGCGGCACCGGCATTGCAAGTGTGGCCACCCAGCTGTGACAGATTGTGGCTTCTCAGCCGGTGCGCACTGCTCCTCAATGGCCGGGGCAATCTTCTGGGACCTGTCACGTATCCCAGAAGACTGCAGAGAGGGAGGGGGAGAGGAGAACTTCTGCTCAGGGCGGGTATTATTATTATAGAATTTATATAGCGCTAACAGTTTACCCAGCGCTTCACAAAATAAAAGGGAGACAATACAATAAAATACAAGAGGATTAAGAGGTCCCTGTTCAGAAGAGATTACAATCTAATAGGGTGGGGCAGGTGGTACAAAATGCGGGGAATGAGCTGATGGAAGTGGTAAAAGATTAGTTGGAGGCGTGATAGGCTTCCCTGAAGAGATGAGTTTTCAGGGATCGCCTGAAGGTAGCGTAGGGGATAGCTGGACAGGTTGAGGTTGTGAGTTCCAGAGGATGGGAGAGGCTCTGGAAAAAATCCTGAAGATGAGCATGGGAGGAGGAGATAAGGGAGCTTGAGAGTAGGAGGTCCTGAGAGGAGTGGAGAGGACGGTTTGGGTGATATTTAGAGGTGTAGCTCAGAGTTGTGAATGACTTTGTATGTTGTGATTAGTAGTTTGAACTTAATGTGCTCAGCGATCGGGAGCCAGTGTAGGGATTGGCAGGGAGGGGTGGCAAACACTGAGCGGTGGGTAAGGTGGATGAGTCTGGCAGCAGCATTCATAATAGGCTGAAGAGGGCAGCCCCAGCGGAAGTGGGAGCAGGTGCCTGTCAAAACTAGGTACCCCCAGGGCTGCCATCAGGGGGGTACAGGCAGTACACCTGTAAGTGGCCCGGAGGTCCCTAGGGGCCGGATGGCAACCCCCTGTTTTTTTTTTTTTTGTAAGGGGCCCGGAGGTTCCCAAGGCCCCCGAATGGCAACCCCCCTTTTCTTATTTTTCTTTTTTTTAATAAAAATCTTTTTTTTTCATATATATTTTTCTTTCATTAACCACTTCCCGACCGCCGCATGTATATGTACGTCCACAGAATGGCACGTACAGGCAAATGGGCTTACATGTACGTCCTTGCCTTCTAGCGGGTGGGGGGTCCGATCAGGACACCCCCGCTACATGCGGCGGTCGGGTTCCCTCGGGGAGCGATCCGGGACGACGGCGCGGCTATTTGTTTATAGCCGCTCCGTCGCGATCAATCCCGGAGCTGAAGAACTGAGAGAGCCGTATGTAAACACGGCTTCCCCGTGCTTCACTGTGGCGGCGCATCGATCGAGTGATCCCTTTTATAGGGAGACACAATCGATGACATCACACCTACAGCCACACCCCCCTACAGTACTAAACACACACTAGGTGTACCCTAACTCCTACAGCGCCCCCTGTGGTTAACTCCCAAACTGCAACTGTCATTTTCACAATAAACAATGCAATTTAAATGCATTTTTTGCTGTGAAAATGACAAAGGTCCCAAAAATGTGTCAAAATTGTCCGAAGTGTCCGCCATAATGTCGCAGTCACGAAAAAAATCGCTGATCGCCGCCATTAGTAGTAAAAAAAAAAAAAATGCAATAAAACTATCCCCTATTTTGTAAACGCTATAAATTAACGCTATAAATTTTGCGCAAACCAATCGATAAATGCTTATTGCGATTTTTTTTTACAAAAATAGGTAGAAGAATACGTATCGCCCTAAACTGAGGAAAAAAAAAATGTATATATTTTTTGGGATATTTATTATAGCAAAAAGTAAAAATATTGAATTTTTTTCAAATTGTCGCTCTATTTTTGTATATAGCGCAAAAAATAAAAAACGCAGAGGTGATCAAATACCACCAAAGAAAGCTCTATTTGTGGGGAAAAAAGGACGCCAATTTTGTTTGGGAGCCACGTCGCATGACCGCGCAATTGTCTGTTAAAGCGACGCAGTGCCGAATCGCAAAAACCTGGCCTGGGCATTTAGCTGCCTAAAGGTCCGGGGCTTAAGTGGTTAAAGGGCCCAGAGGTCCCCAGGCCCCTGGATAGCAACCCCCTTTTTTTTATATATATATTTTTTTCTTTTTATTAAAGGGCCCAGAGGTCCCCAGATGGCTAACCCCCTTTTTTTTATATACCGTTTTATCGACGTATAACGCGCACCCCAATTTTAAGAGGGAGTTTTCTGTAAAAACGTTTTTTTTTTAGTGCAAATAGTAAATGCAGTTAAAATTAAACCAGCCTAAGAAGTGCGTGCTTTGCACAATAAGAAATCGCGTATGACATAGAGCCCGGCTTTTCAAGTGCAAAGTCAACTTCGGGTCGTATTTTTGGACTGATCTTCAGTTGCTAGTTGTAAAGTACAAAGATCAACAGCAAATTGTACCTGTACACCAATTACCTCCCACACATAAACCGCCTGCAAAGGGACTTTGGAACTACTTGGTAGTTACAATAGAAGCTTGTCAGATCCGTAATTACCTTGTCAGAGCGCAATCAGAGAGGGTGGCGGTATGAAATCCCAGGGAGGAGCAGCACTTTGTCGCCGGCTAGGTGCCCGGGCCTATGCATACCTCAGAGTGGTAGGAGGGGACGAGCGCCCGCCAGAAATCACCGAGCCGTCATCTCCACTCGGCGGCTGTCACGTCGCACAGTCCCGCCTCCGCCATTGGACCATCTCCTGTGACAGACAGAACACTGGTCCAATGCTGGTGGCGAGGCGGGACCATGCGTGTGTGACGTGCAGCTGAGAGGAGATGATGGCTCGGTGATTTTTTTAGGGGAAAAAAGTGCGCGGTATACGCCGATAAATACGGTATATACATTTTTTTTTTCGTAAGGGGAACAGAGGTCCCCAGGGCAACCCCCCCTTTTTTTCGTTCGTCAGCACCCAAGCCCCCCGACCTCAATTCGCAGCGGCAGCATCTCCCCGCTTTTCAATTAGCGGCGGCACCCCCCCCCCCCCCCCCGTTCTCTGCTCCAGGGGGCCCATGCCTGAAAATGTGTAAGGGGCCCCATAATTCCTAGGCCGCAGACGAAGGAGAATCTTGTCTTCTAGTACTGCTGGACCTGAGCGCATCTTTTGATACGGTAGACCACGAATTATTGCTGACACGGCTAGTTGAAGTAGCCGGAGTTGCGGAATGTGATTTACCCTGGTTCTCCTCCTTCTTGGAAAATCAATCACAAATAGTGAAATTGGGCCCTTTCACTTCTGACTCATGCGGAGTCCCTCAGGGATCCCCTCTGTCGCCTGTTCTTTTCAATATCTATCTTCGCCCTCTTTTTGAAATCATCAGCAACCAGAAGTTACTTTACCACTCTTATGCTGATGACACACAACTATATTTCCGCATCTGCAACAAAAAGGATCATTATCTCTTGGACTAGAGAAATGCCTTTCTCTGATAGAAAAGTGGATGACAAAGAGTTACCTTAAACTCAATGGCCCAGATTCAAGTAGAATTGCGCAATATTTGCGGGGGAGCAGGGCAACGATTTTGCCCTGTGCCCCCGCAAATATTTTGCGCTGCCCTCGATTCACGGAGCAGTAGCTCCGTGAATTGCGAGGGCGCGCCGGCAAATTTGCCCGGCGTAAGCGCGCGCAAGTTAAATGATCCCGCCGGGGGCGGGAATCATTTAAATTAGGCGCGCTCCCGCGCCGAGCGTACAGCGCATGCTCCGTCGGGAAATTTTCCTGACGTGCATTGCGGCAAAAGACGTCGCAAGGACGTCATTTGCTTCTAAGTGAACGTGAATGGCGTCCAGCGCCATTCACGTTTCACTTACGCAAACGCCGTGAAATTCAAATTTCATGGCGCGGGAAGGCCGGCTATACTTTAGCATTGGCTGCCCCTACTATTAGAAGGGGCAGCCTTGCGCTAAAGTAGCCGTACGGAACTCCGTACCTGGCTTGCGCGGGGGCCCCGCGCAAGCTTGTGAATCAGTGGTAGTATGCAATTTGCAATACTACACGCTGATACACAATGAGGGCGCCCCCTTCTACTATTAGAAGGGGCCAGCCTTGCGCTAAAAGTAGCCGCACGAGAAACTCCGTACCTGGCTTGCGCGGGGCCGCCCCGCGCAAGCTTGTGAATCAGTGGTAGTATGCAATTTGCATACTACACGCCTGATACACAATGGGAGCGCCCCTAGCGCCCCCCGCAAGAATGCAGCCTAATATCTGCGAGGCATAAGAGCCTTATGCCGCGCAGATTTTAGCCTGCAGTCGGTGTAACGAGGTTCCTGAATCAGGAGCACTCGTTACACGGAGCAAGTAAGCAATTGCGCTGCGTAACCTATGGTTGCGCTGGCGCAAGTGCTTCTTGAATCTGGGCCAATGGCTCAAAAACAGAACTTCTCCAGTTTCAGGCCAATCGAAAGATTCATCCCGCAATAACATGGACGCCCCCGCCATTCTGAGTCAATCCAATCACCCCTAGCAACCAAGTCAAAGTCTCAGAGTCATCTTCGACACCTACATGACAATGATGCACAAATAGAGTCAGTAGTCAGCGGATCCCACCATCTGCTGCGCCTACTACGAAGACTCACTCCCTTTATCCCAAAAAATACATAGCAGTCGTGGTGGGGACACTTATCAACTCCAGACTTGACTACGCAAATGTTCTCTATCTTGGACTCCCCAAATACCAAATCACTCGTCTGCAAGTCGTTCAAAATATGGCCACTCAACTCGTGACTGGGAAAAAACCATGGGAATCAATCCTTCGTTGAGATCCCTTCATTGGTTGCCCATAAAAGACAGAATCACTTTCAAAGCACTCTGTCTAATACATAAGTGTATTCTGGGAAATGCCCCCCAATATCTATGTGAGAAACTAAAAGCTCACAACACCAATCGCATTCTGCGATCCACCAATCAAAATCTACTCCACATACCCAAAGCCAGATACAAGTCCAAAGGAGAGCGAAGATTTGCGGTCCAAGGACCCAGACTATGGAACGCTCTACCAACCACCATCCGATTGGAGGTAAACCACCTGGCCTTCAGGAGAAAGATCAAGACCCATCTCTTCTGAGGGCCCAGCGAATGGATACCAAGCGCCCAGAGGCGATTCAGTTCGCATGTGTTGCGCTATACAAGTTTCTCACTCACTCATAATTCCTGATGGCGGCCCTGGGTACCCCCCCCCCCACCAAAAAAAAAAAGACATGCCAAATGTGACATAGAAAGAGGGGGGGGGGGGGAAGGAGGGCTTAAAGTGGAAAACCCACTTTTGGGTTAACCACTTCCCGACCGCCGCATGTATATGTACGTCCACAGAATGGCACGTACAGGCATATGGGCGTACAGGTACGTCCCCGCCTTTCCGCGGGTCGGGGGTCCGATCGGGACCCCCCCCCCCCGCTACATGCGGCGGTCGGATTCCCTTGGGGAGCGATCCGGGACGACGGCGCGGCTATTCGTTTATAGCCGCTCTGTCGCGATCGCTCCCCGGAGCTGAAGAACGGGGAGAGCCGTAAGTAAACAGGGCTTCCCCGTGCTTCACTGTGGCGGCTGCATCGATCGAGTGATCCCTTTTATAGGGAGACTCGATCGATGACGTCAGTCCTACAGCCACACCCCCCTACAGTTGTAAACACACACTAGGTGAACCATAACTCCTACAGCGCCCCCTGTGGTTAACTCCCAAACTGCAAATGTCATTTTCATAATAAAGAATGCAATTTAAATGCATTTTTTGCTGTGAAAATGACAATGGTCCCAAAAATGTGTCAAAATTGTCTGAAGTGTCCGCCATAATGTCGCAGTCACGAAAAAAATCGCTGATCGCCGCCATTAGTAGTAAAAAAAATAAAACTATCCCCTATTTTGTAAACGCTATAAATTTTGCGCAATCGATAAACGCTTATTGCGATTTTTTTTTACAAAAATAGGTAGAAGAATACGTATCGGCCTAAACGGAGGAAAAAAATGTTTATATATATTTTTGGGGGATATTTATTATAGCAAAAAGTAAAAAATATTGCATTTTTTTCAAAATTGTCGCTCTATTTTTGTTTATAGCGCAAAAAATAAAAACCGCAGAGGTGATCAAATACCACCAAAAGAAAGCTCTATTTGTGGGGAAAAAAAGGACGCCAATTTTGTTTGGGAGCCACGTCGCACGGCCGCGCAATTGTCTGTTAAAGTGATGCAGTGCCGAATCGCAAAACCTGGCCTGGGCATTTAGCTGCCTAAAGGTCCGGGGCTTAAGTGGTTAAACTGACTCAGATCACATGTCTGGAGACCCGGAAGAGGATGACCGAGGTCTGGTAAGAGACTAACATCAGGTTGATCTGTTATGTCTTATTCGAGGGTCCCAACTTTTCCAGCCAACTTTCTTTTCCTCATCATTTATTGGCCAGTGCGCCCAATTTGGGACTGTTATAGCAAGTTAGGACTGTCTGTATAATATTGCTATGTAAATGCAGCTCACTTCTGTAATGACTGTTATTCAAAATACTGCCGGTGTTTAACCAAATCTCCCCCAGTAACGTCAATGGGGCAGATTCACGTACAGCCGCGCAAAATTGTGCGGGCATAACGTATCTCATTTACGTTACGCCTCCGCAACTTACACGGGCAAGTGCTGTATTCTCAAAGCACTTGCTCCGTAAGTTGCAGCGGCGTCGCGTAAATCACCCGGCGGAATTCAAATTCGGCAGGTAGGGGGTGTGTATCATTTAAATCAAGCGCGTCCCCGCGCCGAACGAACTGCGCAAGGCGCCGTCTGTAAAATATCCCAGTGTGCATTGCTCCAAATGACGTCGCAAGGACGTCATTGGTTTCGACATGAACGTAAATGACGTCCAGCCCCATTCACGGACGACTTACGCAAACGACGTAACTTTTTAAAATTTCGACGCGGGAACGACGGCCATACTTAACATTGGCTGCGCCTCATATAGCAGGGGCAACTTTACGCCGGGAAAAGCCTAACGTAAACGACGTAACTTTACTACGTCGGCCGCGCGTAGGTTTGGGAATTTGCGTATCTAGCTAATTTGCATACTCGACGCGGAATTCGACGGAAGCGCCACCTAGCGGTCAAAAAAAAAATGCAGTTTAGATTCGACGATGTAAGAGACTTACGCCTTTCAGGTCTAATGGATATCTATGCGTAACTGATTCTAAGAATCAGTCGCATAGATACGACGGCGCAACGCAGAGATACGACGGCGTATCTGGAGATACGCCGTCGTATCTCGGTTGTGAATCTGGGCCACTGTCTCATTGATTGTCTCTATAAGTACACTTGCTAATCCTCTCTTCCTTTAGGCTACAGTATGATTGGCCTAATAAATCCTTTGCAATACCTCAAGGTGTGACGATAAGTACTGGGTAAGCGAGGTGTGAGTCATCTTCAAGTGTGCAGAGAAATCACAAAACAAGTCAGCGGCTCTTCTAGGGGGTTGGGCTACACTAAGGCTGGGTTTGTGCGATCACAGATATCGCATTTGTGATTCGCACCGCGTTGCTGTGCAGATCACATGCGATGTCCGTGCAATGCGAATTCAGCCGTACAAACCGTAGGGTTGAAATCGCATTGCAGTCGCACCAAAATGGTGCAAGACCCTTTTTTTGATTCGCACTGGAATCGGATCGCATGGGCGTTCACACACATGTGATCCGATTCCTGCACCATTTTGCAGTTTGCACTGCACTCTTCAAACCGATCTGGGGGTATCATTAACCGCTTAACGACCGCCGCATGTACATATACGTCGGCAGAATGGCACGGACAGGCAGAAGGACGTGCCCGCACGTCGCTGCCTAGACGTGGGTCGGGGGTCCGATCGGGACCCCCCCCCCCAGGAAAAATATGGCGGTCGTTAATCGTGTGGGAGCGATCCGGGATGAGGGGGCGGCTATTCATTTATAGCCGCCCTGTCGCGATCGCTCCCCGGAGCTGAAGAACGGGGAGAGCCGTATGTAAACACGGCTTCCCCGTGCGTCACTGTGGCGGCGCATCGATCGTGTGATCCCTTTTATAGGGAGACTCGATCGATGACGTCAGACCTACAGCCACACCCCCCTACAGTTGTAAACACACACTAGGTGAACCCTAACTCCTACAGCCCCCCCTGTGGATAACTCCCAAACTGCAACTGTCATTTTCACAATAAACAATGCAATTTAAATGCATTTTTTGCTGTGAAAATGACAATGGTCCCAAAAATTTGTCAAAATTGTCCAATGTGTCCGCCATAATGTCGCAGTCACGAAAAAAAAACGCTGATCGCCGCCATTAGTAGTAAAAAAAAAAAAAAATTATAAAAATGCATTAAAACTATCCCCTATTTTGTAAACGCTATAAATTTTGCACAAACCAATTGATAAACGCTTCTTGCGATTTTTTTTACCAAAAATATGTAGAAGAATATGTATCGGCCTAAACTGAGGAAAAAAAATGTTTTATATATTTTTGGGGGATATTTATTATAGCAAAAAGTAAAAAATATTGAATTTTTTTCAAAATTGGCGCTCTATTTTTGTTTATAGCACAAAAAATAAAAACCGCAGAGGAGATCAAATACCACCAAAAGAAAACTCTATTTGTGGGAAGAAAAGGACGCAAATTTCATTTTGGTACAACATTGCATGACCGCGCAATTACTAGTTAAAGCAACGCAGTGCCAAATTGTAAAAACACCTCTGGGCATTTAGCTGCATATTGGTCCGGGGCGTAAGTGATTGTAAAGTCAGAAGGTTTTTTTATCTTAATGCATTAAAGTGAAGTTCCACCCAAAAATTTTACTTCCGCTTTTCGGAATCCCCCCCCCCCCTTCTGGTGTCACATTTGACACCTTTCAGGGGGAGGAAGGAGCAGATACCTGGTCCAGGTATTTGCTCCCACTTCTGGGCATAGGTCACCTCGGGTATCTACGCCACGTCCGATGCCTTCTCCATCCCCCCCCCCCGCTGTCTCCCAGAAGACAGCAGGGCAGATCGGCTTCAGGTGCTGTTATGGCGGGCTCCCTGGACAGGTAAGTGTCCATATATTAAAAGTCAGCAGCTGCAGTATTTGTAGCGGCTGACATAAATTTTTTTTTTTTCGGTGGAACTCCGCTTTAAGATAAAAAGTCTTCTGTGTGCAGCATCCCCTCTAATACTTACCTGAGCCCCATCTCTATCCAGCGATGTCCACGAGTGTCTTGGCCATCCGAGACTCTCCCTCCTGATTGGTTAAGTGTGCCATTGGCTCCCGCTGCTGTCAATCAAACTCAGTCAGCCAATCAGGAGAGAGAAGGGGCGGGGCCGGGCCACAGCTCTGTGTCTGAATGGTCACAGGGAGCTGTACCTCGGCTCGGGTGCCCCCATAGCAAACTGCTTGATGTAGGGGGGCGCTCGACATGAGGGAGGGGCCAGGAACTCAAAAGAGGGACCCGAGAAGAGGAGGATCTGGGCTGCTCTGTGCAAATTCACTGCAACAGAGCAGGTAAGTATAACATGTTTGTTATTTTTATAGGGGAAAAAAAGCAGCCTTTACAATCTGTTAAGCTTTACATTGACACCCGCAGTGGTTCGCAGATGTCAGTGGGAACTGCTGGCGATTCAGGTGCGATGTGGGAACCCGCACAGGAATCATGCTGGTTCCCGCATTGCACAAGTGTGAACTGAGCCTTATACTGTATGTCAGGTATTATACCTAGAAAAAGGATACATAGGCCCGGATTCACAAAGCACTTACTCCGACATATCTCCAGATACGCCGCGTAAGTGCAAATATGAGCCGTCGTATCTGTGCGCCAGACTCAGAAACTAAGATACGCCTAAAAACATGCTTCATCCGACCGATGTAACGTGTCTACGCCAGCGTAGAGAGTGGCCGCATATTTACGCTGGACGCATTTGGCGCTCCCATTAATTTTCTATTCACATATGCAAATGAGGGAGATACGCCGATTCACGAACGTACGTGCGCCCGACGCAGTGCGCGTAAAGTCATATGTCCGGCGCAAAGTTATGCCCCATAAAGGAGGTGTAACTCAGCAGCATCCATGCAAAGGGCTGCACCAGGGAACACAAGCCAGCGTATTTTACGTAGGACGTGAATATGACTAGGCGTAGGTTACGTTCACGCCGTAGGCAGTGATCAGGCGTATCTTAGGGAGTAGTTCCGACGTGATTCTGAGCATGCGCACTGGGATACGCCCACGGGACGGTGCGTGCGCCGTTCGTTATACGTATCTGTCTGGCACTCGACCCATCATTTGCATGGGGTCACGCCTCATTTGCATGGCCCACGCCCACTTCCACCTACGCCGGCTTACGCCTAGGAAACCCAGCGCAGTTTTGGCAGCACTGGCTTTGTGAATTCAGTGCTTGCCTCTCTGAGCTGCGTCGGCGTAGCGTAAAGGGGATACGCTACGGCGGCATTAATGTGCGCCGCTGTATGTGAATCCGGGCCCTAGTATATATTTATGTCCATCCATTTCCCCCTTCACCTTTCACACAGGCTGTCCGTTCAGGTGTAAAGGAAAAGAGATCGCGCTAAATTGAAAAATATTGAATGAATAAAAACACGTGAATGTTCATATTAGTGTACATAAATAAGTTCGCCCATAGGCAAAATATATGTATATCTCTCAGGTGTATATGGAAATCCACACAAGAAAGTGATTGACAGGAAAGAACCTCCACCGCAGTCAAATCAAGCCTCTTACCGAATGGAGTTGATCTCCAGGTTAAAAGAGATCAAAAACAGCATGGTAAGAGATGTGGATAAAGATGTCCAATATGAAGCCCAGATGCTGGAAACTCGTGATTCCCTACGTTTCGTCACAACAGGACTTGGTCACGTGACCAAGTCCTGTTGTGACGAAACGTAGGGAGGCGGTGTTCTGACGTCACCGCGTTTTCTTTCTACCCAGATACGGGCTGTATTCGCTGAAGCTGGCCAGCTTTTCATGCTCTGCAAATTTTAATGGAATGTAAGTGTATTTCACTTATTTTTATACGAATAAATTAAGGTTTTACACTATGTGAGCCTCTTTTATTCCTACATAACATCGGATGGCATATCGGGAGTCCTTTTAAGGATACGGATCACGAGTTTCCAGCATCTGGGCTTCATATTGGACACCTTTATCCACATCGTTTACGTCATTTGCGTAAGTCGTTCGCGAATAGGGCTTTGCGTAAATTATGTTTACGTCGAAAGCATTGACTATTTGCGACGTGATAAGGAGCATGCGCACTGGGATACGTTCACGGACGGTGCATGCGCCGTTCGTGAGAAACGTCATTTACGTGGGGTCATGTTTTATTTACATAAAACATGCCCACCCCCCACCACCAATTTGAATTTGGCGCGCTTACACCGGCAGATTTACGCTACGCCGCCGCAACTTACGGAGCAATTGCTTTGTGAATACTGCACTTGCCTCTCTAAATTGCGGCGGTGTAGCGTAAATAACATACGCTATGCCCGCACAAACTTACGTCCCCCTACCTGAATCTTGCCCTATATATATTTTTTTATTCTAACACCCTAGAGAATAAAATGGCGGTCGTTGCAATACTTTCTGTCACGTCGTATTTGCGCAGCGGTCTTACAAGCGCACTTTTTTGGGGAAAAATACACTTTTTTTTATTAAAAAATAAGACAACAGTAAAGTTAGTCCAATTTTTTTTTATATTGCGAAAGATAATGTTACGCCGAGTAAATTTGTCAAACCCTGTGTTACACGTTATGAAATCAAGCGGACTGAAGCCAAGATGACTCACACTCTTTTCTGCAGAAAAAAAGGAATTCCTTTCCCACTCCCGGCGGCGCTCTCTCCAATCGTTACGATCGCAAGACTCGCACTCATCACACTGGAGGGTTTTATATCAGTTATTGAAGAAGTGCCAAGAGATATGAGTCAGGATTGTGGGGAATACAGACAAAGGGAATTTCAATAGACCGAGAAACGGTGCCTGTGTGTGTAAAACAGGAGGTGAGAGAAGAAGAAGACAAATATTAAAGGATCAGTCCACCCAAAACTAACATGTCCCTCCTGTGTCCTGACTAATGGTGAGATTATGTGTTTTATATTATAGAGAATGAAGAGGAGGAGCCGAAGTACACAACGGAGGGTGAGGACATCCAAAGTACCAGGTGGACGGGAACAGGTGCGGAAACTATGGCGGGGTGATCCCCAGGGGGGGGGTTTTATTCTCGGAGAATAGGTGTAGCACAACCCCCCCCCCAAGTCCCCTCGTGTCTGCCCACCTACCAGTTCCGCCCCTTTCAGAGTATACAGAATTAAATATCATGACGTAGTGCCAAGTATTTTATACTGAGTTTGTCAATAAGGCAGTAAAATAGATCCCCAGCAACACTAGACCCCCTCACCTAATAACAACTGATTCTACCCAGCAACAATAGATCCTCCCCAGCAACAATAGATCCTCCCCAGCAACACGCAAATCGATTCAAATTTTGATCAAATCGATTCTTTTTTGATTTTTTTTTTCCATAGGTCGGCGCTCCGCGGACCTAGGCGGAAGCCGCGGCCTCCCCTAAAAATCCTGCTCCGCAGCTCACCGCGATCCTGGAAAAGGCCGTGAGGCTGGACGCCGCTCCCAGGATCACAGCGAGCTGCGGGCAGGATTTTTTAGGCGAGGTCGCGGCTTTGGCCTAGTCCGCGGCCTTTTCCAGGATCGCGGCGAGCTGCAGGCAGGATTTTTCTAGGCGGCTTCAACCTAGTCCGCGGCCTTTTCCCAGGATCGCGGCAAGCAAGGATTTTTTAGGCGAGGCGTAGCTTCGGCCTAGTCCGCGGCCTTTTTCCAGGATCGCGGCGAGCTGCGGGCAGGATTTTTCTAGGCGAGGCCGCGGCTTCGGCCTAGGCCGAAGCCTTTTCCCAGGATCGCTGCGAAGCTGTGGGCAGGATTTTTTAGGCGAGGTCGCGGCTTTGGCCTAGTCCGCGGCCTTTTCCCAGGATCGTGGCGAGCTGCAGGCAGGATTTTCTAGGCGGCTTCAACCTAGGTCCGCGGCCTTTTCCCAGGATCGCGGCAAGCTGCGGGCAGGATTTTTAGGTGAGGCTTCGGCCTAGTCCACAGCCTTTTCCCAGGATCGCGGCGAGCTGCGGGCAGGATTTTCTAGGCGAGGGCCGCAGCTTCGGCCTAGTCCGCAGCCTTTTCCCAAGATCGTGGCGGACTAGGCCGAAGCCAGGGCCTTGCCTAGAAAATCCTGCCCGCAGCGTGCCGCGATCATGGGAAAAGGCCGTGAGGGCCCGATGCCGCTCCCAGGATTGCGGCGAGCCGCTGGCAGGTTTTTTTTAGGCGAGGCCGCGGCTTCGGCCTAGTCCGCGGGCCTTTTCCCAGGATTGCGGCAGACTAGGACGAAGCCGCAGCCTTGCCTAAAAACGTAGGACCGGCGAGGTGTCCATGGGGAAAAAAAAAAAACTTGATTCGTATCGTGAATCGAGTTTTTTTTTTTTTTTAAATGGCAGATTTTAATTTTTTTGCCTAAATCGCCCCAGCTCTTATATATGTATGTATAGAAACGTGAATAGATAGATAGATGCTATATATATATATTTATATATAATAAACGAGTGAAGAGTTGTCAGTACTTGTGAATAAACGTGGACGTGAAAAAGCCACACCCCCCCCCCCCCCTCTTATCTGTATTCACATGTAATGTGTACAATGGTAACAAACTGAATGATAGTAATGGTAATGCTGAAAGTGTCTATAAACTAGTAATGATGACAAATATGTAAAGTACAGTACAAATATGTATGTACATTCGTGGAATATATTCAAAACATGGAAGGTGTTTCAGAACCATATATAATAATAAGCGGTCACTGTATGTCACCGGACTACAGATGTTGGTACAAAGCACAATCCTCATACATATGGCTACACTCTACACCCTGTATACTGGTTTTGACCCAATGAAAAAAAATATACTAATAAAATATCATCAATATACCTAGATACATCATTTAACCTCTTTACCCACCGGGCTTGTTTTTCAGATTCGGTGTTTACGAGACCTACCTAAAACTGTTTTTTTTGCTAGAAATTTACTTAAAACCCCCAAACATTATATATTTTTTTTTCTAACACCCTAGAGAATAAAATGGCGTCATTGCAATACTTTTTGTCACACGTATTTGCGCATCGGTCTTACAAGCACACTTTTTTGGGGAAAAAAAAATCACTTTTTTGAATTAAAAAATAAGACAACAATAAATTTGGCCCAATTTTTTTACATATTGTGAAAGATAATGTTACGCCGAGTAAAATGATACCCAACATGTCACGCTTAAAAATTGCGCCCCTGCTCGTGGCATGACGTCAAACTTTTACCCTTAAAAATCTCGATAGGCGACGTTTAAAAAATTCTACAGGTTGCATTTTTTGAGTGACAGAGGGGGACTAGGGCTAGAATTATCGCTCTCGCTCTAACGATCGCGGCGATACCTCACTTGTGTGGTTTGAATACCGTTTTCATATGTCGGCGCTACTCGCGTATACGTTCGCTTCTACGCGCGAGCTCGTCGGGACGGGGCGCTTTAAAAAAATTTTTTTTTGCTTTTCGCATTTATTTTTATTTATTTTAGAATTTTTAACACTGAAAAAAAAAAAAAAAAAATATCACTTTTATTCCTATTATAAGGAATGTAAACATCCCTTGTAATAGAAAAAAGCATGACAGGTCCTCTTATATATGAGATCTGGGGTCAAAAAGACCTCAGATCTCATAATTAGACTAAAATGCAAAAAACAAAAAAAAAATTGAAACTTGTCATTTTTTCAAATGACAAAAAAAAAAAATGTTTCTTTAAGACGCTGGGCGGGACTGACGTTTTGACGTCACTTCCGCCCAGCAGAGCTATGAGGACGGTCGTGAAGGAGATGTTTCCTCACTCGCATCCCCACCATATCGGGTGGACAATATATTACGTTTTCCTTTAACCACTTTCCGCTCGGCCTATGGCCGATTTACGTTCCGGGAAGTGGTTTTGAAATCCTGACAGGGCGTTCCTGGACGTCCTGCAGGATTTCATGCCGCGCGCGCCCGTGGGGGCACGCAGCGCGGCGATCGGTGATGCGGGAGGTGTCGGTCTGACACCCTGCATCATAGATCTCGGTAAAGAGCCTCCGGCGGAGACTCTTTACCACCTGATCAGCCGTGTCCAATCACGGCTGATCACGATTGTAACAGGAAGAGCCGCTGTTGGCTCTTCCTCACTCGCGTCTGACAGACGCAAGTAGAGGAGAGCCGATCGGCGGCTCTCCTGACAGGGGGGGTTCGCGCTGATTGTTTATCAGCGCAGCCCCCCCCTCAGATCGCCACACTGGACCACCAGGGATGCCCACCATGGAGCACAACAAAACAAAAAAACAAAACAAAAAAAAGGCTGAAAAAAAAAAAAAAAGCATTAAAAATAAAAAAAAAATGCCAATCAGTGCCCACAAAGTGCAAACAGTTGCTAAAAGCTGAAAATTGGCTTGGGCGGGAAGGTGCGTAAGTGCCTGGTATGGAAGTGGTTAACCACTTCCGACCGGCGCATGTAGATATACGTCGGCAGAATGGCACGTACAGGCACATTGGCGTACCTGTACGTCCCTGCCTAGACGTGGGTCGGGGGTCCGATCGGGACCCCCCCGCTACATGCGGCGGTCGGATTCACACGGGGAGCGATCCGGGACGACGGCGCGGCTATTAGTTGCTCCCCGGAGCTGAAGAACGGGGAGAGCCGTATGTAAACACGGCTTCCACGTGCTTCACTGTGGCCCTGCATCGATCGAGTGATCCCTTTTATAGGGAGCACGATTGATGACGTCATTCCTACAGCCACACCCCCCTACAGTTGTAAACACACACTAGGTGAACACTAACCCATCAGCGCCCCCTTGTGGTTAACTCCCAAACTGCAACTGTCATTTTCACAATAACAATGCAATTTAATGCAATTTTTTGCTGTGAAAATGACAATGGTCCAAAAATGTGTCAAAATGTCGAAGTGTCCGCCATAATGTCGCAGTCACGAAAAAAATCGCTGGTCGCCGCCATTAGTAGTAAAAAAAAATAAAAATGCAATAAAACTATCCCCTCTTTTGTAAACGCTATAAATTTGCGCATACCAATCGATAAACGCTTATTGCGATTTTTTTTACCAAAAATAGGTAGAAGAATACGTATCGGCCTAAAACTGAGGAAAATTTTTTTTTTTATATATGTTTTTGGGGGATATTTATTATAGCAAAAAATATAGAATTTTTTTCAAAATTGTCGCTCTATTTTTGTTTATAGCGCAAAAAATAAAAACCGCAGAGGTGATCAAATACCACCAAAGAAAGCTATTTGTGGGGAAAAAGAACATCAATTTTGTTTGGGAGACACGTCGCACGACCGCGCAATTGTCTGTTAAAGCGACGCAGTGCCGAATTGTTAAAAACCCCTTGGGTCATGTAGCAGCATATTGGTCCGGTCCCTTAAGTGGTTAATAAACTGGTTGAGTACCTGTTTTCTTGGACATGGTATTATTACGGATTACCACGTATTACTTTTAGTAATTATCTGAGATATTGCCAGAGGGGCAGAGGTTCCTATAGAGGTCGAGGCAAAGAACAGAGGACCTATCCTAATTATTGGCTCTGACGCGATAGCGCTACACAGCCATTCGCACTCAAGTGTGTTCTGACACGGTCTCCGGGGTCGAAGAAAACCATTTATCCTTTTCTGTCCGCTTCACAGTTATGTGCCCCTTTGTATTGGTCCATCACATGAAATCCGTTTGCATTTTTGGTTGTAACATGTCAAAATGTGGAAAATTTCAAGGCACTATATATACAGTATATATATATATACTTATATCATTTGGGTACAGTTATTGCTTGAGTAATTGTCAGTCAAGATATCACAGCACTGAAACTAGCTTATAATGAAGAGGTGCATACAGGCCGGTATTCAAGTGGTTGATGGAAGCTGCAAGTTTAGAAATACTGGGGTAGATTCAGATACAATGGTCTATTGTCCGCCCGGCCGTAACGTATCTCAGATACGTTGCGCCGCCGTAATTTGGGGCGCAAGTTCTGTATGCAGAAAGAACTTGCGCCCTTAGTTACAGCGAGCGTAACGTATCTGTGTGGGCGTAAGCCCGCCTAATTCAAATGTGGATGATGTGGGCGTGTTTTTATGTATATTAACTGTGACCTCGCGTATTTGACGTTTTTTACGAACGGCGCAATGTGCCGTTCGTTGAAAAAATCCCAGTGCGCATGCTCGAAATTCCGCCGCAAATTGTCATTGCTTTCGACGTGAACGTAAATTACGTCCAGCCCTATTCGCGAACGACTTACGCAAACGACGTAAAAAAATTTAAAACTCGGCGCGGGACGACGGCCATACTTAACATAGGATACGCACTCATATAGCATGGGTAACTATACGGCGAAAAAAGCCTAACGTAAACGACCGTAAAAGAATGCGCCGGCCGGACGTACGTTTCTGAATCGGCGTATCTAGCTCATTTGCATATTCCTCACGTAAATCTATGGAAGCGCCACCTAGCGGCCAGCGTAAATATGCAGCCTAAGATACGACGGTTGTTTAAACACTTACGCCGGTCGGATCTTAGGGAAATCTATGCGTAACTGATTCTATGAATCAGGCGCATAGATACGACCGGCCGGACTCAGAGATACGACGGCGTCTCTGGAGTACGCCGTCGTATCTTCTCTCTGATCTACCCCACCTGGAATAGCTTCTGAAATGACATCAACGCATTTATAGCTGGATTCAGATAGCTTTACGCCGGCGTATCAGTAGATACACTCTGAATCTACGCCATCCTAAATTTAAGCGTATTCTGGCAACCAGAGAGACGCTTAAATTAGGCTAAGATACGAGCGGGGTAAGTCTCCTACGCCGTCGTATCTTAGGGTGCAATATTTACGCTGGCCGCTAGGTGTCGCTTCCGTTGAGTTCGGCGTTTGAATATGCAATGACTAGATATGCCGATTCAGAAATGTACGTGCGCCCGGCGCTTTTTTTTTAGTCATTTACGTACGGCTTTTTCCGCGTTAAGTTAGCCGAACAAATAGCTGGACTAGTCCAATGTTAAGTATGGCCGTCGTTCCCGCGTCGAAATTTGACATTTTTACGTCGTTTTGCGGTAAGTCGTCCGTGAATGGGGCTGGACGTAATTTACGTTCACGTCGAAACCATACGTCCTTGCGGCGTACTTTGGAGCAATGCACACTGGGATATGTACACGGACGGCGCATGCGCCGTTCGTAAAAAACTTCAATCACGTCGGGTCACCAATCATTTACATAAAACACGCCCCCCTCATCCTCATTTGAATTAGGCGCGCTTACGCCGACCCCATTTACGCTACGCCGCCGTAACTTAGGAGGCAAGTGCTTTGTGAATACAGCACTTGCCTCTCTGACTTACGGCGGCGTAGCGTAAATACGATTACGCTACGCCGCCCTGAGAGATGCGCCGCCCTACCTGAATCTAGCTATTAGTGTATGTCATTTTTATGTCATTGGTTTTATGTCTACTTAGGGTTTGATTCTGCTCACAGAGACAAATGACGATGACGCGGTGGCACATCACAGCCTATATTGTACACTATATTAACCACTTCCATACCAGGCACTTACGTACCTTCCCGCCCAAGCCAATTTTCAGCTTTCAGCACTGTCGCACTTTGAATGGCAATTGCGCGGTCATGCTACACTGTACCCAAACAAAATTGGCGTCCCTTTTTCCCCCACAAATAGAAGCTTTCTTTTGGTGGTATTTGATCACCTCTGCAATTTTTTTTTTTTGCGCAACAACTAAAAAAGACCGAAAATTTTGAAAAAAATTATGTTTTTATTTTTTTCTGTAATTTTCTTGTAAATAAGTAAGTTTTCTCTTTCAATTACGGGCACTGATATGGTGGCACTGATGGGCACAGCTGAGATGCACTGATGGACATCAACGAGGTAGTACTGACGGGCACAGATGAGGTGGCACTGATTGGCACACATAGGCGGCACTCATGGGCACACATAGGCGGCACTGATGGGCACTCCATGGGCGGCACTGATGGGCACTCATGGGCGGCACTGGGCACTCATAGGCGGCACAGATGGGCACTCATGGGCGGCACAGATGGGCACTGTGGGGGGCACTTATGGGTGGCACAGATGGGCACTGTGGGTGGCACTGATGGGCACTGTGGGGTGGCACTGATGGACACTGTGGGGTGCACTGATGGACACTGTGGGGCGGCACTGATTTACTTGTTGCCAGTCAGTGCCCATTTGTGGGCACTGATTGGCATCTTTTTTTTTTTTGCATCTTTTTTTTTCCCCCAGACTTTTTTTTTTTCAGACTTTTTTTTTTTTTGAACTTTTTTTTTGCCCAGACTTTTTGTTGTTTTTGCCCTTCCCTGGTGGGCATCCCTGGTGGTCCATGTGGCGATCCGAGGGGGGGCTGCGCTGATAACGGCTCTTCCTGTTTACATCGTGATCAGCCGTGATTGGACACGGCTGATCACGTGGTAAAGACTCTCGGTGAGAGACTCTTTACCGAGATCGAGTGTTGCGGGGTGCCAGGACTGACACCCCGCAACAACGATCGCCGCGATGCGCACCCCCGGGGGCGCGCAGCGGCTCAGAATCCTGAGGACGTCATATGACGTCCAGTCAGGATCTAACAACCACTTGCCGATGTCAATCTGTCATTGGCGGGCCGGCAAGTGGTTAATATTTTCTGTCATTTGTAGCTGTGTTGCCTCTCCTTCTCTTGTCGTTCTTCCTCATTGTTGAAGTCTATCCGCACAGGAACATTTCTAAAAATCCCCATTTGACGGGTTCGGGGTGTGGTGTGAACTTTCTGTGAGGACAGTCATCTCAGTAATCCCACAGACAACACACCTCCACGTTCTCTATGGGTCATTTACTATGTGAGCTGAGATAAATATGGACATTCCTCCACGCCCCACCACTTTCTGACCGCAGCGGCGTCACCCATGATGTCACACACCCTGCCGCCCCAGCATTGCTCACATATCTTTCCCTATTCATCTATCCTCTCTAGCTAGACACGTTTAACAGGCCCATTCACGTTTTGTATCTGTGGATTTCATATATATCTTATTATGATACTTATAAAGGTGACTTTAAGTCGTAGTACTCAACCTGGGGTCGGAACCCCCTTGGGGGGTCAAATGAGGATTTGGCAGGGGTCACCGAAACTTGGGCTGTTGCTGAAGCACGCGGGAGCCCACTCAGCCTCCTCACAGCCGCCCATTCAGTTTACGGCTGGACTGGGGGGCAGGGACTAGAGGTCAGCTGACTGGTGAGGATGTGAAGTGGGAGGGGCTGGAGGAGACCCTATTTGCTGATTTCGGCATAGGTGTCACTGCTACAAGAAACCACAAAGTCGGAGACACAGTGAGTAACACTACTGTGATTATAGTTGCCTTAAAAGTCCCCACTACAGTTCTCAGATCAGCAGATGACCTTGATCAAGAGCACCTAAGTTGGTGATCAGAACTCCCCACCAGTACTGCCACTGATCCAACTCCCGCCAGCACTGCCACTGATCCCAACTCCCCGCCAGCACTGCCACTGAATCCCAACTCCCCGCCGGCACTGTCACTGATCCCAAACTCCCCGCCAGCACTGCCACTGATCCCAACTCCCCGCCAGCACTGCCACTGATCCCCAACTCCCCGCCAGCACTGCCACTGATCCCAACTCCCCGCCAGCACTGCCACTAATCCCAACTCCCCGTCAGCACTGCCACTGATCCCAACTTCCCCGTCAGCACTGCCACTGATCCCAACTCCCCACCAGCACTGCCACTGATCCCAACTCCCCACCAGCACTGCCACTGATCCCAACTCCCCCACCAGCACTGCCACTGATCCCAACTCCCCCGCCAGCACTGCCAGTGATCCCAACTCCCCCGCCAGCACTGCAATGATCCCAACTCCCCGCCAGCACTGCAACTGATCCCAACTCCCCGCAGCACTGCCACTGATCCCAACTCCCCCGCCAGCACTGCCACTGATCCCAACTCCCCGCCAGCACTGCCACTAATCCTAATGCCCCGCCAGCACTGCTACTGATCCCAACTCCCCCGCCAGCACTGCACTGATCCCAACTCCCCGCCAGCACTGCCACTGATCCCAAGGACCCTGTCAGCACTGCCACTAATCCCAACGCCCCCGCCAGCACTGCCACTAATCCCAACTCCCCGTCAGCACTGCCACTGATCCCAACTCCCCGTCAGCACTGCCACTGATCCCAACTCCCCACCAGCACTGCCACTGATCCCAACTCCCCACCAGCACTGCCACTGATCCCAACACCCTGCCAGCATTGCCACTGATCCCAACACCCCGCCAGCACTGCCACTGATCCCAACACCCTGCCAGCATTGCCACTGATCCCAACACCCCGCTAGCACTGCCACTGATCCCAACACCCCGCTAGCACTGCCACTGATCCCAACACCCTGCCAGCATTGCCACTGATCCCAACTCCCCGCCAGCACTGCCACTGATCCCAACACCCTGCCAGCACTGCCACTCACCCCATTCCCCCCACCAGGGAGTAAAAGAAGGAATAAAAATAGAGAATACATGGAAGGGAGAGGAAAAGAGGGGGAGGAACAAAAAGGGAGAGAAAGAATAAGAAAGAAGAAGAAAGGACGGACTAGAGAGGGATTAGGATAGAGGGAGATGAAATGGAAAAAAGGAGAACAAAGAGAAAGAGTGGTACATCCTCAAATGTACCATACAGGGTTTTATTATTGTACGAGTGAAGGGACTCGGGGGCGCTCTAAATGTCCGTGGGTTAGGTGCGCAAATTACTTGCCTTGCCTTTGGTACGGACAACCCACGTTAGGAAAATAATTTTACTGTTAGGGTCCCCACAACTTGGCAAATTTTATCAAGGGGTCCACCGCACTAGAAAGGTTGAGAACCACTGACTTAAAGAGACTCTTTCAGGTCTCTACACAAATAAAAATGCCATTTCCTTGTAAAAGAAAAGGTCGTTTTATGCATCTTTCTGGTGGGCCCGCATCTTTCTAACTTCTAGCCTGCAGGCCTCTGTCAGCCCTTTGGTTTTTAGACACTTCTGAGAATGTTGGAAGCCTGTCTCCTCCACTACAGGCTGGTACCTTTCTCTTACCCCCTAGTCCACTAGGGGACTCAGCAGTGATATAGGAATACATCTCTAGTAAAAGCCTGTATGAATGGGGTGACAACACAGAAAAACAATTGTACGACAGGGGCTGAGTGTGTCACCCGATAACCCCAAGTGCCTGAACAAGGGAACTAATGGCAGGATCACCAGGAACCTGACAGGAGATCCCTACAGGAAACAAACAGGAACAAAACGTATATAACAGATGTGCTAACCCTTTTGCTGCATCAACCAAACAAAAATACAATGGCCCGGATTCACAGACAGCGGCGCACATTTATGCCGCCGTAGCGTATCTCCTGTACGATACGCCGACACAGCGCAGAGAGGCGAGCACTGAATTCACAAAGCCAGTGCTCCCAAAACTGCGCTGGGTTTCCTAGGCGCAAGCGGCGTAGGTGGAAGTGGGCGTGAGCCATGCAAATGAGGCGTGAACCCCATGCAAATGATGGGCCGAGCGCAAGACAGATACGTATAACGAACGGCGCATGCGCCGTCCCGTGGACGCATCCCAGTGCCGCATGCTCAGAATCACGTCAGAACAACTCCCTAAGATACGTCGGATCACTGCCTACGGCTGTGAACGTAACCTACGCTCAGCCATATTCACGTCCAACGTTAAAATACGTTGGCTTGTGTTCCCTGGTGCAGCCCTTTGCATGGATGCTGCTCAGTTACACTCCTTTATGGGGCATAACTTTATGACGTACGTATAACTTACGCGCACTTGCGTCGGTGCGCACGTACGTTTGTGAATCGCTGTATCTCCTCATTTGAATATTTGAATGGAAAAACAATGGGAGCGCCAAATGCGTCCAGCGTAATTATGCGCCCATCTACCCCGGCGTAGGCAAGTTACGTCGGTGGGATGAAGCCTGTTTTTAGGCGTATCTTAGTATGTGGAGTCCGGCGCACAGATACGAAGGCGCATATTTGCACTTACGCGGCGTATCTGGAGTGCTTTGTAAATCCGGGCCATAGTTTTTAGTAGCTTAAGTTTAGATTTAAGTTTTGAATTTGCTGCATAAATAGTCAAACAAACCAAATTTTTGATAGATAGTGTAGTTTGTAAAGTCCAGCATAGTGCAGTTTGTAAAGTCCTCCATGGTTCAGTTTGTAAAGCACTCCATGGGCCAGCTTGTAAAGTCCTGCATGGGTCACTTGTAAAGTCCTCTATGGGCCAGCTTGTAAAGTCCTCCCATGGGCCAGCTTGTAAAGTCCTGTGGGCCAGCTTGTGAAGTCCTGCATGGGCCAGCTTGTAAAGTCCTGTGGGCCAGCTTGTGAAGTCCTGCATGGGCCAGCTTGTAAAGTCCTCCATGGGCCAGCTTGTAAAGTCCTACATGGGCCAGCTTGTAAAGTCCTACATAAACCAGCTTGTGAAGTCCTGCATGGTCCAGCTTGTGAAGTCCTGCATGGGGCCAGCTTGTAAAGTCCGGCATGGGCCAGCTTGTAAAGTCCTGCATGGGCCAGCTTGTAAAGTCCGGCATGGGCCAATCTTCAAAACTCCTCCATTGGTTAGCTTGTAAACTCCTCCATTGGTTAGCTTGTAAAGTCATCCATTGGGCAGCTTGTAAAGTCCTTCATGGGCAAGCTTATAAAGTCCTGCATAGGCCAGCTTGTAAAGTCCGGCATGGGCCAGCTTGTAAAGTCCGGCATGGGCCAGCTTGTAAAGTCCGGCATGGGCCAGCTTGTAAAGTCCGGCATGGGCCTGCTTGTAAAGTCCTGCATGGGCCAGCTTGTAAACTCCTCCATGGGCCAGATTGTAAAGTCCCGAGCTCCATTAATTGGCTTGTAAAGTCCTAAATGGGCCAGCTTGTACAAGTTCTCCATCGGTCAGCTTGTAAAGTCTGCCATAGGCCATCTTGTAAAGTCCCCCTTGGGCCAGCTTGCAAGGTCCTCCATCCAGCTTATAAAGTCCTCAATGGGCCAGCTTGTAAGATCCCCCATGGGGCAGCTTAAAAAAGTCCTCCATGGGCCGGTGTAAAATTCTCCATTGGGCACCCCCAGGGGGCAGCTTGTAAAGTCCTTGGCGGGTTGGGAGGGGGGCAGCTTGTAAAGTCCTTCATTAGGCAGATCTGATTTTATTGGGGGGGGGGGGGGGCTTTTCTGATGTGAAGGGAGGGATCATATGTGAAGGGGGGCTTGATGTGAAATGGGATGTAAGGGGTAACCCCTCATATGTAAGGGGGGCTTGTAATGTGATTAGGAGGCTTCTGATATAGAGGCTGGACCTTTGATGTGATGGAGGGCTTCTAATATGAAGGTTGTACTTCTGATATGAAGTTTTTTCTTGGAGGAATTTTATTCATTTAGATTTATGTTTTCATTCATTAAAAAAAAAAAAATTTGGCCTTCAAATATTATGTAAATGATATGATGTGGCCCCCGTACTAAAAAGTTTGGAGAGCCCCTAGCCTAGAGGAAGCAGACTCCATTGCTCACCGCATGGAGGTGGAGAGAGACCTAGAAGTAGGGAAGAAACAAGAACCTTCCCAGTGTGGCCTGGGCCTAACCAGTGTACCCAACTATTAGAAGGACGTCAGCACACATGATTGCCTAAAAGTTGATTTATATTGTGGAATTTTAATGAATACAGCAGCTTACAGTGATGGAACTACAGTGGAACCTCGGATTACGAGCATATATCGTTTAAGGAGAATGCTCGTAATCCAAAGTACTTGCATATCAAAGCGAGTTTCCCCATTAAAGTCAATAGAAACTAAAATAATTTGTTCCGCATTGACTTTAATGGCATGCAATACTGAATGCGGCCAGAGGCGGGGCACTGGAGAGCCTCAGAAACGTCCGAAAAGGCCAGAGGACTCTTTGGCTGACCTCGGCAAACCTCGGAAAGACTTTGGGCCAGATTCACGTAGAATCGCGGCAGCGTAACTTATCCTAGATAAGTTACACCGCCGCAATTTTTCATCGCAAGTGCCTTATTCACCAAGCACTTGCGATTGAAAACTACGCCCGCGGCCTCCTGGTGCAAGGCGGGCCAATTCAAATGGGCGTTGTGCCATTTAAATTAGGCGCGCTCCCGCGCCGGACCTACTGCGCATGCTCCTTTTCCTAACTCCCGCCGTGCTTTGCGCGCCGTGACGTCATTTTTTTGAACGGTACGCAAACGACGTTGATTTTTAAATTTCGACGCGGGAACGACGGCCATACTTTAGACAGCAATACACTTGCTGACTAAAGTTAAGGCACCAAAAAAAAGTGTAACTTTGCGACGGGAAACTTGACTAGCGGTGTCGTAGCGAACGCGGAAAAACCGTTGTGGATCCGCCTGTAACTCCTAATTTGCATACCCGACGCTGGTTTACGACGCGAACTCCCCTCAGCGGCGGCCCCCGCGGTACTGCATCCTAAGATCCGACAGTGTAAAACAATTTACCCCTGTCGGATCTTAGTGATATCTATGCGTAACTGATTCTATGAATCAGCCGCATAGATACTCTGAGAGATACGACGGCGTATCAGGAGAAAACGCCGTCGTATCTCATTTGTGAATCTGCCCCGAGATTTGCTGAGGTCAGCTGAGCTGTCCTCTGGCCTTTCCTGCATTACGAACGGCGCCGTTCGGCGCGATCTGTGACGTTCGGCTCTGCTCGGCTCCAATGTGCCCCACCTAAGGCCAAACACGGTACTGCATGCCGCTTAGGCCTGAATCGTACGGGTTTTGCGAGGACAACACTCGCAAACCGAGTTACGATTTTTTTAAACACAGTGCTCGTATGCGAAACCCTCGTTAAACCGTGTTATTCGCAGTCGAGGTTCCACTGTACATATGTTGCACTTCATCAGGCAGAAAAAGTAATAAGTGCTCATCAGAGAAAATACAATCAGTGCAATCACATCAATATCAATAGCATATGAACTGCAAGCCGAACACCAGGGGAAAATTTCACATAACCCGAATAGATATTGTCATTAAAAACTGTGAAGCAATGAATAATAAAAAAGTCCAGGTAATATAAATAATCCAGAGCCCAAAAGCAGACTATCAAATAGGCTAGAATCCCCTTGGGTGAAAACTTTTGGGACACCAAATCTTCACGTGAATGAGCCCACAACTACCATGTTTCCCCAAAAATAAGACATACCCCAAAATAAGACTAGCGTTTTTTTCCAGGAGGGCTGCAATATAAACCCTACTCTGAAAAAAGCCCTAGTTTAAAATGCTTGTTAAATCTATAATCCACTCTATTACAGTAGTATATAATGTACAATGTGTGAGTTTCTGTAATTAATTGTGGGGGGAGAGCTCCGGGGGGTCACAGAAGCGCAGAGAGGCGCTTATAATGAAGGTATTTGGCACAATTATATTACAGAAACACACACATTGTACATTATATACTACTGTAATGAAGTGGATAATAGGATTTTACAAGCATTTTAACTCGGGGATTCCTGACAGGCAGGCGAGGAGAGGGGGAGAGAAGACAACGTATTACATGGTAAGACCTACCCGAAAATAAGCCCTACTGAGTCTTTTGTTGCCAAAATTAATACAGGTGAAACTCGAAATATTAGAATATGGTGCAAAAGTTCATTTATTACACTAATGCAACTTAAAAGGTGAAACTAATATATGAGAGAGACTTCTTACCAGCACACAGATTGCTCACCTCAGTAGTAACTGGACTCCTGAACTAACAGGAAGGTTCCTGCTGACGACGTTCCGTAGGACGTAACGCGTACAAGAGGAGGATCCACGTTCCGTGACGTCACCCGTTGCTAGCCAACACAGCCGATGTCAATTATTTGTAGGGCTGCTGTATAGACAATTTACATGCCTGAATCAAGACATGTATTCTTGTAGGTGTTTTATCAATAAAAGTGTTATTTTTAAGACACAAAGAGCACTATCATATTGTGAATGTTGGAACATCCTAGACCTGCCTGCATCTGTCCTCTCTCATTCCTTGATATAGGGCACCTTGTGGGGTTGACCTTCCTGTTAGTTCAGGGGTCCAGCTTCTGAGGTAAATGAGCAATCTGTGTGCTACCGTGTTTCCCTCGAAAATAAGCCGGGTCTTATACAGGTGAAACTCGAAAAATTTGAATATCGTGCAAAAGTTAATTTATTTCACTAATGCAACTTAAAAGGTGAAACTAATATATGAGAGAGACTCATTACATGCAAAGCAAGATAGTTCAAGCCGTGATTTGTCATAATTGTGATGATTATGGATTACAGCTCATGAAAACCTCAAATCCACAATCTCAGAAAAATTAGGAATTTTGTGAAAATTTGGAAGATTCTAGGCTCAATGTGTCCCCACTCTAATCAGATAATTAAGCCTTAACACTTGTAAAGGGTTCCCGAGCCTTTAAATGGTCTCTCAGTCTGGTTCAGTAGGAATCCAGTCATGGGAAAGACTGCTGACCTGACAGTTGTGCAGAAAACCATCATTGACACCCTCCATAAGGAGGAAAGCATCAAAGGGTAATTGAAAAGAAGTTGGATGTTCCCAAAGTGCTGTATCAAAGCACATTAATAGAAAGTTTGTGGAAGGGAAAAGTGTGGAAGAAAAAGATGCACAAGCAGCAGGGATGACCGCAGCCTGGAGAGGATTGTCAGGAAAAGGCCATTCAAAAGTGTTGGGGACTTTCACAAGGAGTGGACTGAGTCTGGAGTCAGTGCATCAAGAGCACCACCACAGACGGATCCTGGACATGGGCTTCAAATGTCGTATTCCTCTTGTCAAGCCTCCTGAACAACAGAAGCGTCTTACCTGGGCTAAAGAAAAACACACCTGGTCTGTCTCAGTGGTCCTAAGTCCTCTTTTCTGATGAGAGCAAATTTTGCATTCAATTTGGAAACAAGGAGTCGGAGTATGGAGGAAGAATAGAGGAAACCAAGGAGCTGGAGTATGGAGGAAGAATGGAGGAAACCAAGGAGCCGGAGTATGGAGGAACCAAGGAGCCGGAGTATGGAGGAAGAATGGAGGAAAACCAAGGAGCCGGAGTATGGAGGAAGAATGGAGGAAAACCAAGGAGCCGGGAGTATGGAGGAAGAATGGAGGAAACCAAGGAGCCGGAGTATGGAGGAAGAATGGAGGAAACCAAGGAGCCGGAGTATGGAGGAAGAATAGAGGAAACCAAGGAGCCGGAGTATGGAGGAAGATGGAGGAAACCAAGGAGCCGGAGTATGGAGGAAGAATGGAGGAAAACAAGGAGCGGAGTATGAGGAAGAATGGAGAAGCACACACTGCAAGATGCTTGAAGTCCAGTGTGAAGTTTCCTCATTCTGTGATGATTTGGGAGCCGTGTCATCTGCTGGTGTTGGTCCACTGCATTCATTAAGTCCGGGGTCACCGCAGCGACTACCAGGAGATTTTGGAGCACTTCATGCTTCCTTCCGCAGACGAGCTCTATGGGGATGCCGACTTCATTTTCCAGCAGGACTTGGCACCTGCCCCACACTGCCAAAAGCACCAAAACCTGGTTCAATGACCGTGGGATTTACTGTGCTTGATTGGCCAGAACACTCGCCTGACCTGAACCCCATAGAGAATCTATGGGGCATTGCCAAGAGAAAGATGAGAGACATGAGACTCAACAATCCAGAAGAGCTGAAGGCGCTATTGAAGCATCCTGGTCTTCCACAACACCTCAGCAGTGCCACAGGCTGATCGCTTCCATGCCACGCCGCATTGAGGCAGTAATTGCTGCAAAAGGGGCCCAAACCAAGTACTGAGTACATTGCATGCTTCTACTTTTCAGAGGTCCGATATTGTTCTATGTACAATCCTTGTTTTATTGATTGCATGTAATATTCTAATACTCTGAGATTGTGGATTTGGGGTTTTCATGAGCTGTAAGCTGTAATCATCACAATGATGACAAATCACGGCTTGAACTATCTTGCTTTGCATGTAATGAGTCTATCTCATACTGTATATTAGTTTCCCCCTTTAAGTTGCATTAGTGAAATAAATGAACTTTTTGCACGATATTCCAATTTTTCGAGTTTTCACCTGTATAAGACCGGGCTTATTTTCGGGGGAAACACGGTAGCACACAGATTGCTCATTTACCTCAGAAGCTGGACCCCTGAAACTAACAGGAAGGTCAACCCCACAGGTTCCCTATGTCAAGGAATGAGAGATGACAGATGCAGGCAGGTCTGGGATGTTGTGTGAAAGGGGTCTTTGGAGCAGCTTTTGGGCGCTGAAAAAACGCTCCACAAACGCCCCCTCTCCATTGAAATTAATTGAAGTGCTGTAAAATCGCCCTTACCCTTTCACACTGAGGCACTGCAAAAATGCCTAAAAACGTTAGGGTCTTAGCGGTGCTTTACCAGCACATTGGGATTGCAGATGAGGCTTCGCTCGAATAACGCTCGAAAAATGCTCGAAAAACGTCCCAGTGTGAAAGGGGCCTTATGCTGCTCTCAGCTTCCTCCAAATCCCCTTTTTTTTTGGCTGTTGTGATTTTACTTCCTGTAAGGCCCTGTGCGCACGGGCAAGAATCTTGTCTGGGAAAAAACGTTGTTTTCCCTGACGAGATTCTTGGCAAGAAACTCTTGCTGCCGAGTGTACCCACTCTCTGTTTTAAAAGAACCGCGGTTCTCTTAAAAGGAAAAGAACGCGGTGATGTCATCGCGTACGACGAGCATGCGCTCGTCACATTCGATGCCGTGCCGCCATCTTGCTGCACCCTGCCTATGTCGTGGAAGCACCGCTCATGCGCCAAGTCATTTCGAGCATGTGCGGGTTTCCACGGATGACACGGTAAGTATACACTCCTCGGGTTTCTTGTCGGGAAACAGGCCGACAAGAATCTCGACCAGACAATAGAGAGCAGGATCTCTTATTTTTCTCGTCGAGATTCTGGCCAGATTTCCAGACGAGAAACCTGAAAGCCTCGTACACACGAACGGGAATCTTGGCAAGAAGCAGTTTTCCTGCTGGTTTTTGCCGCGGGAAAACAGGTCGTGTGTACGAGGCTTTAGAGGGTGGCTACACTTGTTCTCCATGGTCCCCAGGAAGGAATGTAGCCACCCTCTATGGCTTGCTCCCAAGATAGACTACATGCTAAGGACTATGGGATAAGTAGTGTTCGATCGAACCCCAGGGGTTCAGTGAGTGAGTCTTGGGGGTTCGGCGGAGGTCACACAGTGCCGCCGGGAAAAAGGCAGGGGCGGCCGGGTGCCCTGGGCGATACCATTTCGTATAGGAGGCTGGGCACAGCCGCAGGTGAAGCTCTGCCATGGCCGCGGCCGCCAGTGCGGCCAGCGGCACTGTACAAATTGTGTGCCGAGTGCACTCCTGCATCACCTCCCGGCTCCCTTTCCTGTCTGCTGCAGCCTGTTTACTCCCCCTATGAAGAAGAGGTCCCTTCCAGCGGCGTGACGTCACTCCACTCACGGCCGGGAGGGGGGAACTCAGAGCGCTGCGCAGAGAGCTGTGTGTCGGCGCTGCCTGTGAGGAGCTAGAAAGGCAAGGACTAGTCTCGAGGAGCCTGCCTGACTAGTGGAATTTGAACCTAGCAGACAGTGTGCTAAAAAAGACTACGGGCTATTCCCGTAGTTTTTAAGCGGGCGTCGCGTAAGCCATTTACACTCCGCCGCCCCAAACCTACAGGAGCAAGTGCTGTATTCCCCAAACACTTTCTCGTAGTTTGGGGCGGCGTAGTGTAATTGGCCCGGCGTATCCCCGCGTAAATCCAAGGGGGCGGCTTCTATTTAAATTAAGCGCGCCCCCCGATTCTAGCGAACTGCGCATGCGCCGGGCTTTAAAATAGCCCAGTGCGCATGCTCCAGTTCTCGGCGTGTTTTAAAACGTCAATGACGCCGACGTGTGCATCATTGACGTAAAGTGTATTCAAGAACGACTTAGTAAAACGACGTACCCGACGGGGAAAACACGACGCGGACCTGACGCCATACTTAACACGGCCCTACGTGGGACTGGCGTAAGGTTACCCCTCATATAGCCGGGGTAACCTTACGCCTACGCAAACGACATTAGCGACGGTTACGCAACGCAAATTCGTTCGGGAATCGGCGTATCAGGCTCATTTGCATAAACAAATGAGACCTGAACGTAAACGCCACTAGCGGCGGCGGAGTAATTACATTTAAGATCCGACAGTGTAAGTGACTTACAGATGGCGGATCTTAAGTGTATCTATGCGAAAATGATTCTGAGAATCAGTCGCATAGATACACGGGCCAAAAAAGAGAGATACGATGGAGTATCCTGAGATACTCCATCGTAACTTTACTCAGATATGGCCCTACTGAACTTGTTTAAAAGTAAGTAGACCCTGTATAAGAGCAAATAATTAAATGGTTGGATTGGGGGAGGGGAGGAGGCTGACTGAGGTGAGGTGACCAGCACTTTATTAATATAAAATGGCAGATAAAAAAATGTTTTTGTGTTATTTTAAATGAGCCTTCTCTGACTAGCAAAAAAAATATATATATATAAATTGCAGCCTCACTATGCCATCACATGCAGCCTCTGTGCTATCAATTGTCGCCACTGTGCCCATCAAACGCAACAACTGTGCCCATCAAATGCAGCCACTGTGGCCATCACACGCAGCCACTGTGCCTGTCACACGCAGCCACTGTGCCCATCAAACGCAGCCACTGTGCCCATCACACGCAGCCACTGTGCCTGTCACACGCAGCCACTGTGCCCATCACACGTAGCCACTGTGCCCATCACACGCAGCCACTGTGCCCATCAAACGCAGCCACTGTGCCTGTCACACGCAGCCACTGTGCCCATCAAACGCAGCCACTGTGCCCATCACACGCAGCCACTGTGCCTGTCACACGCAGCCACTGTGCCCATCAAACGCAGCCACTGTGCCCATCACACGCAGCCACTGTGCCTGTCACACGCAGCCACTGTGCCCGTCACACGCAGCCACTGTGCCCATCAAACGCAGCCACTGTGCCCATCACACGCAGCCACTGTGCCCGTCACACGCAGCCACTGTGCCCGTCACACGCAGCCACTGTGCCCATCAAACGCAGCCACTGTGCCCATCACACGCAGCCACTGTGCCCATCACACGCAGCCACTGTGCCCATCAAACGCAGCCACTGTGCCCATCAAACGCAGCCACTGTGCCCATCACACGCAGCCACTGTGCCCGTCACACGCAGCCACTGTGCCCATCAAACGCACCCACTGTGCCCATCGCACGCAGCCACTGTTCCCATCACACGCAAAATCATATTTTATTTTTCCAATTAAGAAGGGTTCGGTGAATGCGCATAGGAAACTGGCGGGGTTCAGTACCTCCAACAAGGTTAAGAACCACTGACATAGAGCCGTGCACCACAACTAACCTGCACTACTCCATTCCAAACCAACAGAAGGGAGGAGGGATAAAAAGAGGTCCGGGAGCTCACAGAGGACATTACAAGGAAGCAGAAAACCACAGTAATAAAAAATGACATAAAACATAGATTACAGGTCCATTAAGTAATTGATATGTATGGATTGTCTATGGAGAGTGAGGATATTGTTTAGTGTCACTTTAAGGACCACCTCAACAATGCAATGCAGAGCGCCTCTTAGAGGTGGTGTAGGTAATGGAAACCCTCTACTCTACAGTGTATACCATTTAGTTTCGGTTTTAATTGATGTCTGTTTTCCTGCCGACTAGATCGTCCTTTTTGTTTGTCGGGGTCACCATTGTCACCGAGACAGAAAGTGATGGGAAGTCCAAAATGGGATGGTTGTCACCAGACCAAGAGTTGAGAGTAAATCTTTCAATGGGGTCATCTGAGAGAGCCGCAGCAAAAAGTGAAAGGGGTTTAACCCTCACCTTCTCTATCCAAAACTAAAAAAGTATTGACAATACATACACTATAATAGGTTTGTGAGGTCCTTATGTGAGATGTTCATGTTTTCATCTCCCCTCTTTCTCTCTCTCTCCTCACAACTCGTTTCTCTCTTCATCTCTCCTTTCTCTCTCACTCTCACTCTCTTTCCATCTCTTCTCTCTTTCTCGAACCTCTCTTCTCTCTCTCTTCTTCCTCTCTCTCTCCTCTATCTCATCTCTCTCTCTTTCATTCTCTCTCTCTCTTTCTCGAACCTCTCTTCTCTCTCTCTCTCCTCTATCTCATTTCTCTTTCATTCTCTCTCTCTCTTTCTCGAACCTCTCTTCTCTCTCTCTCTCTCTCTCTCTCTCTCTCTCTCTCCTCTATCTCATCTCTCTCTCTTTCATTCTCTCTCTCTTTCTCGAACCTCTCTTCTCCCTCCTCTCTCTCTCTTCTCTCTTTTCTTTTTCTGTCTTCTCCCTCCTCTCTTTCACTCTATCTCCTTTCTTTCTCTCGCTATTCTCTCTCCTCTCTATATCTCCCCCCATCTCTCTCTGTCATGCTCTCTTCTCTTGCTCTTTCTCTCTCTCCTTCTTTTTCCCTCTCTCTTTCTTTCTCTCTTCTCTCTTTCTTTCTCTCTTACTTTCTTTCTATCTCTCTCTTTCTTTCTTTCTTTCTCTCTCTTTCTCTCTCTCTCTTTCTTCTTCTCTTTCTTTCTCTCTCTTTCTCTCTCTCTCTTTCTTCTTCTCTTTCTTTCTCTTTCTTTCTTTCTTTCTCTCTCGCTCTTTCTTTCTCGCTCTCTCTCTCTCTCGCTTTCTCTCTTTCTTTCTCTCTCTCTCTCTTTATTTTTCTCTCCCTCTCTCTTTCTTTCTTTCTTTCACTCTCGTTCTTTCTTTCTCTCTCGCTCTCTCTATTTCTCTCTCTCTTTATTTCTCTCTCTCTCTTTTTTCTTCTCTTTCTTTCTTTCTCTCTTTCTTTCTCTTTCTTTCTTTCTCTCTCGCTCTTTCTTTCTTTCTCTCTCGCTCTCTCTCTCACTTTCTCTTTCCCTCTTTCTTTCTTTATTTCTCTCTCTCTCTCTCTCTCTCTCTCTTTCTTTCTTTCTTTCTCTCTCCCATGTCTATCTCTCTCTTCTCTCTCCCTCTTCTCTCTCTCTCTCTCTCTCTCTCTCTTTCATGCTCTCTTCTCTCTAATTCTCCTTCTCTCTCTCTCATTTTTCTTTCTCTTTTCTATCCCTATCTCTTCTCTCTCTTTTTTATTTCTCCCTCTTCTCTCTCTCTCTTTCATGCTCTCTTATCTCTCTTTCATTCTCTCTCTCATGCTCTCTCACTATTCTCTCTCTCTCTCTTCTCTCTCCTCTCTATCTCTTCTCTCTTTCATGCTTTCTCTCTCTCTCCTTTCTATCTCTTCTCTCTCTCTTTCATGCTTGCTCTCTCTCTCCATCTCTTCTCTCTCTCTCTTCTCTCTCCTTTGCCTATCTCTTCTCTCTCTCTCTCTCTCTCTCTCTATATATATGCAGTACCTGTCTATATGCAATAAATATACAGCGTCTGTCTACATGCAGTGTATAGGACACATGTAGGATGTATACGGTACCTGTGTACAGTACGATGTTTCCTCTCCTGCTCTTCGTGTCGCTCTTCCTGGATTGCTGGGAGTGTGATCTCTGTGTAATCACTGTGGGGAGTGTCCTGCAGGGGGAGAGGAGGGAACATAGAGGGGGGCGTAGTACAGGATCCATGACTCAGATTACTGTGTGGTCTATAGAGGGAGAGGAGGGAACATAGAGGGGGGCGTAGTACATGACTCTGATTACTGTACGGTCTGGTTTACCAGCAGTGCGCGGCATGATGCCAGCCATCCATCCTCACATGACAGGTTATAACTGACAAAAAAAATGGTATCACCAACAGATGGGAAGTGATATGTCGCGCACAGACGATCGGACATTCTGACAACAAAACCGTTGATACGTTTCCGACGGAATGTTGGCTCAAACTTGTCTTGCTTACACACGGTCACACAAATGTTGTCGGAAATTGCGAACGTTAAGAACGCGGTGGTGTACAACACCTACGACGGACGGCACAATAAAAGTGAAGTTCCATACCAAGTGCGCCACCCTTTGGGCTCCTCCTGCTAATCTCGTGTTGGTAGAAGTTTGGTGAGAGAGATTCATGTTTTTCAGCCTCGTGCTTTTCAGTCTTCAGTGCTTGTGGGTTCGTATCTGTGTGAATATCAGCAGAAAAACAACTTCATTGTTCTAGCATGAGGAAGAAGAAAAGACTGCGCTCTATTAAAAGATAAAACAATACAGTGTGACGAATGCGCTCTCTCCATTACGAACGCTAGTTTTACCAGCCCGAGCGCTTCCGTCTCGTACTTGATTCAGAGCATGCGTGGAATTTTGTGGGTCGGATTTATCCACACACAATCGGAATTTTTGTTGTCGGAAATTCCGATGGAGCTTACACACGGTCGGAATTTCCAACAACAAGCTCCCATCAGACATTTGTTGTCGGAAATTCCGAGCGTGTGTACGCGGCATAAGGATTGTAAAGTGCAGCCCAAAGCAATACGTAATGGTACTAAACACAAAAGCAGACATTTAACCACTTCCATACCGGGCACTTATCAGTGTCATCTTAAGAGCATTATAGGCCCCTGGACAATACAGTGCACTGGCAGAAGGCAGAAGGAGAAGGCAGAATGATGCAGAAGACGTCGGAGGAAGCTCGGGAGGGAGCCGCTGTAAAAAAGCTAAAGAAGAAAGCGGCCCCACCTGGCGGAAGAGAACCAGACGGCGGTGAAGACTGGGACCCCCCCCCCCCCAGAAGACGTCGGAAGAAGCAAGCCCCCCCTCGTAAAAGAGCTAAAGAAGAGAGGGGGGGCCCCGGAGCTGACTAATAAAATATTTTAAAAACCTGTGTAGCGTGTTTATATATTTTTTTAACACTTTACTTCCAGGTGAATGGGTAGGGGTACGATGTACCCCATACTCATTCACCTAGGGTGGGGAGCCGGTATCTGGGGGCCTCCTTGTTAAAGGGGGCTCCCAGATTCCGATAAGCCCCCCGCCCGCAGACCACGACAACCAACGGCCAGGGTTGTCGGGAAGAGGCCCTGTTCTCATCAACATGGGGGCAGGGTGCTGTGGGGTGGGGGGGTCGCAGTGCGCCCCCCTGCCCCATAGCACCTACCTCCCCATGTTGAGGGCATGCAGCCTGGCACGGTTAAGGAGGGGGGGGGGGGCGCTCGCTCGTCCCCACTCTCTTTCCTGACCGGCCGGGCTGCTGCTCGGATACGGGTCTGGTATGGATTTTGGGGGGAACCCAATGCTGTTTTTTCGGCGTAGGGGGTTCCCCTGTAAATCTGCACCAGACCCATGGGCCTGGTATGCTCTTGGAGGGGAACCCATGCCAGTTTTTTGCTTAAAATTTGGCGTGGAGTACCCCCTCAAGATCAGTAGAATACAAGTCGCATGCCAAAGTCAGAGCGTGCAAGACTGCGTTCCGACTTTGATCCTACTTCAATGATGTTCAATGGAGTGAAGTAGGATCAAAGTCGGACCAAAGTAGTACAGGGAGCGTTTGCAAAGTCAGACCGACATGTGTCAGACCAGTTAAGACGGCTCCCATAGGGAAACATTGCTTTTCACACGTCATGTAACATGAGCTCCTAATGTCGGAGCGTATGTCGGACTAGCGTGAACCCGGCCTCAGGGGGCAAATCCTTCTAGATTTACGTAGCTCGGCATATATTTTGGCCAGCGTAGCGCATTTCATATGCGCTACGCCGACGTAAAATAGGGCGCCCAGACCAGTATTGCTGGCGCCGTACGTTGCGCCGGCGTAGTGTAAATAGGCAGGCGTAAGCCCGCCTAATTTAAATGTGGATGGTAGTGGGCGTGTTGTATACAAATTATCCGTGACCCCATGTAAATGTTTTCACGAACGAACGGCGCATGCGCGCACATGCTCAGAGTCACGTTGCATATACTCCCTAAGATACGTCGGCTCAATGCTTTTGACGTGAACGTAACCTACGCCCCCATTCACGTACCACTTACGTAAACGACGTAAAATTCGACAGCTGTTCCGATGTCCATACCTTAACATTGGCTGCGCCTCATATAGCAGGGATAACTGTATGCCGGACGTAAGCCTTACGTAAACGGCGCAGCGGGCGCAAGTACGTTCGTGAATCGGCGTATCTAGTTCATTTACATATCTCTACCAGTAAATCTACGAAGCGCCCTAGCGGCCAGCGTAAATATGCACCCTAGATACGACGGCATACTAACACTTACGTCGGAGGAAGCTGTAATTCAGGCGTATCTAGCTACCAGAATGGCACGCATAGATACGACGGCGCATCTTTCTACTTTACGCGGCGTATCTATAGATACGCCGACGCAAATCAATGCCGAATCTAGCTCAAATTTTTTACTTTTTGCTATAATAACTATCCCATTAAAAAAAAAAAAAAATTTCTCAGTTTAGGCGATACGTATTCTTCTACAAATTTTTGGTATAAAAAAAATAAAAAATAAAATCGCAATAAGCGACTGGTTTGCGCAAAAGTTATAGCACCTACAAATTTAGGGGACATACATATGATTTTTTTAAATGATTTTTTTTTACTAGTAATGGCGGCGATCTGCGATTTGTATTGGGACTGCGACATTCTGGCGGACACATCGGACACTTTTGACACATTTTTGGGACATTGTCATTTATACAGCGATCAGTGCTATAAATATGCACCAATTACTGTGAATGTGACTGGCAGGGAAGGGGTTAACACTAGGGGTGTGGAAGGGCGTTAAATGTGTGCCCTGCATAGTGTTCTAACTGTGTGGGAGAAGGGGACTGACTGGGGAGGTGACCGATCTGTGTCCCTATGCTACAAGGAACACAAGCATCGGTCTCCTCTCTCCCAGACAGGACGTGGATCTCTGTGTTTACACACAGAGATCCACGTCCTGTCTCTGTAACCACCTGATGCGGGTGGCTGGCGGACATCGCGGCTGCCAGGCACGCGCATCGGCACTGCAGTGATGCGGCCCAGGACGTCCTCCCGGCCAATTGAGAGCCACCTTTGTGGCCATCTTTTTGCCTATGGCGGGATACCAAGTGGTTATTTGGTTTGCGCAAATGTTATAATGTCTGCAGACTCAGGGATATTTATTGGGACAAGTGACACCAATACAGTTTTTTTTGGAGTGCGGCTGTCCCAGCCCTTTCTTGTATTCAAACCTGCATCCTGATTGCATTGCCTGCACCCTAGGTTCGGACCATAGGAACTTGATTATCTGGTTCTCTTTGAGCGGTTACCCTTTCTCTATGACACCAATACAGTGGTCAGTGCTAACAATATGCACTGTTACTGTACTAATGACGCTGACAGGGAAGGGGTTAACATTGGGGGGCGATCAAAGGGTTAAGTGTGTCCCTAGGAGGTGTTTTCTAACTGTGTGGGGGATGGACTGACTGGAGGAACATAGAGATCCGTGTTCTTGCTTAGCAGGAACAGAAGATCTCTGTGTCCACCCCTGTCAAAACGACGATGTGCCTTGTTTACATAGGCAGATCATTGTTCTGCCTCTCTGGGGAACGATCGCCGGTGGCTGGCAGACATCGGGCCCGCCAGACCCACTGATTGGCTCCCCCTCTGTCCAATGGGCCTCCACGCCCCCAGTATCTATTGCATAAAAGGACGTACAGGTATGTGATTTCGCGCATTAGAGCCACCCTGCTGCAGTATATATGCGGTAGGCGGTCCTTAAGTGGTTAAAAAAATCTTTTTAGGCTTGAAGATTACTTAAAACCCCCAAACCTTATATAATCTCTAAAAGCAGAAACCCTAGCAAGCCTTTCTCAACCTTTTCAACACAGAGGAACCCTAGAAATAACTTTAGGGTCTCAGGGAACCCCCTACTAAAAAGGACTATAGCTACCACTCATGATACATGACCAGTGTAATTCGGATAGCCCAATTACCCCTCAAAACCCAACCCCATTGTCACCATTACCTTAACCCCCTATTATTATAGAAACGAGAGACACAAGTAGTTGGAGTTAAATTTGGCCACGACAGCCAAAACTTTTTATTTTACCACAAAATAATATTAAATAAATATTAAATAAAATACTTAAATCAACAAAACTTTTTCTTTAACACTTTAATAACCATTTTTAATAATAGTAACCCAGCCTATTGGTCTTTGACGGTACCCGGCTTAAACCTCCTTTATTTAACCTTACACTGCGGAAACCATAACCATAACCGGCCCCCAGCCGACCCAGCTCGGAGACGAACCTTTTCCCACCGCAGTGCAACTATACCCGTATTCCAGCAGACACCGTTCCACTGGAATAATCCCCCATAAGGGTCCCATCCCACCGATGAGCCCACCACCATTTTCATCCCGTCTGTACTGCCACCATCAAAGACCACCGAACACCGCCACAGCCCGAAAGGGTAAAGCCTTACCCTTACGGGCCCCTCCACACCCGCAGGGCCCTCTGTATTCCCTCCTGCAGATCCAAAAACCACAGCTCCATCCCCACATCAGATAAATGAACACCATCCTTACTGAGGTATAAGCCTACATTCTCCTCCAACTCCAAGTGTCTTACCACTAGCCCCCCATGTCTCACCACAAAACGCCCAATCACCTTATTAACCTTGATCCGCCCTTTGTTCAGCCTAAATACCGATCTAGCCATGCGCCAAGTGGTCCGAGCGATTATGTCGGACCAAACCAGTAGCATTCCAGGATAGGCCGCGCGAAAGGTCAATACATCCGCCTTAACGGCCGTGATCAAGTCCCCGATGGGCCTAAGTCCTAAATCGTTCCCCCCTACATGGAGGACTAACACATCAGGAGGACGGTCCAATCGGGCATAATGCTGCACCTCTGGCAGCACCCTGCCCCATCCCATCCCCCTAATGCCCAACCACCGTATCCTGGCCTCTCCCCTAGGGAATCCCAGCTGCTTGCCCTCTGGCCTAGCTTCCGCTCTTCTGGCCCCCCAATACACATATGAGTGCCCCAAAATCCAAACGAGGCGCTCCTGACCACCATCTGAAAAGACAAACAACAAAATTGAGTGAACAGCATCATGTACCACCTTCCACATGCACCACCTCCCACCTTCCGATACCTTTTTACTCCGTCAACATCTGTGGTCTAACGTATGACCTGAACCTCTTTGATTCCCACCTCCCAATACGTTTCACTGCCGCCTCATCCAACCCGCACCGAGCCGCCTCAGTAGCCGCCCCGATGCGGAAGGAGTGTGAAGCGAATTGTTTTTCATCGAACCCCGCTGCCCTCAGGCATTTCCTGAACACTGCCGTGAATTGAAACTTGGACACGAACGACCCGTCCGCATGCAGTAGCAGGGGCCCTCCCAGCCCCGGGCGTATGGCCAAAAACTCCCTCATCACCTTCACCGGGCAAACTCCTGACCCATGCAATGCGTATAAAAACACGTCCACCCCTTTTCCGACCTGATCCGTTTTTGACCTGCGCAACCTAAACACCACTCTACCTTCCCCCACTTGTACGTCCGTGAACCACAACCCTCCCCCAACTGTTTTTGAGGGGCTAACTAATTCGCCCACCCGGAACGCCCCAAAAAACGCGATAGTGAACACTGCCCTAAACAAAATAACCTCATACTCACCAGAGCATACCTCCGACAGCACCCCACAAATCGCCTGCAACACCCCAAATGACACCGGTCTCCTCGTGTCCCTACTCCTGTTCCCTTTCCTGTACCCTTTTACCGCTTGTTTTACCCAAAATGACTTTGTAAAATCTAACCTGCCCTGAAGCTTAAATAAAAAGGCCAGTGCCGCCAATTTTCTGTCCAGCGCGGAAACCGACCCGCCCCCTTCCATGTGTCTAGCCGCAAAGTACAGTACCAACAAACCCATTTCGGCATCACCTGGCTTGTCTTCTGAAATGCGCCTGAAAATGTCCCACTCCTTCCAGACTTTGGCATACGCCGCCCACGTAGGCCCACTCACCGAGCGCCTGATCCATGTTGCGGCGATTCCGAAACAATCCCCCACATCCACCCCGGGCAGGGGACCCCTTCTCTGTCCGCGTGCGGGGCCAACTCTCTGAACTTGTCCCACTGAAAGCGAGACAGCGCGTCAGCCAGCTTGTTGTCCACACCCGGAATATGCACCGCATACATAAATATGTTCCATTGCAGGCACCTCAACACCAAATGGCGCAGCAACCGCACCACCGGCAAAGAAGAAGCGGTGATCCGATTGATGACCTGTACCACCCCCATGTTGTCACAGTTTAGCCTGATCTTCATATTCCTGCAACATTCCCCCCACAATTCCATTGCCACCACCACCGGGAATAATTCCAGCAATACCAGGTTCTTCACCAAACCTCCCGTGACCCACTCCGCTGGCCACCCCTCCGCACTCCAGTGCCCTTTGAAAAACGCCCCGTAACCCGTAGATCCCGCCGCGTCAGTGACCAGGTCCAAGTCGAAGTTACTCACCGGGCCTTCCATCCACAAGGACCGGCCATTGTAGTCCTCCAGAAACGAATGCCACACCCGCAAATCCGCCTGTAGCTCCCTTGTCAGTCTTACAAAATGCGTTGGCACTTTAACCCCCGCCGTAGCCGCCGACAGCCGTCGGCTAAACACCCGTCCCATAGGGATGATGCGGCAGGCAAAATTCAATTTGCCCAAGCAGGATTGTCAGTGCCCTCAACTGACTTTTTTGGCGCCCCAACATACCTTTTAATCTCCAGCCGGAGATTGTCCACCTTCTCCACAGGTAACCTACACTCCATGGCCACCGAGTCTATCACAATCCCTAAGAAACTCAATTCTGTAGTTGGACCCTCCGTCTTATCTGCCGCCAGCGGCACTCCCAAACCTTCCGCCACATGCTGCAATGTTGCCAGGCAATGTCGCCGCAAACCCTGGAAGCCGGGGTCCAACGCACAGAAAATCATCAAGGTAGTGGATGACAGAATTAACCCCTGCACGTCCCTAACTACCATTCCAAGAAAGAACTGAACTTCTCGAACAAGGCGCACGAGATGGAGCACCCATGGGCAAACACTGGTCTACATAATACTTCCCCTGCCACTGGCAACCCAACAGCCAAAAACTGTCGGGTGTACCGGCAGCAAACGAAATGCAGCCTCAATGTCCGATTTTGCCATGAGCGTCCCTCCCCATAGCGCCTGACCCACTGTACTGCCGCGTCGAAAGACGTGTACGACACCGTACAAGCCCTCTGGGTCATCGCGTCATTCACCGATCCCCCTTTTTGGAAGGACAAATGGTGAATGAGGCGGAATTGTTCGGCTCTTTTTTTGGGCACCACTCCCAGGGGCGACACCCACCAGCCTGGGCAAAGGCACTTCTCGAACGGCCCCCCCATCCTACCCAATTCCACCTCCTTGGCCAACTTGTCTGACACTACCCCCGGGGTTCTCAAGAGCGAACGCAAAATTTTTAGCAAAGGCGGCACCTCTGACAATGCGCAAGGATGGTAAAAACCCACGAGAATCCGGAGGCAAGCAGCGCAGCTGCCGCCCTGTCTGGATACCCTATTTAGGAAAGGAAGCATCCTTTCCCACTTCACCGGAGTCATCCCTCTTGTTCCCAGCTTCCCCTGTTCGCTTCCCTTTTTTAAAACATCGAGACAACGGATGGCTCCCCCCACACCCTGAAACACTCGTGACGGAAACGACAGGTTCCTCCATATGTGCAGGAACCCTCGTTGAACTTCCAGCATAACCCCCACTTTTTTCCGGCCGGCGGTCCCGAGGTGGATGTACCTCCGCCCCCCCCCCCGAAAAAAAAACTGGTTCGGCGCCCGTGGGGCCGACATCATGCGCAATCCACAGACTGATATCCTTGTGGTCCCACCTGAGAGATGGGCGCACCGCCTGCGCTGACGAAATTGCTCGTCATAACGCAGCCAACCCGGACCCCCCATAAACCCGATGAGCCTCCCCCAATCGCGTCCATATAGCAGAACAACCCGGAGCATGCTCCGGATTCTTCTCCCCTATGACGCTGGCCATAATGGCAAAGGCCTGTAGCCAGTTCACAAAAGTGCGTGGGATCAGCCTGTACCTCCTCTTCTCCTCATCCTCCTTTTTGGAGTCATCCGGCTTCACTCTATCCAGATTGACTTCTCCAAAGGGAGGAGGGAGAAGATTTCACGTACTCACCTTTAACGATCTTATCCCGCACTCCTGCTTCAAATGCACCCCAAGCGGACCCTCATAACATACGTAGACTTCGCCTTTCGCAGCGTCAGCTATGCGCACCACATCAGATCTGACCACCGCTGGCTTGTCCCCCCCCTGCCTTATCCCCTCCTGTGCTGCTATCCGGAACCGGCCCCGACCCCCCGGTGAGGGGGACGTCCGCCACCACCGCGGGGGGTGCTGTCGCTGCAGCCCCCGCCCCTCCCCCACCCACGGCGCCACTGTGGATATGGTTGTAGCCCCCCGAAAACCTCTGCACAAGATCCCGCAGTCCCCTAAAAAATTCCCCTAGGCCCCGCCGGTGTCCCCGGCGCAGAGGCGAAACGCCCGCCACCCCAGGGCCAGCAGCGGGGGGTGGGGGCTGGGCGGGCTGCCCACCCCCCCCTGACATGACACCCCCACAGAAACCCCCATTGCCCCCCCCACCCCCAACCCCAACAATCTACACAAAACAGCAGCTACATCCCTTCCATAGAAGTAGAGTGCTTACCGTGTCGGCTGGATGCGTCTCCCACAGCCCTAGCAGGCCCGGTCACGCCGGCGATGCCACCGCGGGCTCCTCTCCGTCCGACTCTGAGACTTCGCCCTCCGACCTGTCTTCTGAAGCCGGCGTCCGAGACGAATTCAACCCCCCAGGCGGACCCTGCCTGGGGGTCGCAGACCCTGGCCTAAGCGCCGGGCGACCTCTAGAATGTGACCCGGCTGTCGTCGGGGCGGACTGCCCATCTCCTCTCCCCGGGCCCCGACTAGGCCCCGGCCCTCCATCTTCCTGCAAGGGGGGGTACGACCCCCCTCCGCTCCGGGAACCGGCGGCCGCATGGGAATCCAGCCCGCCGGTCGAATCCCTGCTACTCCCACGCCGAGTCCCCCCCTCGATGTCCCCTGGGCTAGAGGGGGAGACCGAACGATCCCTGTGTCCCCGACGGGCAGGCGAGGAACGGGCGCCATCGTGACCCGTAGCCCCGCCCACCGAGCTCCGCCGACGGCGAGGATTCCGGTCCGCCTCACCCCCCGCCGAAGCATTGGCGCGCTTGGCCGGGGGGGGCGCCGGGTCCACATGGGGGCTCCTAACTGGGCGCTGAGCTCTCACCGTAGGGCTGGGCGAGTAACGCTCCGGGGCCCTGGACCTCCGAGCGCGAGGCAGCCGCGCTTCAGTCTCCTGGGACCCACCCGCTTCTTCCCTCAGCAGACCGCCGACTTGCTCCTCCAGCCATCCGGGGTCCCGAGACGCGGCCGCCGCCCGTAGCCTAGCAAAAATCAGGTCAATATCCATCGCACTAACTACAGACCAGGAGCAGAGAGAAAAAACCTGCCTCCTCTGGTCTTTGCTTCCCGCACTTCCTCCCTGGTCCACGCCTCCCCCTTTTATAATGCTCCTCCCCTCACTGCACGTCCCTGCATTTCCTTTCCACCAATCAGCTTCCCTCCTTCTTAACCCTTTCTTGTCCTACCTCCCCACAGTCATGCCCGGCCCTACGTTATTGTCTTCTGGCTTTTTACTCCGGGCCTCACTTTAGTGTGATGGTCGGTGGGAAGAATACTCTGTACACTTGTGATCATTGGGAAGAATTCCCCCCCTTACAGACAGGGGCGGACCTGACAACTCATGGGCCCCCAGGCAATAGGAGATTATGGGGCCCCCGGGCAATAGGAGATTTATGGGGCCCCCAGGCATAGGACATTATGGGGCCACACAGTATACACAAACACACCACATAGAGTATACATACACAGCATAGACACACAGGGCCAGATTCACAAAGAGTACGACGGTGTGTTATCTACAGATACACCATCGTATCTCTGACGTAAACTGATCCTATCTATGCGCCCGATTCATAGAATCAGATACGCATAGATAGGGCTAGATCCGACAGTGTTACACTGTGTTACACTGTCGGATCTATTTTAAATCTAAAAATGGCGCCGGGGGCGTTCCCGCTGATTTACGCTAAATAATATGTAAATCAGCGAGATACGCAAATTCACGAACGTACGCGGACCCGACGCAGTGTTCTTACGTTGTTTCCGTAGCGGCGTACCCGTCGTATACTTAACATTGGCTGCGCCTCATAGAAGCAAGGGTAAGTATAGCCGGCGTTCCCGCGTCGAATTTGAATTTTTTTACGTCGTTTGCGTAAGTCGTTCTCGAATACGGATGGACGTCGTTTACGTAAGCGTCGAAACCACTGACGTCCTAGCGACGTCAGTGGGAGCAATGCACGCCGGGAAATTTCGCGGACGGCGCATGCGCATTTAAATCGGCGCGGGAACGCGCCTGATTTAAATAGTACACTCCCCCTAGTCGCGGAATTTGAATTCCGCTGGTGGTTTTACGATCCGCCGCCGCAAGTTTGGAGGTAAGTGGTTTGTGAATAACCCACTTGCCTCGCAAACTTGCGGGAGCGGATCTTAAATCAGGTAGATCGAGCGGATCCGCTGATCTACGTGAATCTGGCCCATAGAGTATACATACACAGTATAGACACACAATATACACACACAGGCCCAGATTCAGGTAGATCGGTGCAATATTTGCGTGGGCAAAGAGCAAAGATATTTCTCTGCGCCCACGCAAATATTTCGATTTGCCCGCGATTCACGGAGCAGTAGCTCCGTAAAATTGCACGGGCGCTATGCTAATTAGCCCTGCGTAAGGGCGCCTAATGTAAATGATCCCGCCGGGGGCGGGAATCATTTAAATTAGGCGCGCTCCCAGCGCCAAGCGAACAGCGCATTGCTCCGTCGGGAAAACTTTCCCGACGTGCATTGCGGCAAAAGACGTCGCAAGGACGTCATTTGCTTCTAAGTGAACGTGAATGGCGTCCAGCGCCATTCACGAATCACTTACGTAAACGACGTGAAATTCAAATTTCACGAGCGGGAAGCGCAGCTATACTTTAGCATTGGTTGCCCTGGTATTAGCAGGAGCAACCTTGCGCTAAAGTTGCCGTACGGAAACTCCGTACCTTGCGTGCGCAGGGCCCGCGCAACTTTTGTGAATCGGTGGTAGTATGCAATTTGCATACTATACGCCGATCACAATGGCCGCGCCCCCTAGCGGCCAACGCAAGAATGCAGCCTGAGATATGAAGGCATAAGGAGGCTTATGTCTGTCATATCCTAGGCTGCAGTCGGTGTAACGAGGTTCCTGAATCAGGAGCACTCGTTACACCGGAGCAAGTAGGCCCTTGCGCCGCGCAACCTATGGTTGCGCCGGCGCAAGTGCTTCTTGAATCTGGGCCACAGTATACACCAGGGCCGATCCGCCCTATAGGCTCACTATGCAAGCTGCTTAGGGCCCTGCAAAGCTGCGGAGGGCCCCACCTGGTGAGAATTCATTTTCGGCCCCTCCCCCAGCTTCTCAACTCGCTGGCTGCATGGGAGAAGAGGTAAGAAGTCAGCACCCCCCTGCTTCTCACTTTAATCTTTAATGTAACAGGGCCCCAGGGAGGTCAGGATCGGCACTGGTATACACACACACACTCAAAAGGTACTGGAGAGGCGGGGCAGCTTTAATCTTGGGATTTTAAAAAAAAAACACCGATTTTTAAATACTGTTCCTGGTTTTACTGAGGCTGGCAACTCTGATGGGGCCCTCTAGTGGCATGGAGCCCTCGGGCAGTGCCCGAGTGCCCGAATGGTCAATCCACCCCTGCTTACAGATAATTAAAAAGATCATTGGTGTCAGTGGGAACTTATCTGAGAAGCAGAAATTGCTCGTTGCTCAGGAACCCCTAGGAACCTCTGGAGGACCCCTTGTTGAGAAATCCTTTCCTAGAGAATAAAAGTGTTAGTTGCAACGTCACGCAACATTAGTGCAATGGTTTAAAAAATGCAAACTTTCAGAAAAATAAATAAATAAATACACTTAGATTTATTTTAGGGCACACAGATGCAATATATTTCCCATTTTTGGGGGGGTAAAATGAGGTAAAAGATGAAGTTGCACCAAGTAAACAGATACCCAACATGTCAAAGCCTAAAATTGCAAAAATTGCATGCAACCACCAAATGACAACAAATGGTATTTTCCATAGGCGACACTTTAGAAGTTCCTGTAGGTCGTCAATTTAGCGTAACTGTGAATAACGGGCTTACAATTATTGCTCTCACTCTGACGTACGTGGCAACTATGTGTATCGCAATTAACGTTTTCATGCATACATGTCCCTGCCTTTTACAGTTACACTCATATGTGTGTGTGTGTGTGTGTGGGGGGGGCTTGCTCAAGAAAGTTTTGGGGGGTTTAAGTGCTTGGGTGCACTTTTTAATTTATTACACTTAAAAAAAAAAAAAAAAAGTACTAAACTTTATTTTTCATCACATTGGGGACAAAAAAGTCCTTTAAAGGGGTTGTAAAGGTAAATGCATTAAGGTGAAAAAACATCCGACGGTACCGGCCCCCCCCTGAACCCTCGTTTTACTTACCTGACCCCTCAAAAATCCCGCGCGCATCCACGTGATCCTCTTCGGTTCCCAGCCTGGCCGTTGATTGGCTAGGCTGGACGGATTGATAGCAGCGCAGCCATTGGCTGGCGCTGCTGTCAATCACAGCGGATGACGCGGCGCGCCAGGGGGCGGGGCCGAGTGATACAGTCGGCGGCTATGCCCGTCGCTGTATCACGGGAGCGCGCTCGCATAAGCTTTCTACCATGCTCGCTCGCACGAAGGTGGAAAGCTTTTGCGAGGAGGAGCCGAGACAGCCGCCGAGGGACCCCAGAAGACAGGGTTCGGGGACTCTCTGTGCAAAACGAGCTGCACAGTGGAGGTAAGTATAACATGTTTGTTATTTAAAAAAAAAAAAGTTTGCCTTTAGTGTTCCTTTAAGTGATAATTGTTTTTGGTGACAGGTTCTCTTCAATGAGTCATCAGGGGTCTAAAAGACCTTTGATGTCCTCACTGTCCTCCAATGGAGCTAATCAAGTGCAGATCACACTCCATTAGCTCCCTCCCCAGTCAGTATGGTGGTAAAGTGATACCGGAGTAAATCATCACTTTCAGGTCACTAGCAGAGAGGGGGAGTTGGCAAACTAACGTTTCTGATCTCCCAACTCTCTATCCCGTGGCACGTACCATGCCGGTCCAGGGTATACCAGGAAACATGATGGGCGTTTCAAACCATCTTTTGTTGGGAGGTTGCACACTGTCTGTTATGGACTATTTATTAAAAAAAAGGGGGGGTGCTTTGCTCCTGTCCATGGGCAGCAGCATGCCAGTAAAAATGTCCCCTCCGCTAATACATAAACATTGTGCATGTGTTGTTCCAGAGCCAACCAAGTTTATGCAACGCCTGATTTCGGCGGACTGTCCCTGTCCCTCATTCCCCCTCATTTGTCCCTCATTTTGGTCTGATCTATATAGTTGTATACAGTGGCGGCTGGTGGTCAAAATTTTTGGGGGGGCGCAAACGGAAAAAAAAGAAAAAAATTGCAGCCTCACTGTGCCCATCAAATGCAGTCACTGTGCCATCAATTGTCACCACTGTGCCATGCCATCAAACGCAGCCACTGTGCCATCAATTATCACCACTGTGCCATGCCATCAAATGCAGTCACTATGCCATCAATTCGCACACTGTGCCATGCCAACAAACGCAGTCACTGTGCCATGCCATCAAACGCAGCCACTGTGGCATCAATTGTCACCACTGTGCCCATGCCATCAAACGCAGCCACTGTGCCATCAATTATCACCACTGTGCCATGCCATCAAACGCAGCCACTGTGCCATCATTATCACACTGTGCCATGCCATCAAATGCAGTCACTGTGCCATCAATTATCACCACTGTGCCATGCCATCAAACGCAGTCACTGTGCCATCAATTGTCACCACTGTGCCATGCCATCAAATGCAGTCACTGTGCCATCAATTGTCACCACTGTGCCATGCCATCAAACGCAGTCACTGTGCCATCAATTGTCACCACTGTGCCATGCCATCAAATGCAGTCACTGTGCATCAATTGTCACCACTGTGCATGCCATCAAACGCAGCCACTGTGCCATCAATTATCACCACTGTGCCATGCCATCAAATGCAGTCACTATGCCATCAATTCGCACCACTGTGCCATGCCATCAAACACAGTCACTGTGCCATGCCATCAAACGCAGCCACTGTGGCATCAATTGTCACCACTGTGCCATGCCATCAAACGCAGCCACTGTGCCATCAATTATCACCACTGTGCCATGCCATCAAATGCAGTCACTATGCCATCAATTCGCACCACTGTGCCATACCATCAAAGACAGTCACTGTGCCATGCCATCAAACGCAGCCACTGTGCCATGCCATCAAACGCAGCCACTGTGCCATCAATTGTCACCACTGTGCCATGCCATCAAACGCAGCCACTGTGCCCCTCAATTGTCGCCACTGTGCCAATTGTCACCACTGTGCCCTTTAATTGTCGCCACTGTGCCCTTTAATTGTCGCCACTGTGCCCATTGTTGCCACTGTGCATGTCACTGTGCCCTTTAATTGTTGCCACTGTGCCCATTGATGCCACTGTTGCCTTTGTCGCCACTGTGCCCATTGATGCCACTGTGCCCTTTGTTGCCTCTGTGCCCTTTGTCACCACTGTACCCATTGATGCCACTGTGTCTTTTGTCGCCTCTGTGCCCATTGTCGCCGCTGTGCCCTGTAAAATCCACTTACCTTCCTCCTTCCACGTCCCTCGATGTCTTCTCCCGCCTTGGGGACGCTTCAGCCAATCAGGTTACCGATAACCAGAATCGGTGAACCTGATTGGCTGAGATGGGCATCAGTCTTATCCAAGGAACGAACCCCCCCGATAAGCATCCGGGAGACTGGGCTGTACTCGGAAAGCTGATAGGCACTTCCGCACAGCCAACCAGCTGCCGTTATTCAGGTGGTCGGCGCTCAATTTCCGACCATCTGAATAGACCAGCGGCAGCTGGCAACAATAACATACATTCATGCAATGCATGAATGTATGTTATTTCAGTGGCGGTGCGGAGCCACCAGAGGGGGCGGCGCTCCAGTGCCCTCTATGGACGGACCGCCCCTGGTTGTATATAAAATGCACTTTTTATCCAGCAAAAAGTGTTTTCCAGCACTAAACCTTTCATCTTTTTTCTAAATTTCTGCATTTGTAAATTCCAAAAAAGTACCGATACCTGTGGGTTTTTAATCAATCTTGTTTTTTTTTTTTGTATAAAGGCACGGTTCCAATTTCGAAATAATTTTCGTACGAATTCTGCACCGTTAGTGGGCTGCAGCAACAGCCGATTTTCGTGCGGCAATCAAATTTGAGGAATCGGACATGTTGGAAATTTTTTGAAAAACGAACGATTTTCTAATCAATGATGGGAGAATCGTGCGAAAAATGTAATAGAAACAAAATGCGCATGTGTAAGAAAAGACATTTCCCGTAGAGAAAAGAATATTCCCGGACACGGAAATTATTTTCTGTAGCAACATGAAGGTTTGGTCGGCTGAATTTCGAAAATCAATGGTGGCATCATCAGATCAAAAAAACAAACAAACTTTCTGATTATGAAAAGAAAATTTGTTCGAAATTCGACCGTGTATGGCAGGGGTGTCCAAACTTTTTTCAAAGAGGGCCAGATTTGATGAAGTGAACATGCTCGAGGGCCGACCATTTTGCCTGACATTCTTTGAACCATTAAAATTATGCCTAAGTGTGTTCATCCGAGCAACTAATACACAGCCCAACAAGAATTCTCTTGCATTTGTGGCTGTGTGTGGAGAAGAGATGAGCTCAGGCGTATTATTTGGATATACCGTATTTATTGGCGTATAACACGCACCTTCACTTTAACCACTTGCTTACTGGGCACATAAACCCCCTTCGTGCCCAGGCGAAATTTCAGCTTCCGGCACTGCGTCGCTTTAACTGACAATTGACGCCCACAAGGTGTCTCTCAATTGCCAGGAGGATGTCTTTAGACGTCCTCGGCTCCTCCGGCCACTGGGGGGCTTGCGAGCGCCGCCGGCGGCGTGCGCCCGCCGCATCACTGAGATGCCGATGCGCGTGCCTGGCGGCCGAGATGTCCGCCAGGCACCCGCGATCGGCGGTTACACAGACAAGGACGTGGATCTGTGTGTGTAAACACAGAGCTCCACGTCCTGTCAGGGAGAGAGGAGACCGATGGTGTGTCCCAGGGGTCAAGTCCTGGGGAAAAAGTGTGGGAACTTCCACCCAAGATCCACTCCCCCCACCAAAAAAAAAAAAAAGATACACTCATATGCATAATTACTAATTACTAAATAATTACTAAATCGCATGTTTCTAAATCCCGCGATAACTGGCGGCAGACCTCCGCAATGTCTCCTGGGAACAATGACAAAAGCTCCCAGGAGACATTGCGGCATCAATGGAAGTGATGGAATACCCGCATACTACCCGATGAATCCATATACAGGAAGCGGCCAGTAACATAAAGGATTACTAAGGTTCGCCTGCCCCTGACAGTGACTCGAGCTGGCATCGCCGCTTAGTGAAGGATTGGCTCGGGCGGCTCAGCTGCTCTCGGCTGCTCTAGTCCTGCAAAGGGAACTGCGTTCCTGCTGTGAAAAAAGTGCAGGAACTCCGTTCCCACGCGTTCCCTCAGGACTTGAGCCCTGGTGTGTCCCCTGTAAATAGGGACACAGATCGGTCACCTCCCCCGGTCAGTCCCCTCCCCCCCAAAGTTAGAAACACTATGCAGGGTACACATTTAACCCCTTTCTCACCCCCCCTAGTGTTAACCCCTTCCCTGCCAGTCACATTTATACAGTAATTAGTGCATATTCATAGCACTGATCGCAGTATAAATGTGAATGGCGCCAAAAATGTGTCAAAAGTGTCCGATATGTCCGCCATAATGTCGCAGTCCCAATAAAAAAATCGCAGATTGCCGCCATTACTAGTAAAAAAATAATAATAATAATAATAATTCCGTCCCCTATTTTGTAGGCACTATAACTTTTGCGCAAACCAGTCGCTTATTGCAATTTTTTTTAACCAAAAATATGTAGAAGAATACGTATCGGCCTAAACTGAGAAAGAATTTTTTTTTTTTTTAACCACTTGCTTACTGGGCACATAAACCCCCTTCGTTCCCAGGCGAAATTTCAGCTTTCGGCACTGCGTCGCTTTAACTGACAATTGCGCGGTCGTGCGACGTGGCTCCCAAACAAAATTTACGTCCTTTTTTCCCCACAAATAGAGCTTTATTTTGGTGGTATTTGATCACCTCTGCGGTTTTTATTTTTTGCGCTATAAACAAAAAAAGAGCGACAATTTAAAAAAAATATATATTCTTTTTACTTGTTGCTATAATAAATATTCCAATTTTTTTTTTAAAAAAAACTATTTTTTTTCTCAGTTATGGCCGATACGTATTTTTCGACGTATTTTTGTAAAAAAAAAAAAAAATTGCAATAAGCGACTGATTTGCGCAAAAGTTATAGCGCCTACAAAATGGGGAACAGAATTATGATTTTTTTTCATTATTTTTTTTTTTTTTACTAGTAATGGCGGCGATCTGCGATTTTTATTGGGACTGCGATATTGCGGCGGACGTATCGGACACTTTCGACACAAATTTGCTATAAAAATGCACTAATTACTGTATAAATGTGACTGGCAGTGAAGGGGTTAACACTAGGGGGTGAGGAAGGGGTTAAATGTGTAGCCTGGGTGTGTTCTAACTGTGTGGGGGGAGGGGGGTGACTGGGGGAGGTGACCGATGCTGTGTCCCTATGTACAAGAGACACAGATCGGTCTCCTCTCTTCTGACAGCACGTGGAGCTCTGTGATTACACACAGAGCTCCACGTCCCTGCTGTGTTACCAACGATCACGTGTACCCGGCGGACATCGCGACCGCCAGGTACACGCATCGGGTCCCCAGCGATGCGGCGGCACAGTGGTTACCCGCCGCGCGCCCCCCAGTGGCGCGCGCGGGTAATGCATTCAAATGACGTCCAAAGACGTCCAGTTGGCACCTGAGAACCGCGCTGTTGACGTCTTTTGTCAATAGCGCGGGTCTCAAGTGGTTAAAGAAAATTTGTATATTTATTATAACAAAAAGTAAAAAACATTGTGTTTTTTTTTTCAAAATTGCCGCTCTTTTTTTGTTTATAGCGCAAAAAATAAAAACCGCAGAGGTGATCAAATACCACCAAAAGAAAGCTCAAGGACCTCAATTTTGTTTGGGAGCCACGCCGCACGACCGCGCAATTGTCAGTTAAAGCGACGCAGTGCCGGAAACTGAAATTTCGCCTGGGCAGGAGGGGGGTATATGTGCCCAGTAAGCAAGTGGTTAAAAAAAAACTGCTGCGCAAATACAGTGTCACATAAAAAAATGCAACAATCGCCATTTTATTCTCTATGGTCTCTGCTAAAAAAATATATATAATGTTTGGAGGGTCTAAATAATTTGTTTTTGCAAAAAATACAGATTTTTACTTGTAAACAAAAAGTGCAATAAAAAGTCTGGTTAGCAAGTTAAAATTATATGCAAAACCCAAAATAGAATAAAAACTAAGTAAAGAAAAAGGCTTATAGCTAGATTCAAGTATCCGTGCCTAACGTTAGGCAGGCGTAGCGTATCTCATATACGCTATGCCGCTGTAAGTTAGAGAGGCAAGTGCTGTATTCACAAAGCACTTGCGTAATAAGTTACGGTGGCGTAGCTTAAATGTGCCGGCCTAAGCGCGCCTAATTCAAATGAGGAACAGGGAGCGTGTTTTATGTTAATGAATCGTGACCCGACGTGATTGACGTTTTTAACGAACGGCGCATGCGCCGTCCGTGGACATATCCCAGTGCGCATGCTCCAACTTTACGCCGCAAAGACTTATTGGTTTCGACGTGAACGTAAATTACGTCCAGCCCCATTCACGGACGACTTACGCAAACGACGTCAAATTGTAAAAATTTGACGCGGGAACGACGGCCATACTTAACATTGGCTGCGCCACCTATTTGGTGGAATAACTTTAGCCTTGAAAACGCCTTACGTAAATGGCGTATCTTTACTGCGATGGGCAAGAGTACGTTCATGAATAGGCGTATCTCGCTGATTTACGCATTCTAGGCGTAAATCAGCGTCTTCACGCCCCTAGCAGCCGGCGGAAATAGACAGCTAAGATACGACCGCGCAGGCTGTCGTATCTTAGCTAGATTTAAGTGTATTTCAATTTGAGAATACACTTAAATTTACGACGGCGCAGATTCAGAGTTACGACGGCGTATCTACTGATACGCTGGCGTAACACTCTCTGAATCTGGCTATTAGTCTATGGGCTAGATTCAGAGAGACTTAGGCTGGCGTATCAGTAGATACGCCAGCCTAAGTCTGAATTTGCGTCTGCGCTAATTTAAGCGTATTCTGGTAACCAGATACGCTTAAATTAGGCTCAGATACGAGCGGCGTAAGTGTCTTACACCGTCGTATCATAAAGTGTAATTTTTAGGCTGACCGCTAGGTGGCGCTTCCATTGCGGTCGGCGTAGAATATGTAAATGAGTAGATACGCCTATTCACGAACGTACGCCCGGCCGACGCAGTACAGATACGCTGTTTACGTAACACATTATCAGGCCTAAAGTTATTCCATCAAATAGCTGGAATAGTAATGTTAAGTATGGCCGCCGTTCCTGCGGCGAAATTTGAAAATTTTACGATGTTTGCGTAAGTCCGTGAAAATTGTTTTACGTCATTTACGTCCACGTCGAAATCAATAGGACCGTGCGGCGTACTTTGCCGCAATGCACACTGGGATATGTAGGGGGACGGCGCATGCGCCGTTCGTAAAATACGTCAATCACGTCAGGTCAAGCCTCATTAACATAAAACACGCCCCCTCAGCCTATTTGAATTAGGCGCCCTTACGCCCGCTCGCTTTAGGCTACGCCGCCGTAACTTAGCAGGCAAGTACTTTGTGAATCATGTACTTGCCTCGCTAACTTACGGCGGCATAGTGTAAACATGATACGCTACGCTGCCGCAAAGTTAGGACGCCCTTTCTGAATCAACCCCTATGTATGGAAGAGCCCTGGGGCCATTATAATTTTTTTTTGTTTACAGAAATCTGTTTGGAAAAAAATGTAAAAACTTTTATATATGTATGAAACCATAGAACATGTAGAAAGATGATCATAAATAAAAAAGAAGACTTTATATTACACATGGAATTGAATAAGAATAATTTACTGATAAGGGGCTCCCTCTAGTGGGACTGCATGTAAATACACATAAAGAAAGAGAACAGTGTCATGTGGGAAGGTGGAGGCGCTTACACACCCATACCTCCCAACTTTTTGAGGTGGGAATGAGGGACACCTATCAGCAAAAGTATGTAGATATAGGACACACCCCTTGCCACACCCCCTTATAGGAGAATAAAAAAAAAAAAAAAGGTTAATTAAACCCACAAGTGCTTTTTTTTCACTACTATTCCTTTATATTGGCTCTTGGAATTTACAAATGCAGCAATTTAGAAATCAGATGAAAGATTTAGCGCTGGAAAACACTTTTTGATAGATGAAAGGTGCATTTTATATACATCTGTATAGATCAGACCAAAATGAGGGACAAATGAGAAGGAAAGAGGGACAGAGGGACATTGCTCCAAATCAGGGACAGTTGGGAGGTATGCTTTACCTGTTTCCACTAGAGCAGTGATGGTGAACCTTGGCACCCCAGATGTTTTGGAACTACATTTCCCATGATGCTCAGGCACTTTGCATTGTAGTGGAGCATCATGGGAATTGTAGTTCCAAAACAACTGGATTGCCAAGGTTCGCCATCACTGCAATAGAGCAGGGGGTGTCCAAACTGCGGCTCTGGGGCAGGATGCGGCCCTTTGCTTGCCTTTATCCGGCGCCCTTGGGGCACTATTCCATCCACTGACAATGACACTGACACTGACAATGGGGAATCATTCTTGTTGCTGAAACCACCAATGGGGCATTATTCATCCAACTTACACTATCAAAAGGGCACAATTCCTTCTATAGGCACCAATAATGGAGCGCTAGTCCTCCCACTGACACCAATGATATGGTATTGTATACTCCCACTGGCCCTAGTCCGGCCCTCCTAAAGTCTGAAGGCAGCACCGGCCCAAGACATTGTGCTGCCTGGGACCAAGAATGAAGTGCTGCCGCCCCCCCCCCCTCCAGAAAAAAAAACACGCCAACCAAAAGGCCCCCACATTCATTATTTTATATCATGATAACTAAAGGGGACCCGTCATGGCTCTATACATGTATATAGGACTATAAAGAGGACCTGTCATTGCTCTATACATGTATAAAGGAGTATAAAGAGGACCTGTCATGGCTCTATACATGTATAAAGGAGTATAAAGAGGACCTGTCATTGCTCTATACATGTATAAAGGAGTATAAAGAGGACCTGTCATGGCTCTATACATGTATAAAGGAGTATAAAGAGGACCTGTCATGGCTCTATACATGTATAGGAGTATAAAGAGGACCTGTCATGGCTCTATACATGTATAAAGGAGTATAAAGAGGACCTGTCATTACTCTATACATGTAAAGGAGTATAAAGAGGACCTGTCATGGCTCTATACATGTAAAGGAGTATAAAGAGGACCTGTCATTACTCTATACATGTAAAGGAGTATAAAGAGGACCTGTCATGGCTCTATACATGCATATAGGCGTATAAAGAGGACCTGTGCCTGGCTCTATACATGTAAAGGAGTATAAAGAGGACCTGTCATGGCTCTATACATGTATAAAGGAGTATAAAGAGGACCTGTCATGGCTCTATACATGTATATAGAGGACCTGTCATTACTCTTTACATGTAAAGGACCTGTCATGGCTCTATAAATGTATATAGGACTATAAAGAGTACTTGACATGGCTCTATACATGTATTAATTGAGTATAACGAGGGCCTGTCATGGCTCTATAGAGGTATAAAGAAGTATAAAGAGAACCTTTCATGGCTCTATACATGTATATAGAGGACCTGTCATTACTCTTTACATGTAAAGGAATATAAAGAGGACCTGTCATGGCTCTATACATGTATACAGGAGTATAACGAAGGCCTGTCATGGCTCTATAGATGTATAAAGAGGGCCTGTCATGGCTCTATAGATGTATAAAGAGGGCCTGTCATGGCTCTATAGATGTATAAAGAGGGCCTGTCATGGCTCTATAGATGTATAAAGAGGGCCTGTCATGGCTCTATAGATGTATAAAGAGGGCCTGTCATGGCTCTATAGATGTATAAAGAGGACCTGTCATGGCTCTATAGATGTATAAAGAGGGCCTGTCATGGCTCTATAGATGTATAAAGAGGGCCTGTCATGGCTCTATAGATGTATAAAGAGGGCCTGTCATGGCTCTATAGATGTATAAAGAGGGCCTGTCATGGCTCTATATATGTATAAAGAGGGCCTGTCATGGCTCTATAGATGTATAAAGAGGGCCTGTCATGGCTCTATAGATGTATAACGAGGGCCTGTCATGGCTCTATAGATGTATAACGAGGGCCTGTCATGGCTCTATAGATGTATAACGAGGGCCTGTCATGGCTCTATAGATGTATAAAGAGGACCTGTCATGGCTCTATACATGCATATAGGCGTATAAAAGGACCTGCCATGGCTCTATACATGTATCCAGGAGTATAATGGGACCTGTGAATTGCCGGTGGCCACAATGTCTTTTGCGCAAACTAATCAATGTACGCTAATTGTGTTTTTTTTTTTTTGGTACCAAAAATATGTAGAAGAATACATATTGGCCTAAACTGAAGAAAATAGTTTATTTTTCTAAATTTTGGGGATATTTATTATAGCAAAAAGTTAAAATATATATATATATTTATAGCACAAAAAATAAAAACCGCAGAGGTGATCAAATATCACCAAAAGAAAGCTCTATTTGTTCGGAAAAAAGGACATTGATTTTATTTGGGTGGTGGAACGGGCTGGCGGGCATCAATATGCTGCCCCCCCTAAAAGTGCTGCCTGGTACCCATGGTGCCACCCGGTTCCATCATAGGGCCGGCCCTGCCTGAAGGACAGTAAACTGGCCGTTTGTTTCGAAACTTTGGAGACCCCTGCACTAGAGCATCACCCTAGACCAGTGATGGCAAACCTTGGCACCCCAGATGTTTTGGAACTACATTTCCCATGATGCTCCACTACACTGCAGAGCATGAGCATCATGGGAAATGTAGTTCCAAAACATCTGGGGTGCCAAGGTTCACCATCACTGCCCTAGATCTCCAGTGCCAATGGAGCATGGTTATACAGGCGTTGAAGAACATTGGAGAATGGAGACCAGCCCCCAACTGGTCACCCACGATTAGAAAAAATGGACTATCTCGGTACCAAAATACACTGAAGAATTATAAAAATGTAGATTTTTATTTATACAAAAAAAATAAATAGGGGTATCCCAGTATGGAATAAAATAGGATAGACGTGGGATACCCCTATTTTATTATTTTTTGTATAAATAAAATTCAAATTTTTTATAATTATTTTGTGTATTTTGTCCAAGTTGGTACAGAGATAGTCAATGTTTTTCTAATTATGGGTGACCATTTGGGGACTGGTCTCCATTCTCCAATGTTCTTTAACACTTTTTGGATGATGGTACCTCCCATTGTTTCCATATAGCATACCCTAATAGAGGAGTTGGGGACTGCTCTCCCTTCTCCAATGTTCATCAGTTAGAGTCAGTTAGCACCAGTCCCTGATTGCCCGCCACACTATCACAGTCCCTCTATAAGTCGCTGATCACCACCATTGCTAGTATAGTGTCTATTCGGATCAGTATTGTGGTCACGGTCAGAACTATACTAGTGTCCCCAATAGTATAGTGAAAATGGCGAGTGGTGCTGCGCTGCCAAAAATATATACAAGATTACTATGAATTATATCAATCCAGGTACAATATAAAATATAAGCACATAAAAATAATACAGTGCAAAATATATAGCTGGATTCAGGTACATTGCCGCATCTTTGCGGCGGCGTAGCGTATCGTATTTACACTACGCCGCCGTAAGTTAGCTAGGCAAGTACTGTATTCACAAAGTACTTGCCTGCTAAGTTACGGCGGCGTAGCGTAAATGGGGCCGGCGTAAGCGCGCCTAATTCAAATTAGGCTGGGGGGGCGTGTTTTATGTTAATAGTGGGTTGCCTGACGTGATTGACGTTTTTTACGAATGGCGCATGCGCCGTCCGTGTACATATCCCAGCGTGCATTGCGGCACAGTACGCCGTAAGGACGTATTGGTTTCGACGTGGACGTAAATTACGTCCAGCCCTATTCACGGACGACTTACGCAAACAACGTAACATTTTCAAATTTCGACGCGGGAACGACGGCCATACTTAACATTACTAGTCCAGCTATTTGATGGAATAACTTTACGCCTGAAAATGGCTTACGTAAACAGCGTATCTTTACTGCGACGGGCGCACGTACGTTCGTGAACAGGCGTATCTAGTCATTTACATATTCTATGCCGAACGCAATGGAAGCGCCAGCCTAAATATTGCACCCTAAGATAGGACGGCGCAGGCTGTCGTATCTTAGCTAGGTTTAAGTGTATCTCAGTTTGAGAATACACTTAAACTTAGGACGGCGCAGGTTCCGAGTTAGGTCGGCGTATCTACTGATACGCCGGCCTAACTCTCTATGAATCCACCTAATAGTCTGCAAAACAAAATCATGCAAACGATATGTATCACATCACTGAATATATATAAAAAAGGATTGTAAAGTGCAGCCAATGCAAGTGAATCAATACCATGCAAACATGTCTATCAACATTTCTATCAATTGGTGATCAAATATATATAAGTGGCATCCAATTAATACATGAATAAAGTGCAAAGTGAAATAATTAAAGTTCTAAGCAGTCCAATATATTGTAATAAGATGTAACAGTCGATTACGGAAGTCTCGTGGGTAGGTGTATCCCTTCACCATGGTCAAAGATGTGTGTCTTCTTCTTTCTCCACTGTGACCCCTCTATGTTCTGTAGCCTCTCACCTTAGAGATGCTTTGATTAAAGCATGGGTCTTCAAACTACCGCCCTCCAGTTGTTCAGGAACTACAATTCCCATCATGCCTAGTCATGTTTGTGAATGTCAGTGAGTTACAATGCCTCATGGGCTGTGGAGGGCCGTAGTTTGAGGATCCCTGGATTAAAGCATATACTGTAGACATCCTCTCCATTGGTGGTCTCTCCATACGCGTCTAACTCTAGGGGTCCTCGTATGATCCTCCCTTCCTATTGGGACTCTATGGTGTATGGAGCATCCTCTATGGTAAATCTTGGTCTGCATTTACAGGTGCATCCCAGGTTGTATAGGTATGAAAAAGAGACTTCCCATAGTGTGGTAACACTTGATAAAATAATTATTACAAACTAAAAGCAGTGTTACATTTAAAACAATGTACAGTGTGTAGTATCCACGAGTAGCAAACTTGTACGTCTGTTGACGTCACTTCCGGTATGCTTCCGCTCACAACCTACGCGTTATGCCACGGGCACGTGACTTCTTCAGGGGGCCCTGAAGAAGTCACGTGACTGTGACGCAACACGTAGGACGTGAGCTCCAAAAAAAAAAAATGTGGTGATCAAATAGCACCAAAAGAAAGCTCTATTTGTGTGAAAAAGTTATATACCCGTATATACTCGAGTATAAGCCGACCTGAATATAAGCTGAGGCACTTGATTTTACCACAAAAAAATGGGGAAACTTATTGACTCGAGTATAAGCCTAGGGTGTCCATCTGCATGCCCCACTGTGCCCATGTCCATGCCTCACTGTGCCCATGCCTCACTGTGCCCATGACTAGACTGACGTTTAACATGGGAGTCTATGAAAGGGGTACCCGGTTTGAAAAATCGGTGCTGCCCAGCCGTAGTTCTCCCAGACAACAAACTTTGTACACTTGTAGAGGAGAAATGGGACTATATGTGCGACAAGATCCGGGTCCTGGGGACCTACGACCGGCCGGTACCGGGTCCCCAAAGTAACTGGAGAAATGACCGTTTAACATGGGAGTCTATAGAAGGGGTGCCCGGCTTTGAAAAATTTGTGCTACCCAGCCGTAGGTCCCCCAGACAACAAACTTTACACACTTGTAGAGGAGAAATGGGACTATATGTGTGGCAAGATCCGGGTCCAGGGGGGCCTACGACCGGCCGGTCCCCAAAATCTCCAAAGAAATGACTGTTTAACATGGGAGTCTATGGAAGGAGTGCCCGGCTTTGAAAAATCGGTGCTCCCTGGCCGTAGGTCCCCCAGACAACAAACTTTGCGCACTTGTAGAGGTAGAGGGTGGCTACATGTGTGCCAAGCTTGGGGTCCAGGGGCCAGTACCGGGTCCCCAAAGTCCGGGAGATCAGGCGCAAAAAGGTGACTCGAGTATAAGCCGAGGGGGGCATTTTTCAAAAAAAATTCCCGAAAAACTTGGTTTATACTCGAGCATATATGGTAAATGTTATTTGGGTACAATGTTGCATGACAATGCAATTGCCAGTTAAAGTAGCACAGTTCTGAATAGCAAAAATATATCCTGATTATGAAGGGGCTAAAGCCTTCCAAAAGTCAAGTGGTTAAATATATAAAATATTTTTATTTTTTTATTTTTACTGACTATTACACCACCTCTTTTAGTACTTGCTGTGACGGCTACAGAGGACAGAGTGGTTGGCTGGAAAAAGGAGGGTTAACATTTAAAAATAACCACACAAAAGAAAAAAAACACAAAAATGTTAATCCTTTAAAAGCGCATTTATTTAACAAATGAAAAATTCACAGCCGTGTTTTGCACCTTGCAAAAAAAGCATGGGTCCCTAGAACAGTACATTGTAAGAAATACAGTAACTAAAAAAGCAACAGTCATTGGGCCAGATTCACAAATGAGATACGACGGCGTTTCTCCTGATACGCCGTTGTATCTCTGTTTCTATCTATGTGACTGATTCATAGAATCAGTTACGCATAGATATCCCTAAGATCCGACAGGTGTAATTGTTTTACACTGTCAGATCTTAGGATGCAATACCGCGGCCGCCGCTGGGGGGAGTTCGCGTTGTAAACCAGCGTCGGGTATGCAAATTAGGAGTTACCGCGATCCACAGCGGTTTTTCGCGTTCGCTACGTCGCCGCTAGTCTAGTTTCCCGTCGCAAAGTTAGTCGTCGTTTTTTGGTGCCCTAACTTTAGTCAGCAAACGTATTGCTGTCTAAAGTATGGCCGTCGTTCCCGTGTCGAAATTTAAAATTTAACGTCGTTTGCGTAAGCCGTCCGGGAATACGGAAGTACACTACGCGCGTCGCCGTTCAAAAAAATGACGTCACGGCACGCAAAGCACGGCGGGAGTTAAGAAATGGAGCATGCGCAGTAGGTCCGGCGCGGGAGCGTGCCTAATTTAAATGGCACACGCCCATTTAAATTTGCCCGCCTTGCGTCGGAGGCCGCCGGCGTAGTTTTCATCGCAAGTGCTTGGTGAATCAGGCACTTGCGATGAAAAATTGCGGCGGTGTAACGTATCTAGGATAAGTTACGCCGCCGCGATTCTACGTGAATCTGGCCCATTGAGCTCATAAACCCTTTCCTAAAGCTAAAAAATGCAGTAAGAATGTGAGGTTTACATCAAGTTTCTACCAGGTCAAGGGCTATGTGGTAACAAAATATAAAATAAAACAAATGACAGATGTAAATAAACATAAACTAAGTTAGAATAATAAATTCAAGTTAAATAGGTAAAACAAAATATCTTTACACTTGACCTGGGTTTTTCCAAGACAGTCTTGCTTTTTCAGGACAGTTTCGTGACATCTGTGTCCTGGGATTAAAGGCCAGGGCATGGGGAGGGGGGCAGGAAAAGCATTAAATAATGGATATTAAATAAACTTCCCCCCTTCTCCGCCCCTCCTCTACACAAATAGGCCCCTTTTCTGCCTATTTAACCTTTTTCATGTAAAGTCTCCGGCCTGCCCCCCCCCCCCCCCCCAAGCAAGTCACTCTCCTACAGGGGCGGACTGACCATTGGGACTCTCGGGCACTGCCCGGGGGCCCTATGCCACTAGGGGGCCCCATCAGGGTTGCCAGGCTCAATAAAACCAGGGACAGTATGTAAACATCTGTGTTTTTTTTTACATCTGTCCCTGATATGTCCAAAACCGACGTGCTTTTAATGTGAAAATCCTGAGATTTTATCTGCCCTGCCTATGCAATGCCTCCTGGCGTGGTGGCCATCTGTAAGCCCGGGGGCCCCATAATCTTCTATTGCCCAGGGGCCACATGAGTTGTCAGTCCACCCCTGCTCTCCTAGATGAATGATCTGCACAGTAGACAAAAGATATCTCCCATGGGACTTTGTTGCAGCAATAGAAATCACACAATTACAAGTTGGTATATAAAAAGTAGAAAAACTTTTATTGGACAACAGGTTTAAAAAAAATTGGCTGGACTAGACACGTCACTTCCTGACCTACAATGTACATATACTGCAGTGATATGTGAAATTATTAAAAATATATTGCATTTCCACCAAGTCAACTCTACGCGTTTCAACTTATTTAACGTCTTCATCAGAGAATAAAGGAAGTGGAAGCAATCAAAGATATAAACGTGACTGGATGTCCAGACCGACAGGTAATGGCTCAGTGGTGCAGACCACACGTGTCTCAGCCCAACCCGGACCTCAAGCCCCACAGAAGATCAATAAATATCAAGGAGAAGGCAACAGAGGCGGCTTGCTGGCATTCACTAATGGAAGAGTAAGAGGCCACAAAACATATATGTATAAAGCTGGATGGTAGACAACCGCAGCAAAAAGGAGAGCAATCTCCTATAAAGCCATCCAGCATGGGTTGACAGTATGGACTTTACTGGTTCCACTCAAGAGATGTAAATAAACATAAATTAAGTTAAAATAATAATTTAAAGTTAAATACGTAAAAAAAAAAATATCTTCATACTTGATCTGGGTTTGCCGGGACAGTCTTGCTTTTTTTGGTGTTTTGTGACATCTGTGTCCTTGGCTGTGTCCTGGGATTAAAGGCCAAGGCATGGGGACATCTGTGTTATTGGCTGTGTCCTGGGATTGAAGGCCCAGGCATGGGGACATTTGTTTCTCTGGCTGTGTCATGGGATTAAAGGCCAAGGCATGGGGACATCTGTGTTATTGGCTGTGTGCTGGGAATAAAGGCCAAGGCATGGGGACATCTGTTTCTCTGGCTGTGTCCTGGGATTAAAGGCCCAGGCATGGGGACATTTGTTTCTCTGGCTGTGTCCTGGGAATAAAGGCCAAGGCATGGGGACATTTGTTTCTCTGGCTGTGTCCTGGGATTAAAGGCCCAGGCATGGGGACATTTGTTTCTCTGGCTGTGTCCTGGGAATAAAGGCCAAGGCATGGGGACATCTGTGTCCTTGGCTGTGTCCTGGGATTAAAGGCCCAGGCATGGGGACATTTGTTTCTCTGGCTGTGTCCTGGGAATAAAGGCCAAGGCATGGGGACATCTGTGTCCTTGGCTGTGTCCTGGGAATAAAGGCCCAGGCATGGGGACATTTGTTTCTCTGGCTGTGTCCTGGGATTAAAGGCCCAGGCATGGGGACATTTGTTTCTCTGGCTGTGTCCTGGGAATAAAGGCCAAGGCATGGGGACATCTGTGTCCTTGGCTGTGTCCTGGGATTAAAGGCCCAGGCATGGGGACATTTGTTTCTCTGGCTGTGTCCTGGGAATAAAGGCCAAGGCATGGGGACATCTGTGTCCTTGGCTGTGTCCTGGGATTAAAGGCCCAGGCATGGGGACATTTGTTTCTCTGGCTGTGTCCTGGGAATAAAGGCCAAGGCATGGGGACATCTGTGTCCTTGGCTGTGTCCTGGGATTAAAGGCCCAGGCATGGGGACATTTGTTTCTCTGGCTGTGTCCTGGGAATAAAGGCCAAGGCATGGGGACATCTGTGTCCTTGGCTGTGTCCTGGGATTAAAGGCCCAGGCATGGGGACATTTGTTTCTCTGGCTGTGTCCTGGAAATAAAGGCCAAGGCATGGGGACATCTGTGTCCTTGGCTGTGTCCTGGGATTAAAGGCCCAGGCATGGGGACATTTGTTTCTCTGGCTGTGTCCTGGGAATAAAGGCCAAGGCATGGGGACATCTGTGTCTTTGGCTGTGTCCTGGGATTAAAGGCCCAGGCATGGGGACATTTGTTTCTCTGGCTGTGTCCTGGGAATAAAGGCCAAGGCATGGGGACATCTGTGTCCTTGGCTGTGTCCTGGGAATAAAGGCCCAGGCATGGGGACATTTGTTTCTCTGGCTGTGTCCTGGGAATAAAGGCCAAGGCATGGGGACATCTGTGTCCTTGGCTGTGTCCTGGGATTAAAGGCCCAGGCATGGGGACATTTGTTTCTCTGGCTGTGTCCTGGAAATAAAGGCCAAGGCATGGGGACATCTGTGTCCTTGGCTGTGTCCTGGGATTAAAGGCCCAGGCATGGGGACATTTGTTTCTCTGGCTGTGTCCTGGGAATAAAGGCCAAGGCATGGGGACATCTGTGTCTTTGGCTGTGTCCTGGGATTAAAGGCCCAGGCATGGGGACATTTGTTTCTCTGGCTGTGTCCTGGGAATAAAGGCCAAGGCATGGGGACATCTGTGTCCTTGGCTGTGTCCTGGGATTAAAGGCCCAGGCATGGGGACATTTGTTTCTCTGGCTGTGTCCTGGGAATAAAGGCCAAGGCATGGGGACATCTGTGTCCTTGGCTGTGTCCTGGGAATAAAGGCCCAGGCATGGGGACATTTGTTTCTCTGGCTGTGTCCTGGGAATAAAGGCCAAGGCATGGGGACATCTGTGTCCTTGGCTGTGTCCTGGGATTAAAGGCCCAGGCATGGGGACATTTGTTTCTCTGGCTGTGTCCTGGAAATAAAGGCCAAGGCATGGGGACATCTGTGTCCTTGGCTGTGTCCTGGGATTAAAGGCCCAGGCATGGGGACATTTGTTTCTCTGGCTGTGTCCTGGGAATAAAGGCCAAGGCATGGGGACATCTGTGTCTTTGGCTGTGTCCTGGGATTAAAGGCCCAGGCATGGGGACATTTGTTTCTCTGGCTGTGTCCTGGGAATAAAGGCCAAGGCATGGGGACATTGTGTCCTGGGATTAAAGGCCCAGGCATGGGGACATCTGTGTCCTTGGCTGTGTCCTGGGAATAAAGGCCCAGGCATGGGGACATTTGTTTCTCTGGCTGTGTCCTGGGAATAAAGGCCAAGGCATGCGCCACGTCATCGGGAGGCCCGCTGCTTCTTCCAGGCTCAGCCCCCGATGACGTCACAAAGAACACGAAGGTATGGGACCGAGCGGTGGCAGAAGACAAAATTAAATTTCATAACGGACCTCCAGCATCCAACTTGGACTCTTCATTCGTGTTACTTTTCCTTTTCTTCCAGCCTAAGCAACAAAATACATAAATAAATAAAATGTTAAAGTGGAACTCCAGGAGTTTTCTATAACGATGGTTATCATTCATACTGGATATTACCGTCAGCCCTGATATTCTGGCATTGCAGGTCTCATACATTGAAGAGAGACTATTGTTTACCCTTCCTTTCCCTGTATCCATTCACAAATTACAAAGCTTTCTATGAATGGACAAGGGAAGAGGGAAGGGAGGGTAAATGGCAGGATCTTTCCTTGTCTACTAACCCTTCCTGCCCAGCGTATACTAATATGACGTCCGCAGGAACCTCTTGTCCCTCCGGGGCGGACGTTATATGACGTCCGGGCATTCCCGGCCGTCTAGGGGGTGCGCACCTGCCGCATTGCTCGGGACACGGTGCGCGTGCCCGGCGGACGCGATGTCCGCCGGGCACCCACGATTGCCCGTAATCACGGCAGGACCATGGATCTGCGTGTGTAAACACACAGATCCATGTCCTGTCAGAGGTGAGGAGACCGATGTGTGTTCCCAGTACAGAGGAACACACATCGGTCTCCTCCCCTTGTGAGTCCCCTCCCCCTACAGTTAGAATCACTCCCTAGCCACTTCAGCCCCTGGACCATATTGCTGGTCAATGACCGGGCCACTTTTTGCGATTCGGCACTGCGTCGCTTTAACTGACAATTGCGCGGTCGTGGCTCCCAAACAAAATTGACGTCCTTTTTTTCCCACAAATAGAGCTTTCTTTTGGTGGTATTTGATCACCTCTGCGGCTTTTATTTTTTGCGCTAAAAACAAAAATAGAACGACAATTTTGGAAAAAAAATTATATTTTTTACTTTTTGCTATAATAAATGTCCCCAAAAATATATAAAAAAAATGTTGTTCCTCAGTTTAGGCCGATACGTATTCTTCTACCTATTTTTCGTAAAAAAACTCTCCCTATGATGCCAACGATGGGGCACAATTCTTCCCAAAAACACAATTTTTTCCAACACACCAACAATGGGGCACAACAACACCAACGATGGGGCACAATTCTTTCCACTTACACCAAAGATGGGCTGTTCTTTTTTTCCACTGACATCAAGACCTTTTCTACACCCAATGACCAAAGTCCGGCCCACCTTATGTCTGAAGGAGCCATAAATTGGCCCTTTTTTTTTCGAAAGTTTGGAGACCCCCTGGATTAGACCATCTATTTTATAAAAGCTTTTTTTTTTTACATATAAACTTTCCCATAACATGGGTTTTTTATTTAGACCATCTTTTATTGTTCACAGATATTCCAGCATGCGCTCCTAATGGGTTGGATTTCTGACGAAACGCGTCGAGTTTTGAAGATACAGTCCCCATTTCCTTCATTGCTTTTATGGTCAATTATTTGTCCATCACAAGGTTTATTCCATCACACTCATGTACTATGTATACTTGCTTCCCTATTATGGCAATCATGTTTTACATTATGGTTATATGTATGAAATGCATTACACTCAGTGGCCCAGATTCAAGTAGAATTGCGCAATATTTGCGGGGGAGCAGGGCAACGATTTTGCCTTGCGCCCCCGCAAATATTTTGCGCTGCCCCCTTTAACGGAGCAGTAGCTACGTGAATTGCGAGGGCGCGCCGGCAAATTTGCCCGGCGTAAGCGCGCGCAAGTTAAATGATCCCGCCGGGGGCGGGATTCATTTAAATTAGGCGCGCTCCCGCGCCGAGCGTACAGCGCATGCTCCGTCGGGAAACTTTCCCGACGTGCATTGCGGCAAATGACGTCGCAAGGACGTCATTTGCTTCTAAGTGAACGTGAATGGCGTCCAGCGCCATTCACGTTTCACTTACGCAAACGACGTGAAATTCAAATTTCACGGCGCGGGAAGGCCGGCTATACTTTAGCATTGGCTGCCCCTACTATTAGAAGGGGCAGCCTTGCGCTAAAAGTAGCCGTACGGAAACTCCGTACCTGGCTTGCGCGGGGCAAGCTTGTGAATCAGTGGTAGTATGCAATTTGATACACAACGTGAACGCCCCCTAGCGGCCCCCGCAAGAATGCAGCCTAAAATCTGCGAGGCATAAGAGCCTTATGCCGCGTAGATTTTAGCCTGCAGTCGGTGTAACGAGGTTCCTGAATCAGGAGCACTCGTTACACCGGAGCAAGTAAGCACTTGCGCTGCGTAACCTATGGTTGCGCGGGCGCAAGTGCTTCTTGAATCTGGGCCATTATTTTAGGGTCTTTGTATATGCTTTGAGTATTTACTTTTCATGAACAATGCTGCGCATCTTGGGCCGGATTCAGAAAGAGATACGACGGCGTATCTCCTGATACGCCGTCGTATCTCTGAGTTCCGCCGGTCGTATCTATGCGACTGATTCAGAGAATCAGTTACGCATAGATATCCCTAAGATCCGACAGGTGTAAGTGACTTACACCGTCGGTTCTTAGGCTGCAATTCCAGGCTGGCCGCTAGGTGGCGATTCCGTATTTTTACGCGAGGAATATGCAAATGAGGATTTACGCCGATTCAGAAACAAACGACCGCCCGGCGCTTTTTTTTTTACGTCGTTTGCGTTCGGCATTTTCCGGCGTATAGTTACCCCTGCTATATGAGGGGTAGCTAATGTTAAGTATGGCCGTCGTTCCCGCACCGAGTTTTGAAATTATACGTCGTTTGCGCGAGTCGTTCGCGAATACGGCTGGACGTAATCCTTGCGACGTCATTTAGAGCAATGCACACTGGGATATTTTACGGACCGCGCATGTGCCGTTCAAACAAAACGTAAAAAAACGCGGGGTCAACACACATTGTAATAAAACACGCCCCCTACATCCCCATTTGAATTACGCGGCCTTACGCCGCAACACATACGTTACGCCGCCGTAACTAAGGGCGCAAGTTCTTTCTGAATAAAGAACTCGCGCCCAAAGTTAGAGCGGCGTCACGTATCGGAGATACGTTACGCGGGCCGGACAGATACGCCATTGTATCTGAATCCGGCCCATTGACACTTATGCCAATAAATATTTACTCCCAAATTGTGTTTCAGCCTCCCTCACTCAAAGTCCCATACTTTTTTTATTCTTTTGAATTCCAATAACGAGGAAAGGGAGGGTAAACAACAAGATCTACCCTTGTCCATTCACAGAACACCTTGTAATCTTTCACAAAATACAACGGCCCAGATTCAAGAAGCAATTGCGCCCGTGTAACCATATGTTACACGGCGCAATTGCTTACTTGCTCCGGTGTAACGAGTGCTCCTGATTCAGGAACCTCGTTGCACCGACTGCAGCCTAAAATCTGCGCGGCATAAGGCTCTTATGCCTCGCAGATTTTAGGCTGCATTCTTGCGTGTGCCGCTAGGGGGCGCTCCCATTGTGATCTGTGTATAGTATGCAAATTGCATACTACCAACTGATTCACAAACTTGCGCGGGCCCCGCGCAAGCCAGGTACAGAGTTTCCGTACGGCAACTTCAGCGCAAGGCTGCCCTTTCTAATAGCAGGGGCAGCCAATGCTAAAGTATAGCCGCAGCTCCTGCGCCGTGAAATTTGAATTTCACGGCGTTTGCGTAAGTGATTCGTGAATGGTGCTGGACGCCATTCACGTTCACTTTGAAGCAAATGACGTCCTTGCGACGTCATTTGCCGCAATGCACGTCGGGAAAGTATCCCGACGGAGCATGCGCTGTACGCTCGGCGCGGGAGCGCGCCTAATTTAAATGATTCCCGCCCCCGGCGGGATCATTTACATTGCGCGCGCTTACGCCGGGCAATTTTGCCGGCGCGCCCTCGCAATTTACGGAGCTACTGCTCCGTGAATCGAGGGCAGCGCAAAATATTTGCGTGGGCGCAGGGCAAAATCGTTGCCCTGTGCCCGCGCAAATATAGCGCAATTCTACCTGAATCTGGGCCAACGTTTTCTGTAAATGGACAAGGGTAGAGGGAAGGGAAGATAAATGACAGGACCTCCCCTTGTCTATTCTGAGAACGCCTAGTAGCTTGTAAACGGAATTCAAGATGATTTGTGAATAGACAAGGAAAGATGAAATGGAGGATAAACTATAGGATCGTCGCTTGTCTATTCACAGAACATCAGGGGGCAGATCCACAAAGAGAGTACGCCGGCATATCTACTGAAACGCCGGCGTACTTTCAAATTTCCTGCGTCGTATCTTTAGTTTGAATCCTCAAACCAAGATACGACGGCTTCTGGGTTAGATCCAACAGGTGTACTTCATACGCCTTTGGATCGTAGATGCAATACTTCGGCGTCCGCTGGGTGGAGTTCGTCGTTTTCCGCGTCGAGTATGCAAATTAGCTATTTCCGACGATCCACGAACGTACGCACGGCCGTCGCATTCTCTTACGTCGTCTCTAGTCGGCTTTTTCCGGCGTATAGTTAGAGCTGCTGTTTTGCGGCGTATAGTTAGACCTGCTATGTTAAGTATGGCCGTCGTTCCCGCGTTTCATTTGAATTTTTTTTTTTTTGCGTAAGTCATTCGTGAATCGGGATGGACGTAATTTACGTCCAGATCAAAACCAATGACGTCCTTGCAACGTCATTTAGCGCAATGCACGGCGGGAAATTTAGGGACGGCGCATGCGCAGTTTGTTCGGCGCGGGGACGCGCTTCATTTAAATGAAAGACGCCCCCCTACTCGCCGATTTGAATTAGGCGCCGTTACGCCACAAGAGATACACTACGCCGCCGTAACTTACGGCGCAAATTCTTTCTGGTTTCGAACTAAGGACAAGTAAGTTACGGCGGCGTAGCGTATCTCTGATACGCTGCGCGGGTGCAGATCTCTGTGGATCTGCCCCCTTGTATTTTGTAAATAGAATACAAGACAATTTGTGAATAGACAAGGGTAAGGGAAGGTAAGAGTAAATTACAGAATCTCCACTTATCTACCGTATTTGCCGGCATATAAGACGACTGGGCGTATAAGACGACCCCCTAATTTTCCAGGTAAAATGTTGGTTTTGGGATATACCATATTTATCGCGGTATAACGCGCTCCCGCGTATACCGCGCACCCCCAAAGTTGACCCGAATCCTGTGGAAAAAAAGTTTTTTTGTGGTTTTTGTACTTACAGTTTTGGCGTCTTGCGCGGAGTCCATCGGCGGCCTCGTCGGGTCCGGCGTTCGTCTGCGGCTTCGGGTGTCCTCTTCGGCGGGTCCGGCGTCCTTCTGCGGCTTCGGGTGTCCTCTTTGGCGGGTCCGGCGTCCTTCTGCGGCTTCGGGTGTCCTTCTGCGGCATCCTCGCGTCCTCCCCGCTCGTTTCCCGCGCCGAGTTTGAATACTGCGCCGACATATACAGAGCGCAGTACACTCGTGTATTGTCGGCAATGCTCGGCTACTCGCGCTGACGTCCTGTACGTCCAGGACGTGAGCGCGAAAGGAGACGAGACTGCCCGACTATACCCGAGTGTACTGCGCTCGGTATATGTCGGCGCAGTATTCAAAACTCGGCGCGGGAAAGCGGGTATCGGCGTATACCGCGCACCCACGATTTTGCCCTGATTTTCAAGGCAAAAAAGTGCGCGATATATGCCGATAAATACGGTACTCACCATATAAGACGACCCCCTTCCTACTAGTCATGCCTCGCCTCACCTCACTGTGCCATTACATGCCTCACTGTGCCACCGATACATGCCTCACTGTGCCACCGTTACATGCCTCACTGTGCCACCGATACATGCCTCACTGTGCCACCGATACATGCCTCACTGTGCCACCGATACATGCCTCACTGTGCCACCGATACATGCCTCACTGTGCCATTGATACATGCCTCACTGTGCCATTGATACATGCCTCACTGTGCCATTGGTACATACCTCACTGTGCCATTGATACATGCCTCACTGTGTCACTGCATGTCTCGATCCCTTACCTTATCCCTGTACCCTGACATGCTGAATCTCAGACCGTGGCCGTCCATTTTTCAAAAGCCGCGCCTCCTCCTTCTGCTGTTGTGTGATAGGCAGAACACACAGCTTCCCAGGAGACACTGGGGCAGATCAGGTACCGCTGCGCACTCCTTACGGAGGCGCAGCGTCCCGTTTTTGCCCTGCGCCCCCGCAAATTATTTGCGCTACGCTTCATTCACGAAGCAGTAGCCACGTAATTTGCGTGGGCGCTCTTCAAAAATGCCCGGCGTAAGGGCGTGTAATTTAAATGATCCCGTAGGGGGCGTGGATCATTTAAATTAGGCGCGTTCCCGCGCCGAGCGTAGTGCGCATGCTCCCTCGGGAAACTTTCCCGACGTGCATTGCGGTAAATGACGTCGCAAGGACGTCATTTGCTTCAAAGTGAACGTGAATGGCGTCCAGCGCCATGCACGATTCACTTACGCAAACGACGTAAAATGTAAACTTCGTGACGCGGGAACGACGGGTATACTTTAGCATTGGCTGCCCCTGCTAATAGCAGGAGCAGCCTTACGCGAAAACCGACGTACGCAAACGACGTAAACTGCGTACGCAGGGCTCGCGTAGGGTTGTGAATCCGCGTTAGTATGCAATTTGCATACTATACGCTGACCACTACGGGAACGCCCCCTAGCGGCCATCGTAAGAATGCCGCCTAAGATATGCGGGCATAAGAGCCTTATGCTAGTCATATCTTAGGCTGCAGTCGGCGTAACGAGGTTCCTGAATCAGGAGCATTCGAAACGCCGGCGCAAGTAAGCAATTGCGCTGCGTAACTATGGTTACGCAGACGCAATTGCTTTTTGAATCTGGGCCACTGTGTTCAGTGTTCCGCCTATCACGGATGCCCTCTCGTCCGAGGACGAGAAGGCATCCGTGATAGGCGGAACTGGCGTAAAAGACGACCCCCAACTTTTAAGAAAAATTTCAGGGGTTAAAAAGTCGTCTTATACGCCGGAAAATACGGTAATAAAACAAAGAAATATCGTAATTAATTGTGCCAAAACAGTGTTCCTAAAACAAATATAATACTTACAGCATAGAATGAAGATCCCGATTTTCAAAATCACGAGCACCAGAGGGAAGGCGATCAGAGCCCAAAGAGTGACATTTGCCGCGTCTGGAAAACAGATATCATGACTATTAAGGAATCATGGATGATGATCTTTTAGTATCTTTATTCCTGCTGAACCGGCCAAAATTGTGCCTGGCAGGAAAAATCGGCCTACCAGCTAGAGCTGCACGATTTTGGACAAAATGAGAAGCGCAATTATTTTTTCTTGCTTAGAATAAAGATCACGATTCTCGGCGTAACATCATCTTTTACATTATACCAAATAATTTCAGCTAGCTTTACTGTTTTTTTTTATTGATGGAAGTGCATTTTCTCCCAAAAAAAATGCATTTGAAAAGCTGCTGCACAAATACGATGAGACATAAAATATCGCAACGACCGCCATTTTATTCTCAAGGGTCTCTGCTAATATATATATATGTGTGGGGGTTCTAAGTAATTTACTAGCAAAAAAAAAAAAAATTACGGATTTTGGGCCAGATTCACAAAGGAGATACGACGGTGTATCTACAGATATCTACAGATACACCATCGTATCTCTGACTTACACTGGTCCTATCTATGCACCTGATTCATAGAATCAGATACGCATAGATAGGGCTAGATCTGACTGTGTTACACTGTCGGATCTTTTTTTCAATTTAAAAATGGCGCCGGGGGCGTTCCCGCTGATTTACGACAAATAATATGTAAATCAGCGAGATACGCAAATTCGCGAACGTACGCGGACCCGTCGCAGTGTTCTTACGTCGTTTCCGTAGTGGTTTTCCGTCGTATACTTACCCCTTCTTTTATCAAGCGCAGCCAATGTTAAGTATAGCCGGCGTTCCCGCGTCGAATTTGAATTTTCCTACGTCGTTTGCGTACGCCGATTCACGAACACGCGCGTCGCAAGTCCCGCTGCAACCACTGACGTCCTAGTGACGTCAGTGGGAGCAATGCACGCCGGGAAATTCCCCGGACGACGCATGCGCATTTAAATCGGCGCGGGAACGCGCCTGATTTAAATATGACACTCCCCTAGCCGCGGAATTTGAATTCCGCTGGGGGATTTAGGATCCGCCGTCGCAAGTTTGGAGGTAAGTTGTTTGTGAATTAGCCACTTGCCTCTCAAACTTGCGGGAGCGGATCTTAATTCACGTAGATCGAGCGGATCTATAGATCCGCTGCGCTACGTGAATCTGGCCCTTTAACACTAATAGGTAGATTCACAAAGAGTTAGGCCGGCTTATCTACAGATAAGCCGACCTAACTCTGAATCTACGCCGACCTATGTTTAAGCGTATGCTCAAACAGAGATAAACTTAAACATACCTAAGATAGGCTGGCTTGCGCCATTCTATGTTAGGTTGCAATGTTTCTTTTGGCCGCTAGATGGCGCTGCCATTGCGGCCGGCCTAGATTATGTAAATGAGGGGATCCGCCGATTCCCGATGATTTACGAGCGTACGCCGGGCCTACACCGTCGAGTTACGTCGTTTCCGTACGCGATAGGCCGCCTAAAGTTATTCCACCTATGAGGTGGAATAACAATGTTAAGTATGGCCGCCGTTCCCGCTGCGAGGTTCGAATTTTTTACGTCGTTTGCGCAAGTCGTCGGGATTTACGTTGTTTACGTACGCGTCGAAATCATCCCGTACGGCCTACTTAGCTGGAAAATGTAGTCGCCCGGCGCATGCGCAGTGTAAAAAACGTCAAAAAACGTGAGGTCAAGCCTTATTTCAATAATACACGCCCTCCTCCCAGTCATTTGAATTAGGCGCGCTTACGCCCGCTCATTTTAGGCTACGCCGCCGAAAATTTGAAGGTAAGTGGTTTGAGAATCACTTCTAACCTAAATAATTTTCGGCGGTGTAGCCTAAAAAGAGTAGGCTAGGCCGTCCTAATTTTAGGAGCCCCTACGTGAATCTACCCATAAATGTCAGAAAAAGGCTCATGCCTGACGAAGGGGCCCTGCGTGGCTCCGAAATGTTGCACTCTCTTTGTGTTGTGATTATGCAATAAAACATCCGTTTGGACGCTATTTACGTCGTTCCATGGTGTGCCGGAAAATATTCCTACTTAATCACTTGAAGACCCCCTCACGCCGATATACGTCGTCAGAAGGGCACGGCTGGGCATAGGTACGTCGCCTTTAAGAGCCCAGCCGTGGGTCGCGCACGTGCTGCCGGCGGTGCGCTCGCGACCTAGTCCTGAGCTCCGTGACCGCGCCCGCGGGACCCGCAGACCCGATCGCCGCTGGTGTCCAGCGTTTGGATCACAGGAGCTGTTCTTCTCTGTGGTTTGTCATTGATCGTCTGTTCCCTGTCATAGGGTACAACGATCAGTGACATCACATGTCCAGCCACGCCCCCCTACAGTAAGAAACACACAATAGGACACACTTAACCCCTACAGCCCCTACCTAGTGGTAAACCCCTTCACTGCCATCGTCATTTTCACAGTAAGCAGTGCATTTTTATAGCACTTTTCGTTGTAAAAATGACAATGGTCCCAAAAATGTGTCAAACGTGTCCGATGTGTCCGCCGTAATGTCGCAGTCGCGAAAAAAATCGATGATCGCCGCCATTACTTGTAAAAAAAATAAATATTAATAAAAATGCCATAAAACTGTCCCCTATTTTGTAAACGCTATAACTTTTACGCAAACCAAGCAATAAACGCTTATTGCAATTTTTTTTACCAAAAATAGGTAGAAGAATACGTATCGGCCTAAACCGAGGAAAAAAATTTTTTTTTATATATTTTTTGGGGATAGTTATTATAGCAAAAAGTTAAAAATGTTGCATTTTTTTCAAAATTGTCGCTCTATTTTTGTTTATAACGCAAAAAATAAAAACCGCACAGGTGATCAAATACCACCAAAATAAAGCTCTATTTGTGGTAAAAAAAGGACGCCAATTTTGTTTTGGAGCCACGTCGCTAGACCGCGCAATTGTCAGTTAAAACGACGCAGTGCCGAATCGCAAAAAGGGCCCAGGTCCTTTACCTGCATAATGGTCCGGGGGTTAAAGCGGAGTTCTACCAAAAAATGGAACTTGTGCTTAATCCACTCCTCGCCCCCTTACATGCCACATTTGGCATGTCATTTTTTTGAGGGGGGGGGGGGGGAGTGGGGGCTTCAGGAGGAGTGGGACTTCCTGTCCCACTTCCTCATTCCGCCCAGGGACTGCCTAGGCGTTACGTCATATCGCCTTTTAGCGGCCCCTCCCTGTAGGCGATCGCCTGGGAAACGTGACAGGTTCCAGGAGATCGCCTGTCCAATCAGGTAGTGCAGAACTGCACGCGCATGCGCAGTGAATGCCTGGCCATGAAGCCGAAAGCTGTCACGGCCGGGTGCCCACAGTTAGGATGGAGGCGGGGGAGAGGAGCAGAGCTCCGGGAGGAACGTCGCTGGACCATGGAGCAGGTAATTGTCTGTTAATTAAAAGCCAGCAGCTACACTTTTTGTAGCTGCTGACTTTTAATAAACATCAAAAAAGGCGGGAACACCCCTTTAAGTGGTTAATCACTTGCCGACCAGCCACAGAATATATACTGCAGCAGCTCAGCTGTGCGAAACTATGTACCTGTATGTCATTTTGTGTAATAGACAGCGGGGGTGCCAATCAGCGGGTCCGATGGACGCGATATCTGCCGGCCACCCAGGATCGCTTCCCAGAGAGGCAGAACGCAGGTCTGCCTATATAAACAAGGCAGATCCCTGTTTGAAAAGGAAGAACACAGTGGCCCGGATTCAGGTAGATTTGCCCCTTATTTACGGAGGCGCAGGGCAGCGTTTTTGCCCTGCGCCCCCGCAAATTTACTGCGCTACCCGCGATTCACGGAGCAGTAAATTGCGTGTGCGCTGTGTAAACTTGCCCTGCGTAAGGGCGCCTAATGTAAATGATCCCGTAGGGGGCAGGAATTATTTAAATTAGGCGCGCTCCCGCGCCGAGCGTAGAGCGCATGCTCCGTCCGGAAACTTTCCCGACGTGCATTGCGGCAAATGACGTCGCAAGGACGTCATTTGCTTCAAAGTGAACATGAATGGCATCCAGCGCCATTCACGATTCACTTACGCAAACGACGTAAATTTCAAATGTTGCGACGCGGGAACGACGGGTATACGTAGCATTGGCTGCACCTGCTTTTAGCAGGAGCAGCCTTACGCGAAACCCGACGTACGCAAACGACGTAAACTGCATACTCAGGGCTCGCGTAGGGTTGTGAATCGGCGTTAGTATGCAATTTGCATACTATACGCTGACCAGAACAGGAACGCCCCCTAGCGGCCAACGTAAGAATGCAGCCTAAGATATGCGGGCATAAGAGCCTTATGCCAGTCATATCTTAGGCTGCCGTTGGTGTAACGAGGTTCCTGAATCAGGAGCATTCGTAACGCCTGCGCAAGTAAGCAATTGCGCTGTGTAACTATGGTTACGCAGACGCAATTGCTTCTTGAATCTAGGCCACTGATCTTGTGTTCCTGCTAAGCAGAAACACGGATCTCTGTGTTCATCCAGTTAATCCATCCCCCACACAGTTAGAAAGCACCACCTAAGGAAACAGTTAACCCTTTGCTCGCCCCTGATGTTAACCTCTTCTCTGACAGTGTCATTAGTACAGTAACAGTGCATATTTTTTAGCACTGACCACTGTATTGGTGTCACTTAGACATGTGCAATTATTTTTGTTCCAAATTGGGGGGGCGAAGGAGAGCCTCGGAAACACTCGGAAAGGCCCAAGGACAGCTCGTCTGAACCCAAACCTTGGAAAGGCTCGGGAACGGATATTTCTGAGGTTTCCCAAGCATTTCCGAACGGCTCCGCCCGCCTCTTGCGCCCCCCACCTTAGGCCAAACGCTGTGGCTTGAATTCTGCTCGTTTTGCGAAACAACACTTAAAAATACAGTGCTTGTATTGCGAAACACTCGTTAACCACGTTACTCGCAATCCGAGTTTCCATTGTACTATAAAAAAGGTTCTGGGCGGAGTAAGCCTTTAATTGCATTTCACCCGTCAGCTGTAATTGCTCCCATATCAGAGGTGTATTTAGGTTTTGTGCTGCCCTAGGCCTGACTTTGCACCTCTGTCCCCTCCTCGCACCTCTGTCCCCTCCCCGCACCTCTGTCCCCTCCCCGCACCTCTGTACCCCCTCCCCGCACCTCTGTCCCCTCCCCGCACCTCTGTCCCCTCCCCACACTTCTGTCCCCTCCCCGCACCTCTGTCCCCCCTCCCCGCACCTCTGTCCCCTCCCCGCACCTCTGTCCCCTCCCCGCACCTCTGTCCCCCCTCCCCGCACCTCTGTCCCCTCCCCGCACCTCTGTCCCCTCCCCGCACCTCTGTCCCCCCTCCCCACACCTCTGTCCCCTCCCCGCACCTCTGTCCCCTCCCCGCACCTCTGTACCCCCTCCCCGCACCTCTGTCCCCTCCCCGCACCTCTGTCCCCTCCCCGCACCTCTGTCCCCTCCCCGCACCTCTGTCCCCTCCTCGCACTTCTGTCCCCTCCCCGCACCTCTGTCCCCCCTCCCCGCACCTCTGTCCCCTCCCCGCACCTCTGTCCCCTCCCCGCACCTCTGTCCCCCCTCCCCGCACCTCTGTCCCATCCCCGCACCTCTGTCCCCTCCCCGCACCTCTGTACCCCCTCCCCGCACCTCTGTCCCCTCCCCGCACCTCTGTCCCCTCCCCGCACCTCTGTCCCCTCCCCGCACCTCTGTCCCCTCCTCGCACCTCTGTCCCCTCCCCGCACCTCTGTCCCCTCCCCGCACCTCTGTACCCCCTCCCCGCACCTCTGTCCCCTCCCCGCACCTCTGTACCCCCTCCCCGCACCTCTGTCCCCTCCCCGCACCTCTGTCCCCCCTCCCCGCACCTCTGTCCCCTCCCCGCACCTCTGTCCCCTCCCCGCACCTCTGTCCCCCCTCCCCGCACCTCTGTCCCCTCCCCGCACCTCTGTCCCCTCCCCGCACCTCTGTCCCCCCTCCCCACACCTCTGTCCCATCCCCGCACCTCTGTCCCCTCCCCGCACCTCTGTACCCCCTCCCCGCACCTCTGTCCCCTCCCCGCACCTCTGTCCCCTCCCCGCACCTCTGTCCCCTCCTCGCACCTCTGTCCCCTCCCCGCACCTCTGTCCCCTCCCCGCACCTCTGTCCCCCCTCCCCGCACCTCTGTCCCCTCCCCGCACCTCTGTCCCCTCCCCGCACCTCTGTCCCCCCTCCCCGCACCTCTGTCCCATCCCCGCACCTCTGTCCCCTCCCCGCACCTCTGTACCCCCTCCCCGCACCTCTGTCCCCTCCCCGCACCTCTGTCCCCTCCCCGCACCTCTGTCCCCTCCCCGCACCTCTGTCCCCTCCGTCCCCGCACCTCTGTCCCCTCCCCGCACCTCTGTACCCCCTCCCCGCACCTCTGTCCCCTCCCCGCACCTCTGTCCCCTCCCGCACCTCTGTCCCCTCCCCATACCTCTGTCCCCTCCCCGCACCTCTGTCCCCTCCCCGCACCTCTGTCCCCTCCCCGCACCTCTGTACCCCCTCCCCGCACCTCTGTCCCCTCCCCGCACCTCTGTCCCCTCCCCGCACCTCTGTCCCCCCTCCCCGCACCTCTGTCCCCTCCCCGCACCTCTGTCCCCTCCCCGCACCTCTGTCCCCCCTCCCCGCACCTCTGTCCCCTCCCCGCACCTCTGTCCCCTCCCCGCACCTCTGTACCCCCTCCCCGCACCTCTGTACCCCCTCCCCGCACCTCTGTCCCCTCCCCGCACCTCTGTCCCCTCCCCGCACCTCTGTACCCCCTCCCCGCACCTCTGTCCCCTCCCCGCACCTCTGTCCCCTCCCCATACCTCTGTCCCCTCCCCATACCTCTGTCCCCTCCCCGCACCTCTGTCCCCTCCCCGCACCTCTGTCCCCTCCCCGCACCTCTGTCCCCTCCCCGCACCTCTGTCCCCTCCCCGCACCTCTGTCCCCTCCCCGCACCTCTGTACCCCCTCCCCGCACCTCTGTCCCTTCCCCGCACCTCTGTCCCCTCCCGCAGCTCTGTCCCCTCCCCATACCTCTGTCCCCTCCCCATACCTCTGTCCCCTCCCCATACCTCTGTCCCCTCCCCATACCTCTGTCCCCTCCCCGCACCTCTGTCCCCTCCCCGCACCTCTGTCCCCTCCCCGCACCTCTGTCCCCTCCCCATACCTCTGTCCCCTCCCCATACCTCTGTCCCCTCCCCGCACCTCTGTCCCCTCCCCGCACCTCTGTCCCCTCCCCGCACCTCTGTACCCCCTCCCCGCCCTTCTGTCCCCTCCCCGCACCTCTGTCCCCTCCCCGCACCTCTGTACCCCCTCCCCGCACCTCTGTCCCCTCCCCGCACCTCTGTTTATGTCTGTACCCTCCCCCTAAATTTATGAGGGAGCCGGAAGGCGGACGTGGGAGCCGTGGGTGCCGCCCCCCGCAAAGTGCCACCCTAGGCCTAGGCCAAGATACATCCCTGTCCCATATCCCTTGTGGAAAGTTCTACTTACACAGAGAGAAATACAAGAAGCATATGCAAAATGGAAATGCCAGTGACTGCGCACACTCCATAACACAGCGGCATCGGGCCAGATATTTCTTCACAAGATTCATATTTCCTCCATCACCTGGAAAATAACATTTGTACTAAGCCTATATAGATAGATACTGTAGATAGATAGATAGATAGATAGATAGATAGATAGATAGATAGATAGATAGATAGATAGATAGATAGATAGATAGATAGATAGATAGATAGATAGATAGATAGATAGATACTGTAGCTACAGTGCCTTGAAAAAGTACCACTTGAAATTTTCCATATTTTGTCATGTTACAACCAAAAATGTAGTGAAGTGGAAGGAAAATTATAAATGTTTTTTTTTTTTTACAAATAAATATGTAAAAAGAGTGTGAGGTACATTTGTATGGCGCCCCCTTTACTCTGATACCCCCAACTAAAATCTAGTGGAACCAATTGCCTTCAGAAGTCACCGAATTAGTAAATAGAGTCCACCTGTGTGTCATTTAATCTCAGTATAAATACAGCTGTTCTGTGAAGCCCTCAGAGGTTTGTTAGAGAACTTTGGTGAACAAAGAGCATCACAAAGGCCAAGGAACACACCAGACAGGTCAGGGATAAAGTTGTAGAGAAGTATAAAGCAGGGTTAGGTTATAAAAAAAATCTCCCAAGCTTTGAACATCTCACAGAGCCTCTGTTCAATCCATCATCAGAAAATGGAAAGAGTACGGCACAACTGCAAACCTACCAAGACATGGCCGTCCACCTAAACTGACCGGGCCGGGCAAGGACAGCATTCATCAGAGAAGCAGCCAAGAAGTCCATGGTAACTGGAGGAGCTGCAGAGATCCACAGCTTAGGTGGGAGAATCTGTCCACAGGACAACTATTAGTGGTCTCTCCACAAATCTGTCCTTTATGGAAGAGTGACAAGAAGAAAGACATTGGTGAAAGAAAGACATAAGAAGTCCTGTTTGCAGTTTGTGAGAAGCCATGTGGGGGACACAGCAAACATGTAGAAGAAGGTGCTCTGGTCAGATGAGACCAAATCTGAACTTTTTGGCCTACAAGCAAAACACTATGTGTGGAGGAAAACTAACACTGCACATCACCCTAAACACACCATCCCCACCGTGAAACATGGTGGTGGCAGCATCATGTGGTGGGGATGCTTTTCTTCAGCAGGGACAGGGAAGCTGGTCAGAGTTGATGGGAAGATGGATGGAGCCAAATACAGGACAATCTTAGAAGAAATCCTGTTAAAGTCTGCAGAAGACTTGAGACTTGGGTGGAGGTTCACCTTCCAGCAGAACAACGACCCTAAACATACAGCCAGAGCTACAATGGAATGATTTAGATCAAAGCTCATTCATGTGTTAGAATTTGCTGTTCACAAACACTCTCCATCCAATCTGACAGAAATTGAGATATTTTACAGAGAAGAATGGGCAGAAATGTCCCTCTCTAGATGTGCAAAGCTGGTAGAGACATCCCCAAAGAGACTTGCAGCTGTAATTGCAGAGAAAGGAGGTTCTACAAAGTATTGCCTCCGGGGGGCGCCATACAAATGTACCCCCCACACTTTTCATATGTTTGTAAAAAAAAAAAAAAAAACATTTATCATTTTCCTCCCACTTCACAATTATGTGCCACTTTGTGTTTGTCTATCACATAAAATCCCAATAAAATACGTTTACGTTTTTGGTTGTAACATGAGAAAATGTGAAAATTTTTGATAGGTAGATAGATAGATATTGGTAACTTACATTTCCATGCAAAATATATCCAGACACCAGTAAGAAAGACTTCCGTTACTGTAAATGAAGCAGCAGCAGCTATGAACCTGTTTGTTTTATATATATCACCTGGAGAGAGAGAGACATTACAGTTACCTTGTGCTTGGAGGCCACCTTATGGAACAGACAAGAGCCATACAGAGGATATTATACCGGCGGGCACATCAATCTCCACACCAGAGGAGCTTACACTCTAATGTCTTATAGGTAGATTCAGGTAGAGTTAGGCCGGCTTATCAGTAGATAAGCCGACCTAACTCAGAATCTACGCCGACTTATATTTAAGCGTATGCTCAAACAGAGATACGCTTAACCACTTAAGCCCCGGACCAATATGCTGCCTAAAGACCCAAGGGGTTTTTACAGTTCGGGACTGCGTCGCTTTAACAGACAATTGCGCGGTCGTGCGACGTGGCTCCCAAACAAAATTGGCGTCCTTTTTTCCCCACAAATAGAGCTTTCTTTTGGTGGTATTTGATCACCTCTGCGGTTTTTATTTTTTGCGCTATAAACAAAGATAGAGCGACAATTTTGAAAAAAATTCAATATTTTTTACTTTTTGCTATAATAAATATCCCCCAAAAATATATAAAAAAATTTTTCTTCAGTTTAAGCCGATACGTATTCTTCTACCTATTTTTGGTAAAAAAAAATTGCAATAAGCGTTTATCGATTGGTTTGCGCAAAATGTATAGCGTTTACAAAATAGAGGATAGTTTTATTGCATTTTTATTATTTTTTTTTTTTTTACTACTAATGGCGGCGATCAGCGATTTTTTTCGTGACTGCGACATTATGGCAGACACTTCGGACAATTTTGACACATTTTTGGGACCATTGTCATTTTCACAGCAAAAAATGCATTTAAATTGCATTCTTTATTGTGAAAATGACAGTTGCAGTTTGGGAGTTAACCACAGGGGGCGCTGTAGGATTTAGTGTACACTTAGTGTGTGTTTACAACTGTAGGGGGGTGTGGCTGTAGGAATGACGTCATCGATCGAGTCTCCCCTATAAAGGGGATCACTCGATCGATGCAGCGCCATAGTGAAGCACGGGGAAGCCGTGTTTACATACGGCTCTCCCCGTTCTTCAGCTCCGGGGAGCGATCGCGACGGAGCGGTAATAGACAAATAGCCGCGCTAGGCGCCCGGCGCATGCGCAGTGAACAAAAAACGTCAATCACGTCGGGTCAAAGCATATTAACATAAAACACACCCCCTCAGCCGAATTTGAATTAGGCGCGCTTGCGCCCGTCGCATTTACGCTACGCCGCCCTAAGTAAGGAGGCAAGTACTTTGAGAATACAGTACTTGCCTCTCTTACTTAAGGCGGCGTAGTGTAAACACGCTAGGCTACGCCGCCTTATAGTTGCGCGCCCCTACCTGAATCTACCTATTAGATTTTAGATTTTTATATAAGATTGCATTTTGAAAAAAGGCTGCATGCATGGGTAAATGTGTAATGGTTTCTTAGCCTGATGCCGCATACACACAGTTGTTTCTCAGCATGAAAAAAAAAATGACATTTTTCAGCATGTCCAAAAAACGACGTTTTTCCAACGACGTTGCCCACACACCATCGTTTTTGAAAAATGATGAACAAAGCGCGGTGACGTACAACACGTACGACGGCACTCTAAAGGGGAAGTTCTATTCGCCTGTGGGTTGCTCTTAGCTGATTCCTTGATTCCTTTTTTGGGAGCATCCAATCTGATGCTCCCAAAAAAGCCACCACATAACCGCTTTACTCACTGACAGTACTTGTCCTGCACCATGTCCACAGCCCATGATCTCCTGTACCATGTCCACAGCCAGTCAAAGCCAGTCCACATAGGAGGCTTATATTTAATGCTAGAGGAGGAGCAGCTGTGGGGATCCTGAAGTAAGGGGAAGCTCTCTGGGGACTCTGAAGTAAGGGGAAGCTCTCTGGGGACTCTGAAGTAAGGGGAAGCTCTCTGGGGACTCTGAAGTAAGGGGAAGCTCTCTGGGGACTCTGAAGTAAGGGGAGGCTCTCTGGGGACTCTGAAGTAAGGGGAGGCTCTCTGGGGACTCTGAAGTAAGGGGAAGCTCTCTGGGGACCCTGAAGTAAGGGGAAGCTCTCTGGGGACCCTGAAGTAAGGGGAAGCTCTCTGGGGACTCTGAAGTAAGGGGAAGCTCTCTGGGGACTCTGAAGTAAGGGGAAGCTCTCTGGGGACTCTGAAGTAAGGGGAGGCTCTCTGGGGACTCTGAAGTAAGGGGAGGCTCTCTGGGGACTCTGAAGTAAGGGGAAGCTCTCTGGGGACCCTGAAGTAAGGGGAAGCTCTCTGGGGACTCTGAAGTAAGGGGAAGCTCTCTGGGGACCCTAATGTAAGGGGAGGCTCTCGGGGGACCCGGATGTAAGGAGGGGTTCTCTGGGGACCCTGGTGTAAGGAGGGGTTCTCTGGGGACCCCGATGTAAGAGGGGGATCTCTGAGGACCCTGGTGTAAGGGGGGGGGCTTTCTGGGGACTCTGATGTGAGTAGGGAGGCTCTCTGGGGGCCCTGGTGTAAGGGGGGGGCACCCTGATGTAATGATTGGTTCTCTGAATGAATGAAAACTTAGCGCAACACATGCGAACTTAATCGCCTCTGGGGCCCTAATGTAAGTAGGCAGGCCGTCTGGGGACCCTGATGTAATAAGGGGAGCTCTGGAGACCCTGATGTAAGTGGGGGGCTCTCTGAGGGACCCTGATGTAATAAGGGGAGCTCTGGAGACCCTGATGTAAGTGGGGGGTGGGGGGCTCTCTGGGGACCCTGATGTAACAAGGAGGGCTCTGGGGACCCAATCAATCAATAATAACAAACTATGAAGACATGAATTCAGAAGACATTCGGCGGTCTAATAAATGGTGTTTTTGGTCTACTCACCACAACAGGCCAGTGAGATGAGGCTGATGATCTGGAAGACCAGAGAAAATACTTTAATGGAGATACAAGCGGGTTTTATCCAGGTCCTGTCCTGTTTACCTAAAAGGTAAAAGACAAAGATTCATTCTAACACACCCATTTTATAAAATACTATTAATATAAAAATGTAAATTGTCTACTTTTTTTTTAACTACTTCAATACCGGGCTTTTATACACACCTCCATACCAGGCCCATTCTGGCACTTCTTTCCTACATGTACAAATCACATTTTTTTGCTAGAAAATTACACAGAACCCCCAAACATTATATATGTTTTTTTAGCAGACACCCTAGGGAATAAAACGACGGTCATTGAAACGTTTTATCTTGCACGCCATTTGCGCAATAATTTTTCAAACGCCTTTTTTTGGGAAAAAAATTGTTTCATGAATTAAAAAAAATAACAAAACAGTAAAGTTAGCCCAATTTTTTTGTAAAATATGAAAGATGATGTTACACCGAGTAAATAGATACCTAACATGTCACGCTTTAAAATTGCGCACACTCATGGAATGGCGCCAAACTTCGGTACTTAAAAATCTCCATAGGCAACGCTTTGAATTTTTTTACAGGTTACCAGTTTAGATTTACAGAGGAGATCTAGTGCTAGAATTGTTGCTCGCACTCTAACGCACGCGGCGATACCTCACATATGTGGTTTTAACGGTGTTTACATATGTCGGCGGGACTTGCGTGTGCGTTCGCTTCTGCACGCGAGCTACCGGGGACAGGGGCGTTAAAAAAAAATGTTTTATTTCTTTCTTTTTTTTTTACATATTTATTTATTTTTTTACACTTTTTTATTTTTTATTTTATTTTTTTTATTATCACTTTTATTCCTATTACAAGGAATGTAAACATCCCTTGTAATAGGAATATGTGTGACAGGTACTCTTTATGGAGAGATGCAGGGTCAATAAGACCCCACATCTCCACGTGTAAACACACCTTCCCCGTGCTTCACTGTGGCGGCGCATCCATCGTGTCATCCCCTTTATAGGGAGACACAATAGATGACGTCAGTCCTACAGCCACACCCCCCTACAGTTGTAAACACACACTAGGTGAAACATAACCCCTTCAGCGCCCCCTGTGGTTAACTCCCAAACTGCAACTGTCATTTCCACAATAAAGAATGCATTTTAAATGTATTTTTTGCTGTGAAAATGACAATGGTCCCAAAAATGTGTCAACATTGTGCGAAGTGTCCGCCATAATGTCGCAGTCACAAAAAAAATCGCTGATCGCCGCCATTAGTAGTAAAAAAAAAAAATTAATAAAAATGCAATAAAACTATCCAATATTTTGTAAACGCTATAAATTTTGCGCAAACCAACCGATAAACGCTTATTGCGATTATTTTTACCAAAAATAGGTAGAAGAATACGTATCGGCCTAAACTGAGGAAAAAATATATTTTTTTAATATATTTTTGGGGGATATTTATTATAGCAAAAAGTAAAAAATATTGATTTTTTTTCAAAATTGTCGCTCTATTTTTGTTTATAGCGCAAAAGATAAAAACCGCAGAGGTGATCAAATACCACCAAAGGAAAGCTCTATTTGTGGGGAAAAAAGGACGCCAATTTTGTTTCAGTACAACATTGCATGACCGCGCAATTACCAGTTAAAGCAGCGCAGTGCCAAATTGTAAAAACACCTCTGGGCATTTAGCTGCATATTGGTCCGGGGCTTACATGGTTAATAAAGTTTATGTCAGAGGATCATTTTGAGCAATGGCTTTTTTTTGTATTCTTGGTCTGGATGCAGTTTGGCAAAAGGACTGTTGCAGGGAACCAGTAGGGTAGAGTGGAGTAGAGTGGAGTGAGCTGGATGTGGGGTTAGAGCCTCCGTCCCTCTGTGATTTGTATATATTATATTGAGGGAAGTCTTTGCATAAATATGTCTTGCCTCCAACAGAACAGGTTTTTTTTTTTTATATACGGAAAAAGAATGGCATCTCCGTCCATCCAGTCCTGAGATATACACAGCTCTGTCACACAGCATAGTGAACTGATTTTTATTGCAAAACATCTAGGTCACCTTCCTGCCCCAGCCTGTGACTGGACAGTGAGCAGCAGAATACTAATGAGGTCACTTTGTGCTCTCCTTCTATCACTTTAGCCCTGGTTCACACTGGGCTGCGGGAGTGAAGCCGTGCGAGTTCAGCTGAACTGGCACGATTTCACTCCCGCCGGCAGTCCCGATTTCGGACACGATTTAAGAGACATCTGTGCAGGTTTCTGCACAGATGTCTATGTAAATCGCGGCCCGAAATCGCAAAAAGTAGTACAAGAACTACTTTTTGAAATCGGTGCAGCGCCGCAGATGCGGCGTCGCACCGATTAGGACGGCGCCATTGCCGACAATTGGCGGCATTTGAGATGCGATTTCACATGTGAAATCGCATCTCAAATCGAATGAAATCGCACCCAGTGTGAACCTGGGCTTAAGGCCGGATTCACAATTTCAGCTTTCTTATCTCTGCAGAGAGATAAGAGAAGTGTTCAGCAGATCAGCTCTGTTTTTTTAAATGCAAATTTAGAGACCTGGGACAGGGGAGGGGGGAAGTGTATTGAGCTGAATGAGAGAATTCCTGAAGAGAAATGAACACATCTGCGAATCAGATGCGTGCCCATAGAAGATAATGGGCCTGAATTCGCACCTGAGCCGCACCGCAATGCCTAGAAAACGCACACGTTTTTTTCGGCAATGCGAATGCATCGCACATATGTGAACCAGCCTCATTGAAATCAATGTATTTTATAATGTTCTGTGAATTGGATGCGGTTTAAGCCGCAACCAATTCGCATAGGTGTGAACCCGGCCTAAAGGTCAGGTTCTAAACCAGTAGCTATAGCAGTAGAGAGGCTCCCACTGACCAGAAGGATAGGTGCAGCATCAGGTTACCCTGGCAGATGACACAGGCTCATCCGATATGCGAGGTCTGAGCATTAACCAGTGCTCACCAGAGCTCCTAATGGTGGAGGTGGGTTTTGCTGCGCGTTAGTACCAGGTTGCGGTCCTTTATAGGGATGCACCAATATATATCGGCTGCAAAAAATTATCGGCTGAAAACAGGGCTTTCGGCGTTTTGACGATAAAAAAAAGTGCTGATAATAGTATGCTGCGTCCCATTGACTTCAATGCAGGGGCGTTGCTACGTGGCAAAAAGACCAGGGGCTTCAGCCCGACGTCCAAGGCCGGAACTGGGGGGGGATTAGTGGTGTTGTATGTGGCGTAGCGGTTTTTGGGGCTGGGTGGTGGGGTTGTGTGACTTACCAGTGCCCATCAATGCTGACCCCTGACCTACCTGACCTACATACACTGACCAGTGACCTGCATGACCTTAACACACACTGACCTACTGACAATGGCATAGATACACACACTGACTTACCTGAGCTCAGCCTGTGGTGTGCGGTCACAGCAGGGAGCAGGCAGTCAGTCACTCGTCACTGTCAGAGAGGAGAGGAGAGGAGCTGCCAAGCCAAGGAGGAGAGGGAGGAGAGCTGCCCGAGCAGGGATATTGTCCGGCGGCTGAATTTAAAATTCCCGCCTTCTGGAGACTATGAAGGCTATGATGGACACACGACACGTCCCATGGTCCTCTTGGCATTGGCACTGCAGGCTCCAGAAGGCGGGACCTATGGCACTCGACTCCAGCCGCAAACGGCCACAGCCACACTCGGCCACCATTTTGACTATGATGCAAAATTGAATCCCATTGACCTCAATGCAAAAACGTCTCTTCTATTGACTTTAATGCAAAATAGTGTCCCTTTGACTTCAATGCAAAAACACCAGACACATTAATTCAATTATTATTATATATTTGTTTAACCACTTAAGCCCCGGACCAATATGCTGCTAAATGCCCAAAGGCGTTTTTACAATTTGGCACTGCGTCGCTTTAACAGACAATTGCGCGCTTGTGCGACGTGGCTCCCAAACAAAATTTGCGTCCTTTTTTCCCCACAAATAGAGCTTTCTTTTGGTTGTATTTGATCACCTCTGCGGTTTTTATTTTCTGCGCTATAAACAAAAATAGAGCGACAATTTTGAAAAAAATTCAATATTTTTTACTTTTTGCTATAATAAATATCCCCCAAAAACATATATAAAAATTTATTTTTTCCTCAGTTTAGGCCGATACATATTCTTCTACCTATTTTTGGTAAAAAAAAATCGCAATAAGCGTTTATCGGTTGGTTTGCGCAAAATTTATAGCGTTTACAAAATAGGGGATAGTTTTATTGCATTTTTATAATTTTTTTTTTTTTACTACTATTGGCGGCGATCAGCGATTTTTTTCGTGACTGCGACATTACGGCGGACACTTCGGACAATTTTGACACATTTTTGGGACCATTGTCATTTTCACAGCAAAAAATGCATTTAAATTGCATTGTTTATTGTGGAAATGACAGTTGCAGTTTGGGAGTTAACCACAGGGGGCGCTGTAGGAGTTAGGGTTCACCTAGTGTGTGTTTACAACTGTAGGGGGGTGTGGCTGTAGGACTGAAGTCATCGATCGAGTCTCCCTATAAAAGGGATCACTCGATCGATACGCCGCCACAGTGAAGCACGGGGAAGCCGTGTTTACATACGGCTCTCCCCGTTCTTCAGCTCCGGGGAGCGATCGCGACGGAGCGGCTATAAACGAATAGCCGCGCCGTCGTCCCGGATCGCTCCCCGCGGGAATCCGACCGCCGCATGTAGCGGGGGGGGGTCCCGATCGGACCCCCCACCCGCTAGAAGGCAAGGACGTACCTGTATGCCCATTTGCCTGTATGTGCCATTCTGTGGACGTACATATACATGCGGCGGTCGGGAAGTGGTTAAACTGTCTCGGTGCATCCTGAATTTTCAGTTTGGTGCATCACCAACCCTAAAGATCGCCCACTAGGAGGTGAGCAAGCCAGGGTCCAGTAGCAGATATGGATGGCAGCAGGAGTGACAGGAGCGTCATATTGGCTGGAGAGAGTACAATAATCTGGCAAACAGGAAGTACAAACACATTGCTACAATAGGATGTTCATGGGAGGAGCAAAAAGTTCAAGGGTCAAAAGAAACAAGATTCAAAGGAAGAGCATTCAAGGAATTGTCCTGCATCCCAGGTGGCTGAGCAAGAAGAGACATTGCCAGGCGAAGCAGAGGTCGCAGGTTTAGACCCTGGTCCTGACAGTCAGGATGTTTGTTGTGAGCACATGTGCATGCAAGACCCCCTGATTGTCTCTAAATGCTAACCAAGGTCACAGTGGGAAAGGATTAGAGCCTCTCTCAGGTTTTTATTGCGGTTTGTGTTTTTATTGGGACAGATTTTCTCATTTATTCCAGGTAAAAAGTGGAAACCGTATTTTAGGAAAAAGAAATAAGGAAATTGCAATTGTTTATGGTACACGGTGCTTTATCCCTGCCACACTGTTAGGGATTACCGTATTTGCCGGCGTATAAGATGACTGGGCGTATAAGATGACTGGGCGTATAAGACGACCCCCTAATTTTCCAGCCAAAATGTTGGTTTTGGGATATACTCACCGTATAAGACTACCCCCTTCCTACTAGTCATGCCTCGCCTCACGGTGCCACCATTACATGCCAGACTATGCCACTACATGCCAGACTGTGCCCCATTACATGCCAGACTGTGCCCCATTACATGCCAGACTGTGCCCCATTACATGCCAGACTGTGCCCCATTACATGCCAGACTGTGCCCCATTACATGCCAGACTGTGCCCCATTACATGACCAGACCGTGCCCCATTACATGACCAGACCTGCCCCATTACATGACCAGACCGTGCCCCATTACATGACCAGACCTGCCCCATTACATGACCAGACTGTGCCCTTACCTTATCCTAAGACATGCGAATCGCGGCCGTACATTTTTTCAAAAGCCGCGCCTACTACGTCTTCTGTTGCGTGATAGGCGGAACATTCAGCTTCCCAGGAGACACTGTGTTTAGTGTTCGCCTATCACGTCCGAAGACGAGAGGGCCTCCGTGATAGGTGGACACCAAACACAGGATGAGAGGGCCTCCGTGATAGGCGGACACCAAACACAGGACGAGAGGGCCTCCGTGATAGGCGGACACTGAACACAGGACGAGAGGGCCTCCGTGATAGGCGAACACCAAACACAGGACGAGAGGGCCTCCGTGATAGGTGGACACCAAACACAGGACGAGAGGGCCTCCGTGATAGGCTGACACTGAACACAGGACGAGAGGGCCTCCGTGATAGGCGGACACTGAACACAGGACGAGAGGGCCTCCGTGATAGGCGGACACCAAACACAGGACGAGAGGGCCCCCGTGATAGGCGGACACTGAACACAGGACGAGAGGGCCTCCGTGATAGGCGGACACTGAACACAGGACGAGAGGGCCTCCGTGATAGGCGGACACCAAACACAGGAGGAGAGGGCCTCCGTGATAGGCGGACACCAAACACAGTGCCTCCTGGGAAGCTGATTGTTTCCGCCTATCACGGAACAGAAGACGTCGGAGGCGCGGCTTTTGAAAAATCGTACGGCCGCGATTCTGGGATAAGGTAAGGTTAGGTTACCGGCGTATAAGACGACCCCCGACTTTTAAGAAGATTTTAGGGGTTTGAAAGTCGCCTTTTACGCCGGAAAATAAGGTAGATCTACCCTGGAGTGAATAAGCATAATCCACACATATAGTAAGGCTTTTAACAACTGTGAAGCATGGTGTGAAAATTATAAGTGGGGGAGGGGTAAGAAAATGTCTGGGAGTGACTTGGTCACAAATTAAATTTGAGAATTAAGGGGATGGTTTTCCTACGTGAAGTACAAAAAAATCGAATGCGTAAGTAGTCCTAAAACAGAGAAATATAATTTTTTAGGTTCCTCTTACCCAAGAAAAAAGCAACAACCTTCTGTGTGTGAGAGACAACAGTCTCGCCATGAGTCCAGCGTTTTTCCTTCATGGTCATAGCTGAAATACAAGAAAGTAGGTTACAGGCCAGTACTATAGCAAAAGCAAAATATATAGATTAAGTCAATTTCAATATTTTTTTTTTAATTTATATATTATTTTTTCAAGTTTTAAACTACTTGCTGTAAATGACTCCCGGAGCACTGTGGTTTAGCTAAAGAGAAGGAAGCTGTTTTCTTTCAGGCATTCTGTCTCTGATTAAAACCTCAGATGAAGCTGTATGGAGTAGAGACAGGTAAGCAGTGGCAGCTGGTGGGTTCTTCTTTGGGGGGCGGCAAACAAACAACACCCTGCCCCGGCGGCAATGAAACAGAAGCCTCCGCGATTCTGCACTTACTCGCTTGTGTGGCAGGTCTGTGGTCTCCTCTCCTGGAGTGTGGGCAGTGGCGGTGGCAGGCGGCGGCTCCGGTGTCCGCTCCTTCAGCTTCCTCTGCCGCGTGTCTCCTCTTCTGCCAAAGCTCTAGGCATCCAATAGGATTGCCTGACGCTTTGGCCAATTGGGAAACAGGTCTGACAGACCTGCCTCCTGATTGGCAGGGAGGAACTTTAGTGTGATAATAGCGAAAATTAATTCGCTTATCGTCACACAACTGGATGGGGCCGACCCTTTTTTGAAGCCTGTTAGAGTCTCTGGCTCTAATCAGGTGCTTAAAAAAGAACACCCCGCTGCATTGGAATCCATGGTTTGGCAACACTGATATGTAGATCAGGGGGCCGGAGGCATGGATAGGGGAGGCGGCACATGTGTGTCCTTTGGACGGGTTGCCACTACAGGTAAGGGTCTATACACATGTGTAGGTAAGGGTCTAGGTAGGTAAGGGTCTATTCACATGTGTAGGTAAGGGTCTATTCACATGTGTAGGTAAGGGTCTATTCACATGTGTAGGTAAGGGTCTATTTACATGTGTAGGTAAGGGTCTATTCACATGTGTAGGTAAGGGTCTAGGTAGGTAAGGGTCTATTCACATGTGTAGGTAAGGGTCTAGGTAGGTAAGGGTCTATTCACATGTGTAGGTAAGGGTCTATTCACATGTGTAGGTAAGGGTCTAGGTAGGTAAGGGTCTATTCACATGTGTAGGTAAGGGTCTATTCACATGTGTAGGTAAGGGTCTAGGTAGGTAAGGGTCTATTCACATGTGTAGGTAAGAGTCTATTCACATGTGTAGGTAAGGGTCTAGGTAGGTAAGGGTATATTCACATGTGTAGGTAAGGGTCTATTCACATGTGTAGGTAAGGGTCTATTCACATGTGTAGGTAAGGGTCCAAGTGGGTAACGGTCTATTCACATGTGTAGGTAAGGGTCTATTCACATGTGTAGGTAAGGGTCTAGGTAGGTAAGGGTCTATTCACATGTGTAGGTAAGGGTCTAAGTGGGTAAGGGTCTATTCACATGTGTAGGTAAGGGTCTATTCACATGTGTAGGTAAGGGTCCAAGTGGGTAACGGTCTATTCACTTGTGTAGGTAAGGGTCTATTCACATGTGTAGGTAAGGGTCTAGGTAGGTAAGGGTCTATTCACATGTGCAGGTAAGGGTCTATTCACATGTGTAGGTAAGGGTCTAGGTAGGTAAGGGTCTATTCACATGTGTAGGTAAGGGTCTATTCGCAGTGTAGGTAAGGGTCCAAGTGGGTAACGGTCTATTCACATGTGTAGGTAAGGGTCTAGGTAGGTAAGGGTCTATTCACATGTGTAGGTAAGGGTCTAGGTAGGTAAGGGTCTATTCACATGTGTAGGTAAGGGTCTATTCACATGTGTAGGTAAGGGTCTAGGTAGGTAAGGGTCTATTCACATGTGTAGGTAAGGGTCTAGGTAGGTAAGGGTCTATTCACATGTGTAGGTAAGGGTCTATTCACATGTGTAGGTAAGGGTCTATTCACATGTGTAGGTAAGGGTCTAGGTAGGTAAGGGTCTATTCAGTGTAGGTAAGGGTCTAAGTGGGTAAGGGTCTATTCACATGTGTAGGTAAGGGTCTATTCAGTGTAGGTAAGGGTCTAAGTGGGTAAGGGTCTATTCACATGTGTAGGTAAGGGTCTAGGTCAGGGGCAGACTGACAACTCATGGGGCCCCCAGGCAATAGAAGATTATGGGGCCCCCGGGCTTACAGATGGCCACCACACCAGGAGGCAGTGCAGAAGCGGGGACAGATGTTAAAAAAAACACAGATTTTTACATACTGTCCCTGGTTTTACTGAGCCTGGCAACCCTGATGGGGCCCCCTAGTGGCATGGGGCCCTCGGGCAGTGCCCGAGTGACTCAATGGTCAGTCCGCCCCTGGTCTAGGTAGGTAAGGGTCTAGGTAGGTAAGGGTCTATTCACATGTGTAGGTAAGGGTCTATTCACAGTGTAGGTAAGGGTCTAAGTGGGTAAGGGTATATTCACATGTGTAGGTAAGGGTCTAGGTAGGTAGGGTCCCGTGGAGGAAGCCTGAAAATAGGCTTCCTACGACCGACGTAACTTGCCTACGCCGTCGTATCGTGGGCGCATATTTATGCTGGGCGCATTTGCCACTCCCATTGATTTTCTATGCACATATGGAAATGAGGGAGATACGCCGATTCACAAACGTACTTGCACATAATATACGCGGTTTGCGTAAGTCGTACGTCCGGCGTAAAGTTATTCCCCATATATGAGGCGCAACCCATGCAAAGGTATGGACCAGGGAACACAAGCCGTCGTATCTTTTGTCGTTTACGTTGTACGTGAATATGACTAGGCGTAGGTTACGTTCACGTCGTAGGCAGTGATCCGTCGTATCTTGACGTGATTCTGAGCATGCACACTGGATGCGTCCACGGGACGGCGCATGCGCCGTTCGTTATTCGTATCTTTATGGTGCTCGGCCCTTCATTTGCATGGGGTCACGCCTCATTTGCATGGCTCACGCCCACTTCCACTTACTACGACTTACGCCTAAGAAACCCAGCGCAGATTTAGTGGCAAGTGCTTTGTGAATCCAGTGCTTGCCTCTCTGCGCTGCGTCGGCGTAGAGTAAAGAAGATACGCTACGGCGGCATAAATATGCGCCGATGTATGTGAATCCGGGCAAACATATCTCCGTTCTGCCTAGTGACACTGTCAGTGATCGTGTTCCCTGTCATCGGGAACACGATCAGTGATGTGTCACAGCAAGCCACGCCCCCCTACAGTAAGAATCTTGCCTTAGGGAACGCTTAACCCCTACAGCGCCATCTAGTGGTTAACCCCTTCACTGCCAGTGTCATTTTCACAGTAACCAGTGCATTTTTATAGCACTGATCGCTGTAAAAATGACAATGGTCCCATAAATGTGTCAAAAGTGTCCGATGTGTCCGCCGTAATGTCGCAGTCACGATAAAAATCGCAGATCGCCGCCATTACTAGTAAAAAAAAAATATTAATAAAAATGCTATAAAACTATCCCCTATTTTGTAGACGCTATAACTTTTGCGCAAACGCTTATTGTGATTTTTTTTTACCAAAAATATGTAGAAGAATACGTATCGGCCTAAACTGAGGGAAAAAAATATGTTTTTATATCTTTTTGGGGGATCTTTATTATAGCAAAAAGTAAAAAATATAGCTTTTTTTGTCAAAATTGTCGCTCTGTTTTTGTTTATAGCTTAAAAAATAAAAACCGCAGAGGTGATCAAATACCACCAAAAGAAAGCTCTATTTGTGGGGAAAAAAGGACGCCAATTTTGTTTGGGAGCCACGTTGCATGACCGCGCAATTGTCTGTTAAAGCGACACAGTGCCGAATCGCAAAACCTGGCCTGGGCATTTAGCTGCCTAAAGGTCCGGGTCTTAAAGTGGAGTTCCACCCATTTTTTTATGTTTGTCTGTGCTGCATGCCCAAATCTCATAGTGTTCAGAATGGCCAATTTTTATTTATTTTGTTGCTTGTAAATACCTTTATTTTGTAGTCCTTCATTACTTCCTCCTCCTTATTAGCCTAGGCTATTAAGTCACAAGGCTATTCGCAAGGGTTTCTGGGATAGGCATCATGTATCCCAGTAGTCCTTGCAAATAGCCTATTTGCATAGAGAAGGGGCGGCAACTTCCTCTGACACTCCCACTGCTATGGAAACCTGACTTAAACCTATTACATCGCTTGTGCAGCACTGAGCATGTGCGAGATCTGCAAGGCTGAAATCCAGGAAGTCATACAGTCTGGCTTCATGATGCCCACACTTAAGATGGCCATGTTCTATTTCTAGATTATAAACTAACTAAATGCTGTAACAACCTAACAAAACGGACCTTAGTTTACAGACTAACTTTACTAGAATACATTAGGCTTGTGTATTACAGGGGTATTTATATTTAACCACTTGACCACCGCCCCATGTCAAAAAGACGTCCTGTTTTTAAAGTTGAATATCTCGATAACGGCAGCAGCTGCTGCCACAACCGAGATATTCATCTTTTCAGGGGGCGGTGGTGTACACGATAACGGCGGTCTCCGCGGCGGATTCGTCGCGAGATCACCGTTATCGGTGGCGGGAGAGGGCCCCCCCCCTCCCGCCGCTCTCCCGCGCCCTCCGCCGCTTACCGGAGCCGTCGGTAGCGGCGGAGGGGATCGGATGTGTCCGGCAGCTGAGCGGGGACGGGACTGAAGGAGAAATCTCCTTCACCCGTCCTCATAGCTCTGCTGGGCGGAAGTGACGTCAAAACGTCAGTCCCGTCCCAGCCTCTTAAAGAAACATTTTTTTTTTTGTCATTTGAAAAAATGACATTTTTTTTTTTTTTTTTGCATTTAAGTCTAATTATGAGATCTGAGGTATTTTTGACCCCAGATCTCATATATAAGAGAACCTGTCATGCTTTTTTCTATTACAAGGGATGTTTACATTCCTTGTAATAGGAATAAAAGTGATAATTTTTTTTTTTTTTTATTTCAGTGTAAAAAATTATACAACTAAATAAAACTAAATAAGAAAACCCAAAAATTTTTTTTTAAAGTGCCCCATCCCGACGAGCTCGCGCGCAGAAGCAAACGCATACGCGAGTAGCGCCCGCATATGAAAACGGTATTCAAACCACACAAGTGAGGTATCGCCGCGATCGTTAGAGTGAGAGCAATAATTCTAGCCCTAGACCTACTCTGCAACTCCAAAAATGCAACCTGTAGAATTTTTTAAACGTCGCCTATCGAGATTTTTAAGGGTAAAAGTTTGACGCCATGCCACGAGCGGGCGCAATTTTTAAGCGTGACATGTTGGGTATCATTTTACTCGGCGTAACATTATCTTTCACAATATATAAAAAAATTGGGCAAAATGTATTGTTGTCTTATTTTTTAATTAAAAAAAGTGATTTTTATCCAAAAAAAGTGCGCTTGTAAGACCGCTGCGCAAATACGGTGTGACAAAAAGTATTGCAATGACTGCCATTTTATTCCCTAGGATGTCTGCTAAAAAAAAATATATAATGTTTGGGGGTTCTGATTAATTTTCTAGCAAAAAAATAGTGATTTTCACATGAAGGAGAGAAGTGCCAGAATTAACCCGGTGGGCAAGTGGTTAAAAAGTGAAATTGTGTCCGGAACTCCGCTTTAAGTGGTTAAGTGTCATTGAGTAAGTATAATTAATCAATGCATTGTTTCATTTTTGATATTTCATTCATATGTAGATAACATTTCTGATTTAAATAGGAGATTAGTTAAAAAAAAACTACAAGCAAAAAATAAAATAAAAAATAAAATGTATTCCTATTTAAACACTTAATATGCCTTAGGGCCCTTTCACACAGGGCGGATCAGTAATGATCTGCCTCCGTGTGTCCGTCAAGCTCAGCGGGGATCCTCCGTAAAATCCCAGCTGAGCCGTCGACTGACAGGGCGGTCCCCGAACACTGTGCAGGGACCGCCCTGTCTTTTCTCCGCTCTCCCCTATGGGGGGATCGGATGAACACGGACCGTCTGTCCATGTTTACCCGATCCGATCCGCCAGACGAAAGAAAAATAGGATTTTCTTCCATCCGAAAAATCGGATCCGCATATGCATTATTTTAAATTTTTCTACATTGAACCTCATTTGCCATGTATTTGCCCCCCCCCCCATTAATTTGTTCAGATCTTTTTGCAAGGTTTCCACATCCTGCGGAGAAGTTATTGCCCTGCTTAGCTTAGTATCGCCCGCAAATACAGCGATTGTACTGCTTACCCCATCCTCCAGGTCATTTATGAACAAATTAAATAGGATAGGTCTTTTTTTCTGATTATCTTCTTTGTGTTCTATTCTTTCTTATTTAGTACTTTATTTATTTTTTCAGTGTCATGTGAAAAAGTGCAAAGACCTTTTGTCATGCTTTGTATCATAAACATAATTTTAGTGTAATTTTAAATGGAACAACATATTGAATAAAATATATACCGTATTTATCGCGGTATAACGCGCTCCCGCATATACCACGCACCCCTAAAATTGGCCTCAATCCTGTGAAAAAAATTTTTTTTTTGTACTTACAGTTTTGGTGTCTTGCGCGGCGTCCATCGGCGGCCTCGTCGGGTCCGGCGTTCGTCTGCGGCTTCGGGTGTCCTCTTCGTCGGATCCGGCGTCCTTCTGCGGCTTCGGGTGTCCTCTTCGTCGGGTCCGGCGGCGTCCTCGCGTCCTCCCCGCTCGTTTCCCGCGCCGAGTTTGAATACTGCGCCGACATATACAGAGCGCAGTACACTTGTGTATTGTCGGCAATGCTCGGCAACTCTCGCGCTGACGTCCTGTACGTCCAGGACGTGAGCGCGGAAGGACCCGAGACTGCCCGACTATACCCGAGTGTACTGCGCTCGGTATATGTCGGCGCAGTATTCAAAACTCGGCGCGGGAAAGCGGGTATCGGCGTATACCGCGCACCCACAATTTTGCCCTGATTTTCAGGGCAAAAAAGTGCGCGGTATACGCCGATAAATACGGTACTTATTTTTTATTTAAAGCATTTTTTTAAAACTAGGGCCTCTTTCACACTGGGCGGATCAGTAATGATCCGCCCGTGCACCTCCGCTTGCTCAGCGGGGATCGCTCCGTTGATCCCCGCTGAGCCGGCAGATGGCAGGGCGGTCCGCGCACACTGTGCAGGGACCGCCCTATGTTTTCTCGTATGTCTCGTATGTATGTCCGTGTTCACCCGATCCGATCCGCCAGACGGAAGGAAAAGTAGGTTTTTCCTCCGTCACACTTTGGCGGATCGGAGCGGGTCGAATGTTAGTGGGCATGTCACCGCTGACATCCGCGGCTCCATAGAGGAGCACGGAGCGCCCGTACAGGTCCGCAAAAAAAAAACCTGACAGACGGACCTGTGTGAAAGAGCCCTAAAGTTAAAATATAAAAATAAAAAAAGTGTATTTTTGTCTATGGATCAGGAGACAATAATGCCCCAAAAAAGCTAGTTTGTCCCAAAATGTACCCGTATATACTCGAGTATAAGCCGTCCCGAATATAAGCCGAGGCACCTAATTTTACCACAAAAACTGGGAAAACTTATTGACTCGAGTATAAGCCTAGGGTGTCCATCTGCATGCCTCACTGTGTCCATGTGCACACTGTGCCCATGCCTCACTGTGCTCATGCCTCACTAGGCCCATGCCTCACTGTGCCTCACTGTGTCCATGACTAGACTGACGTTTAACATAGGAGTCTATGGAAGGGGTGTCCGGCTTTGAAAAATCTGTGCTCCCGGTCGTAGGTCCCCCAGACAACAAACTTCGCACACTTGTAGAGGAGAAATGGGGATATATGTGTGCCAATGTCCGGGTCCAGAGGACCTACGACCGGCCGGTACGGCGTCCCCAAATTCACCGGAGAAATGAGAGTTTAACATGGGAGTCTATGGAAGGGGTGCCCGACTTTGAAAAAATCGGTGCTCCCCGGCCGCAGGTCTCCCGGAAAACAAACTTTGCACACTTGTAGAGGAAAAGGGGGGGCTACATATGTGCCAAGTTTGGGGTCCAGGGGACCTACGGTTGGCCGGTACCGGGTCCCCAAAGTCCGGGAGATCAGGCGCAAAAAGGTGACTCGAGTATAAGCCGAGGGGGGCATTTTCAGCACAAAAAAATGTGCTAAAAAACTGCTTATACTCGAGTATATACGGTATATGTTATCTAAAGTAATGACAACGTTATAGCGGAATATTCAAGCCCATAATGAAGGTGTACTAATTGCTCTGGGGTGTACAGGTATGAGAGATGAAGTGGTTAAAGAGTGATTGACCAAACTCACCAAAAATGATGAAGATAAGGCAAATAAATGGGTCCATTGAGAAGCCAAGAGCGAAGAGCCCCGAGGTACATCCATCAGAGGTGTGTTCATCAGAGGTGTGTTCATCAGGGGTGTCTATAACAGCTAGGAAAGAGAAAGTCACATACCCCAATCAGTACATAATATTCTCATATAAGCAGCGGGTCCAGTGTAACTATTCAAAAAACACCTGTCATTAAAGTCAATGTAGATTCTGTATGTGTATGTAGAGAAAGGACTCCCCATGAATGACCACTTCCAGTCTGGGCCTTTTTTGGCACTGATATGTGGCACTGATGAGGCGGCACTGATGGGAACTGAGAGGTGGTACTGATGGGCACTGGAAGGTTGTCCTGATGGCCACTGATAGGCGGCACTGATGGGCACTGATAGGCAGCACTGATAATGAGGCACTGATCGGTGCCAATTGTGGGCATTGATTAGCAGCACTGGTGGGCAATGTTGGGACCGATGTCGGTTATCAGCTTTCTTCTCCTCTCCTCATGCTGTCAGCGTGAGGAAGGGAAAGCCAATAACTGGCTTCTGTTTACATACTGTTTACCAGGAGGGTGTACATGGATGTCCTTCTACACTGTGATCACCAAGTCCTTTGGACTCCACTGATCACAGATCAGGGTAAAGGGCCAATTACAGTGGCTTTTTACCACGCGATCAGCTGTCAGCCAATGACAGCTGATCGCGTGGTAAAAAGCCACTGTAATTGGCCCTTTACCCTGATCTGTGATCAGTGGAGTCCAAAGGACTTGGTGATTACAGTGTAGAAGGACATCCATGTACACCCTCCTGGTAAACAGTATGTAAACAGAAGCCAGTTATTGGCTTTCCCTTCCTCACGCTGACAGCATGAGGAGAGGAGAAGAAAGCTGATAAGAGGCTCCTGTTCATTCATAAACTGAAGCAGAGTAAACACAGTTTTCATAGGACACAGGAGTGATCAGTAGCGATTGCTCACTGTGTCCAATTTAGAAAAGGAAGGGGTCGGTAAATGACATATTTACCAGTCCCTTTCTCCGCTTTCCATCCTGACAGTTACCCCGCAGCGGTTGGGAGAGGAGAGGAGGGAAGCTGGCTGCGGGGGATGAGGGGGGGAGGGGCGGAGGAGGAGGAGTACAGGGGATCAGAGGAGAACACGGGGGGGGGGGGCGTAGGAGGACACGGAGGGGGCCGGAGGAGCACAGAAGGAACAGCCAGGAATGATCAGTGCGGCGGGAGGGACAGCTGTGAACACCGATCTCCCTGTATAGCTTTTTAGTCGACACCTGTGGGAGGGAGAGAATGAGAAGCGGCTGTTGGCTAAAAAAAAGGCCATGCAGGGAGATTGGTGTTCCCAGTAGTCCCGCCACGCCGATCATTCCTGGCTGTGAACCAGGGGACCATCCAGGATTGGCCCTGCAGCCAGGATATCACAAGTGCCTCACAGGTGTCTGGGAGCCGCAGTCATAAATGCGGGAGACTCCCGCACCACGCGGGAGACTTGGGATGTATGGAAACCGGCCCATTGAGCCATCGGCCCACCGGGAAACTCTCAGTAATCTTGATGGCCAGTACATGCCTGGGCCACAAGCACTACCGTTGATGAGGTTTTATACACAAGGCTGGAAAGGAATGCAGCTATCACTGAAATGCATATTGACACCATGACACACCAAGGATCCTACTATGTCATCTCAGGAACTTACCAGGAACATGGACTTCGAAGTCCATACTGTTTTTACGTTCAAATCTAACGAATGTGAAATTATGAGCGTCCGCCTCTGAGAAATCCTTTAATGTGAATGTGCAGTTCTCGCGGTCAAAGTGAAGGCGATTGTTATAACTATTAAAACCCTGTAGAAAGGAATCATGGAAGTTGCCGATACGAGTCCCTCCACCATAGATATCGAAAAACTGTTCTTGGCATAACGGTGACAGAGGAAAGTGAAGATCGGAGCCGTATTGCCCGGAGATCTGCTGCCTCAATGAGCCTGCAACACCTAGAGAAGAAAATAAAGTCATTAGAGAAGATGATCATTGTATGCAAGACATAAGCCAACTAAGCCCTGGTTCACACCGGCAGGGCTGTGGATAAGGCGGTACCGCCAGCCCTCCTATATGGGGCCCAGACAGCTGGTTTAATGGCACAGTGTTGGAAGCGGGAGCAGATCCCCTGTGTGGCTCTCTCTGCAGCAGCTGAAAGCTGGATTCTTCTCCTCTCTCTCCTGCCAGCTTTCAGCTACTGCAGAGAGAGCCATACAGAGGATCTGCTCCAGTAATCATTAGTGTTGCTCACGAATATTCGTATTGCGAATATTCGGCTCGAATATGGCATATTCGAGTATTCGCGATATATTTCGAATTTCGCGGTGAATATTCGCTATTCCGAATATTCAAATTTTTTCAATTTTATTTTTAGAACAGATCACATCCTAGAGATCTCCATCGACGTCTAAAAGCATTGCTGGTATGATTAGAGACCTTGGGCCGAGTAGCTGAAGCGATCACTTTATCTTGCCGAAAAATCGCAATGCGATTATTCGGCAATCGGAATATCGCGCGATTATTTTCTCCGCCCTTCTTTTGCATCAGAGCCAATCAGAGTTCTCCTACCGCAGTTGTCGAAATTCCGCAATAAATATCGCATTCGCATTTTGCGAAATTTCGATAAAATATCACGAATATTCTGAGCCAATCAGAGGGCTCCTACCGCAGTTGTCGAAATTCCGCAATAAATATCGCATTCGCATTTTGCGAAATTTCGATAAAATATCACGAATATTCTGAGCCAATCAGAGGGCTCCTACCGCAGTTGTCGAAATTCCGCAATAAATATCGCATTCGCATTTTGCGAAATTTCGATAAAATATCACGAATATTCTGAGCCAATCAGAGGGCTCCTACCGCAGTTGTCGAAATTCCGCAATAAATATCGCATTTGCATTTTGCGAAATTTCGATAAAATATCACGAATATTCTGAGCCAATCAGAGTGCTCCTACCGCAGTTGTCGAAATTTCGCAATTATTTTCGCATTCGCAATAGCGAAATTTCGCAAACATTTCATTTCGATAAAATATCACGAATATTCGAATTTAGCGAATATTTCTCGAATATTCGGCTATATATTCGTGATATATCGCGAAATCGAATATGGCGTATTCTGCTCAACACTAGTAATCATCCACTTATTGCCATACGAATCCCCTTCCTACTGCACCATACATTTCCTCCTGCCACCCAGGCCCCTCTGTGTGCCCTTCCCCTGCAGTGCTGCTGACTTCCCTCCTCTCTCCTTCCGGCAGCTACAACAGGATCCTTCAGGATGGAGAGTGGGGGGAAGGATCCAATAAATACCCCTTCCTTTCATGAATGAACACAATTGGTACTGATCACTTACTGCGTTTATTTTGAGGGGGTGTATGGGACCCCGTGGTTTCTTACAGCAGCCCTGTCATGTGATTTTGAACCGACACATCGTACCCCATTGCTGGCAATAGAACCGTTCTAATCGGTGCGACTCAAGTCGCAGCGACTTTGAAAAACGTTTCCTGCGCTACCTTTTTGGGATTTTCATTGCGACATGCATAGACTTCTGTTAAATGAAGTCGCAAGCTGCAATGAAATCGGAGGTCCAAATCGTACTGATCTGCCGCTGTGAAATTATGCTGAAGTAGCGCGATTTCAAAGCCGCACTGGTGTGAACCAGGGCTTAAAGGAGTTGTAAAGGAAAACATTTTTTTGCCTAAAATGAATGTCTGCAAGGTAGACAGACAGAATAGTGTAATGATTCTGTTCAAAAACTAGTAAATACCTATTAAATTCCTTCATCTATATCACCTCCGGCGTTCTAGTTTCTGTTCTCTCATTCACTTCCTGGTTTGCATCGCTCGTTCATGTAAGAACTACATTTCCCAGTATGCATTGCGGCACGCCCAGTAATTCACACCTCCTTGAAATCTCTAACACGTAGAGAGCGTCCTGCCGCACAGATGTAGTTCCCAGGAGGGGGCGAGCACGTTACTGACCACCGCAGTAAAGCCTCCCTTCACGGTGGCGAGTAACAATCAGACAAGCAGGAAGTGAACAGAACAGAGAAGAAATAGAGCAACTTCTGAGCAAAAACGAACAATGAGGAAGTGAAAAGAGGAATGTCTGCAGGTAAAGGATTCTTATTATGAAAAAAGAAATCATTTACAACCCCTTTAATGTAATTGGCTAAAAACTGATGTCAACCGAACTGGAGGATGTTTCTTTTCTTGAAGCTCTGTGTATTATACAGACTTTTAAAGCTGAACTTCAAGCAGATATAAAAGATGCAAATAAATGCAAGATGTAGTGTACAGCAGGGCTGAAGTGTGGGAGGAACAAGCAGTAAAACAAGCCAATCAGATCGCCGCCATTACTAGTAAAAAAAAAAAATAATAATAATAAAAATGCCATAAATCTACCCCCTGTTTTGTAGACGCTATAACTTTTGCGCAAACTAGGGTTGTCCCGATACCACTTTTTTAGGACTGAGTACAAGTACCGATACTTTTTTCAAGTACTCGCCGATACCGAATACCGATACTTTCTTTTAAATTTTGTCCCCAAATGCAGCCGTGTCCCCCACATATGCAGCCATGTCCCCCCACATATGCAGCAATGTCCCCCCACATATGCAGCCATGTCCCCCACATATGCAGCCATGTCCCCCACATATGCAGCCATGTCCCCCCACATATGCAGCCATGTCCCCCCACATATGCAGCAATGTCCCCCCACATATGCAGCAATGTCCCCCCACATATGCAGCCATGTCCCCCACATATGCAGCCATGTCCCCCACATATGCAGCCATGTCTCCCCACATATGCAGCCATGTCCCCCACATATGCAGCCATGTCCCCCCACATATGCAGCCATGTCCCCCCACATATGCAGCAATGTCCCCCCACATATGCAGCAATGTCCCCCCACATATGCAGCCATGTCCCCCACATATGCAGCCATGTCCCCCACATATGCAGCCATGTCCCCCACATATGCAGCCATGTCTCCCCACATATGCAGCCATGTCCCCCACATATGCAGCCATGTCCCCCACATATGCAGCAATGTCCCCCCACATATGCAGCCATGTCCCCCACATATGCAGCCATGTCCCCCACATATGCAGCCATGTCCCCCCACATATGCAGCCATGTCCCCCCACATATGCAGCAATGTCCCCCCACATATGCAGCAATGTCCCCCCACATATGCAGCCATGTCCCCCACATATGCAGCCATGTCCCCCACATATGCAGCCATGTCTCCCCACGTATGCAGCCATGTCCCCCACATATGCAGCCATGTCCCCCCACATATGCAGCCATGTCCCCCCACATATGCAGCAATGTCCCCCCACATATGCAGCCATGTCCCCCCACATATGCAGCCATGTCCCCCCACATATGCAGCAATGTCCCCCCACATATGCAGCCATGTCCCCCCACATATGCAGCAATGTCCCCCCACATATGCAGCCATGTCCCCCACATATGCAGCCATGTCCCCCACATATGCAGCCATGTCTCCCCACATATGCAGCCATGTCCCCCACATATGCAGCCATGTCCCCCCACATATGCAGCCATGTCCCCCCACATATGCAGCAATGTCCCCCCACATATGCAGCAATGTCCCCCCTATATGCAGCCATGTCCCCCCACATATGCAGCCATGTCCCCCCTATATGCAGCCATGTCCCCCCTATATGCAGCCATGTCCCCCCTATATCCAGCCATGTCCCCCCTATATCCAACCATGTCCCCCCATACCTTGATGCCGCCGCCGCCTCCGCCTCATGGGTTAAACAGCGTGCGGGGAACATCACAGCTTTCATTTGAATAGCTGTAGTATTCCCGCTGCGCCGCGTATAGACACTCCCCCTTGCTCGGGATTGGACAGATCACGAGCAAGGGGGAGTGTCTATACGCGGCGCAGCGGGAATACTACAGCTATTCAAATGAAAGCTGTGATATTCCCCGCACGCTGTTTAACCCATGCGGCAGCGGCGTTGTTGCGGTATGCGACGGGGTCGGCGGCGGCATTCGTTGCGGCGGCGGCGGGGGGGGGGGGTTTGTGTTATCATCAAGTATTCTATTTAGGTATCGGGGGTATTTGCAGGAGTACAAGTACTCCCGCAAATACTCGGTATCGGTCCCGATACCGATACTGGTATCGGTATCGGGAAAACCCTAGCGCAAACCACTCAATATACGCTTATTGCGATTTTTTTTTTACCAAAATATGTAAGAGAATACATATCGGCCTAAACTGAGGAAACAATTTAATTTTTTTAACCGGGGATATTTATTATAGCAAAAAGTAAAAAATATAGTTTTTTTTCTTTTTTTTGTTTATAGCGAAAAAAATAAAAACCGGAGAGATGATCAAATACCACAAAAAGAAAGCGCTATTTATGGGGAAAATAGAGCGTCAATGTTGTTTGGGTACAACGCCGCACGACCGCGCAATTTTCAGTTAAAGTGACACAGTGTCGAATCGCAAAAAAGTTGCCCCGGTCATTTGGCAGCCAAATGGTCCGGGGCTGAAGTGGTTAAAGATGAATATGTATAAGCCTGGTCATTATGGAAACAATTTTTATATTTTCCATATATATACTTAATCGCATACTGCTATAATCGCATCTCATTTAAGGTCCCAACCCTCCATTTTTTAACCCTTGCAGGGATGGAGGCCTGTGGTGGTGCATGCCACGTGCCTCATACAAAGTCCCAACCCCATTTTATATTTTTTTAAAGATAATTATGTATAGCAGATGTTAAAGCGCTTCAGCCATAATGGCCTTGTTCACAACAGTTCTGTACAAAAAGAGTGTATACTCTTCATTGGTCACAGAGATTTTCCATTAACCTAATGTTTGTCAAATTGAAACAATGAAACCAGAAAGAGAGGAGGATTAAAATTGCTCTGAAAAAGCAACTTCTAGAGATTCATATATTTGTTCAGTGAATAGATCAGAGAATATGTGTTAAAATATATTTTTATTATAAATAATTTAAAATCACATGACTAAAAGGTTGAATCAATAGTTACCGTATATACTCGAGTATAAGCTGAGTTTTTCAGCACATTTTTTGGTGCTGAAAATGCCCCCCTCGGCTTATACTCGAGTCACATTTTTGCCCCTAATCTCCCGGACTTTGGGGACCCGGTACCAGCCAATCTTGGCACAAATGTAGCCCTACTCTTCCTCTACAAGTGTGCAAAGTTTTTTTGCCCGGGGGATCTGCGGCCGGAGAGCACCGATTTTTCAAATCCGGGCACCCCTTCCATAGACTCCCATGTTAAGCAGTAATTTCTCCAGTGATTTTTGGGACCCGGTAGTAGCCGGTCTTGGGTCCCATGGACCCGAAACTTGGCACATGTAGCCCCATTTTTCCTCTACAAGTGTGCAAAGATTGTTGTCTGTGGGACCTACAGCTGGGCAGCACTGTTTTTTCAAAGTCGGGCACCCCTTCCATAGACTCCCATCCCATGTTAAACAGTAATTTCTCTGGTAACTTTGGGGACACGGTACCGGCCGGCCGTAGGTCCTCTGAACCCCATGTAGCGCCAGTTCTCCTCTACAAGTGTGCAGAGTTTGCTGTCTGGGGGACCTATGGCCGGGGAGCACCGATTTTTCAAAGCCGGGCGCCCCTTCTATATACTACCATGTTAAACGTAAGAGAAGTCAAGGACACAGTGAGGCATGGACACAGTAAGGCATGGGCACAGTGAGGCATGGGCACAGTGAGGCATGATCGAAAAGAGAAGAATGGAGGGCGCATATGGCTAGAATGAAAAGAGAAGGCAGGAGGGATGGACACAGTGAGGCATGGGCACAGTGAGGTATGGACACAGGTAGGCATGGACATGGACACAGTGAGGCAAAGTGAGGCATGCAGATAGACACCCTAGGCTTATACTCGAGTCAATACTTTTTCCCAGCTTTTTGTGGTAAAATAAGGTGCTTATATTCGGGATGGCTTATACTCAAGTATATATGGTAATTATTACAGCAACAATCATATATAATCATCTGCCTTTCCCCTTAAAGCGGAGGTTCACCCATAGAGAACACTTTTTCCCCTTAGATTCCTGCTCGTTTTGTCTAGGGGAATCGGCTAGTTGTTTTAAAATATGATCCGTACTTACCGTTTACGAGATGCATCTTCTCCGCCGCTTCCGGGTATGGGGCTTCGGGAATGGGCGTTCCTATTTTGATTGACAGTCTTCCGAGAGGCTTCCGACGGTCGCATCCATCGCGTCACGATTTTCCAAAAGAAGCCGAACGTCGGTGCGCAGGCGCAGTATAGAGCCGCACCGACGTTCGGCTTCTTTCGGCTACTAGTGACGCGATGGATGCGACCGTCGGAAGCCTCTCGGAAGACTGTCAATCAAGAAGGAACGCCCGCTCCCGAAGACCCATACCTGGAAGCGACGGAGAAGATGCATCTCGAAAACGGTAAGTACGGATCATATTTTAAAACAACTAGCCGATTCCCCTAGACCGAACGAGCAGGAATCTAAGGGGATTGTTTAAAAAAATAGATTAATGGGTGAACTCCCGCTTTAATATTCTGAAATTTCTTAATATACAAATGTATATGTGTATCTAACAAGAGACCACTTTATTGTAGCTGCTTTTCCAATAGTGTAGATGGCAGATTCACATTGTAGCTGAACATTTCGCAGATAAAAACTCTGCTTCCTCAAGCAGAAGGCAACGGAAACCAAAAAGTAAATCTGCGGCTTCTCAAATGACGCCAAATATAACACTTCCCCATGGGACTGCACGGCGGATGAACATTAAAAGGCAGTTCCACCGCATGCAACACCTCCTGTGTATTTAACGTTTTTTGACCAATAAGAATTGAAATCAGTTACCGGTATATTAAACTTCACCACTAGGTGTCACTCAGGATTCTTCGTAGAACATCCACAGTTATTAGATACAGTGCATGCATGCAGATTTTGTCTTTCAATATACAGAGGAAAAAGCCCACCTCAATACAGCACATCCAGTACATATGTAGCACTTCCCCCGGAGGAGCTGCTGGATGTTTGGGCAGCGTGTTACCTCTCGGCTCCTCCGAATTCCTAGGGGTGAATGATGCGTATTGCATATAGTGGAAGTAAAGCAATGTCCACGACAGGTGCTCTTTGCTGTGCTCTTTATTACCCAGCCGGGTAAAAACAATAACTTGTGGTGAGGAAAGTAAAGTTGAAGAAGAGAGAGAACTGCAGATTCAGGCGTGATAATAAGGAAACAGTCCTGCTCCCAAACGTAACACTTCTCTGCGCCACTCCCGCCAGAGTGGGTTTAGTGTACCCGGACCGGCCTCTCTTACTGACCTGGCAGCCGGAGTATCACTTGGACAATTGTAGGAGAAAATCTCTGCCACAGACCCTCCTCAGTGAGCCTCAGAAAGATACCTCTTCCACAGGTCCTCTCTGGATGGAATTCTTGGAGATAATCCTCCTTAGATGAGTTACGCCTGGGTCTCCTTCAACTTGTCGCCCAGGTACCGACTGACAGGTGATCAATCCCTCAGTGTCTGGCTACCTCGATCCCCGGTGGTTTGTCCAGGCCCTTTTGGACCGCCAGCCTCTCAATGGCGCTCCTCAGACGGACTCCCCACTGAACAGAAATACAGCTTGGGATCTTCAAAGGTGGGAACCCAGTCACTCACTGGGTCCCCGTCGCTGCTCAGATGCTCCGGGCCAGCATGGCTCCGGAACCAGGAACACCACGTGGCACGCACGCCAATTAGGCCATAACGCCGGGGCGCCGTGGTGTGGCCACCCTAAAGGTTTGTGCCACACTGGACGAAGAAGACTCAGAACCAATGGCGTCTGCCTCATAAATATCCCTCCCCAGCATGCACAGCGAGGCCAAACCCTCCTGATTGACTGCTGGGGAAGAGCACCCAAACCCTGACTACACTGCTGCCACCTGCAGCACCGGGGCTGGAAGAACACCCCAGTACAGCAGAATAAGCCCACAGCACAGCCAAGCCGAGACAGAGACCCTGTTTTGCATTTAACAATCTGGATCAGAGTTTAACTACACTCTGATCTACACATAAATTTAACTAGCACCGGTACTATAAAGTACATAGGCGCTACATATATATGGGGGATCAGACCACGTTGTGTTCATTTTGATGATAGAACATCTGCCCGTCTGTCCAACCGCTCCTCTAGAGCAGCAGTCTCCAATCTGCGGCCCGGGGGCCAGATGCGGCCCTTTTGCTTGCTTTTATCTGTCCAAATGTTCAGTGTCTGCCACCCCTCTCTGCGAATCCCTCTGTTAGCTTCCGATTACCCAACAAATAAAATTCAAAATACTATCAACAGACTACAAAGCCATCCACATCTCCAGCTACATCACCAGCCTCAAAATGTCAAAATATTTCTCAACCCGTCCTCTCCGCTCCTGCCAAGACCTTGTGCTCTCCAGCTCCATTGTCACCTCCTCCCATGCTCATCTCTGGGAACTCTCCTGACCCTCTTCCATCCTCTGGAACTCTCTACCCCAACCTGTTTCGTTATCTCCTACTCTGTTCAACTTTAGGTGACACCTGAAGACTCATTTCTTTAGCGCGACCTATCCCGTCTCTAACTAATAAACTGTACTTTTATTTCACCATCAGATCATCCCTAGCAATTATTACCTTGTGCCACTATATAAATCCTGTATAACAATATAGTGCAGAGATCGGATTATGCACTTATTGAAGTGATAGAGCCAGCATGATCACATCACAGAGGTGTCCAGTAGGTGGCCACATTATAAAGAAATTCTGCTCAAACAAGCGTAGTAAAATACATTGCGAACAGATTGCATCAGTCAAAAAAAGATTACAAACTACGGAAAACAAATACTAAACTAATAATAATAAAAAGTTCAGAAAAGTAAAATAAAGAATGACTTACAGGACAGCATGGCGAGCAGGATTGTTAGCAACAACATTTTAAGGAACTCTCCAAAAAAAACAACCAGGTCCTCCTCTGTGGTACGCGTGTGAAGTGTTGGGCTTCTTAATGAATGAGTTTATACTGTATGTACAGTAGCAGCTCCTCCCTTGCCCTCCCCTTGTTCTCTGACCTGGCCTATGAATCATTGTATGTACTTACTGACTTTTTTTTTCACATACATTTTCACACGTGCACTCTTTTTTTTACATGAAAACACCATTAACCACTTCAGGAAGAATTGGCCCCTTAAAGACCAGAACACTTTTTACAATTTGACACGGCGCTGCTTTAACTGGTAATTGCGCGGTCATGCAATGTTGTACCCAAACTAAATTTGCGTCCTTTTCTTCCCACAAATAGAGCTTTCTTTTGATGGTATTTGATTGCCTCTTTGATTTAATTTTTTTTCAATATAAACGAGAAAAAAAAAGAAAATTTGGAAAAGAAAATAAAATTTTCTACTTTTTGTTATAAAAAAAAAAAAATCCAATAAACAAAATTCCATTCATACATTTAGGCCAAAATGTATTCAGCTACATGTCTTTGAAAAAAAAAAAATCGCAATAAGCGTAAATTTATTGGTTTGCGCAAAAGTTATAGCGTCTACAAAATAGGGTAAATATTCTGGAATTTACGCAGCTTTTAGTTTATGACTGCCTATCTCATTTCTTGAGGTGCTATAATGGCAGGGCAGTACAAACCCCCCCCCCCCAAATTACCCCATTTTGGAAAGTAGACACCCCAAGGAAATTGCTGAGAGGCACGTTGAGCCCATTGAATATTTTAAGACTTAACACTTTGTGTTAATTTTTATGATTTTTTTTTTTGTCATTTTTCAATCACTTAAAAAGTGATTGAAAGGGGGGCGTGGTCTAGCTGAGCTCAGGAATGGCAGCTTGAACGGAAAGCTCCCGCCGCCACGAACAAAGTTCTGAACCTATAGGCGCCGGTAAGAGGACCGATCATCCCATCTTTGCCACCTGACACCCCGTAACCTCGGGGAATCTTTTGTTACCAATTTCGCCCATAACGGAGTCTTTTTAAGGGAATTATCACTCCTTAGATTGCTGAGCCCAGTACCGCAATGGCGGAACCACATATTCTCCCCCTTGGGAACAACGGAGCCCAATCACTGGGACTTAATCCGGTCCCCTCGTACACCGAAAGGGGACCGACAACCACAAACGAGATACCACACAATCTCAGCATAGATGACCTTCACATAGTAGCGGCTGACATTAAGACCACCCTGACAGCTGTCATTGCTGAATTGAGTGTGGAGATACGCGCAGTTACAGAGCGAGTTCAGGAGGTGGAATTAACTAATGCGCAACAAGGAGCAGCGCTGCGACATGTAAACTCCAAAGTCAATGCCAATACTTTTCACCTTAGAGAATTGAATCGCCAAGTAGAGGAATTGGAAAATCGCAGCAGGAGACATAATATAAGAGTGAGAGGGCTCCCCGAATCGGTAGAAACTGATTAACTCACCCCAATAATAACAGAAATATTTAACAACTTACTGGGGCGACCCCCGCTCACTACCATCAAAATGGAGCGCATCCATAGAGCGCTTAGACCGAGAGGAAAACCGTCTGATCCCCCCAGGGATGTAATCTGTCACATAGACGATTTCCAGCTTAAGGAAAACATACTCAGAAATGCCAGACTGAGAGCTAAATATGTGTATGAGGGTCACACCATATCCTTTTATCAGGACTTGTCTCATATTACCCTGCAAAATAGGAGGGAGCTGAAACCACTGTTGGACAATTTGCGTGACAAGGGGATCATTTACAAATGGAGGTTTCCGTTTGGTCTACAAGCCAATTATCAGGGACGTATTGCAATTCTAAGAGTACCGGAAGACCTTCAGGCATTCTGTAAAACGATGGACATGCAATACATGGATCTACCGAATTGGTATGCCGACTTCCGTGCTAAGACCCCTGCAAAAGACACTGCCAGAGACGAATTGATGGAGACAACTTCCACTAGATCCCGGAGACGACGATCCCTATCATCTGATAATAGACTACCATCCAGCGCTGATTCAAAGACCTATCCTCGAGTGGCAGCTTCACCTAAGCCCAGGAGGGCAAGGAAAGAATGTTAATATTTTATGTGATGTTTCATTTTGCCCTTAATGTGTATTCAGTTCTTCCTCTTCCCCTAATTTCCCATTCCCTCTCGAAGTTACATCTGATGGGTATTGAAGAGAAATGGCTTATCTCTAGTTATGTTAATTCCCAAATATTATATCTAATTTCACAGTATGTTAGGTCTGTAACGCTCCTTGTATGATCACATAATCCAAGCTACAAGTTATGGCTGTTAAATGAATTCATTTTCTTTTATAACCCCGCTTTGCATTAGTGGAGTGTGTACCCTACACGGGCAATATGTTTGTTTGCATTTCGGCTGATGATTCGCATGATTACCAGCTGTGTGGTAAGCAAACAAAGTAAGTTAACCAGAAAATACAAGAAACACTTGTGATTCTTGTTATTTATTTATTTATTTGTCTTTCAATAAAAATAGTGGTTAGCTACTATAATATATCCGCCTTGTTAAGTACAAGTTATTTGTTAAACAAGGTTGTGGCGGCGGGCAGTGTTTAAGTCTTATTGTTATTTTTGGACTTGGCTATATTTCAACCCCCAAGTAGCTACTATCTTTGCCTATTTCACCTTTTTGGTTTAGGGCAAGGAGACGTTGTTACATTTTATATTTTTTGTATCTATCCTCCTGCAGGAGGTTTCAGATATACTGTAGAATATCTCTTATTCTTTTTTTTTTATTTATTTTCAATTTATATTATCACGACCCTTTCTGGGTTCGTTTAGTAGAGAGGAATCTGTTTGAGAAAGACCCTTTTTCTTTCCTCCCATTTTTTATTTTCCTCAGTTGTTGTCATTTGAGTTTTTCCCCTTCTTTAGGAACTAATTACCCAATTCCATTCTATTAAAGCGGTAGTTCACCCCCCCCCCCCGACACATTTTACCATCGAGACAGGCATTGTAGCGCGAGCTACAGTATGCCTGTCCCGATTTTTTTAACCCCGTACTCACCTTGTACTCGGACATCGTAGATTTCGGCTCCCGCGGGGAATGGGCGTGCCTATGGAGAGGGAGGATGATTGACGGCCGGCCCTGGCACGTCACTCTCCCCGAAGACAGCCGGAGTAGGTCTCGGCTCTTCACGGCGCCTGCGCACAGGCTATGCGCACGCGTCGTGAAGACCAAGCCTATTTCGGCTATTTCCGGAGAAGTGTGACGCGCCAGAGCCGGCCGTCAATCATCCTCCGTCTCCATAGGCACGCCCATTCCCCGGTATCTTCGATGGACGACTACAAGGTGAGTACGGGGGTAAAAAATTCGGGACAGGCATACTGTAGCTCGCGCTACAATGCCTGATTTTAAGGTAAAAGAAAATTTTTTTTTTTTTTTTTCGTCGTTAGGGTGAACCCCCGCTTTAACTAAAATGTCCTCTTTCACTGGCAATGTGGCTGCTTCGAAACGGAGGATCAAATTATACTCCATGAACACCAAAGGCCTCAATATACCGGAAAAAAGATCAAAACTGTTGTTGCTTCTAAAAAGATCTGGTTCAGACATAATTTTCTTACAAGAAACACATTTCAAAACCGATAACTATACCACCTTTACCGATAAATACTTTTCCCACATAATACACGCCACTAACTCAGACTCCAAAAGCAAAGGGGTTTCTATATTAATATCAAGGCACTGTCCTATCCAAATTTTAGATACTAAAGTAGACAGAGAGGGTAGATTCTTGTTCATAAAGGGCACTCTCTATAATAAGTCTGTGACCCTGGCTAATATCTACGCCCCCAATAGACTTCATGCCCCATTCTTTCAAGATATAATAGAATCACTAGAACTCTTTGCTTCTGGTCTAGTGATATTAGGTGGGGACTTTAATTTAGCACTCAACCCCCTTCTAGACACCTCATCGGGCACATCCAAGACCCCATATAGGACATTGAACTTAATTAAAAAATTATTACACCGTCTATCGTTACACGACTCCTGGCGCACCATGAACCCTTCTTCAAAAGACTATACCTTCTATTCCCCCCCACATAATTCCTACTCTAGGTTGGACTATTTTTATATATCACAAAAAGGACTGGAATTGCTTGAATACACTTCTATTGACCCCATGATAAAATCTGATCATAACCCTATTACTATGTGTCTGTCCTTCGAAGACAAACCCCTTTCTCGAAAACCTTGGAGACTAGACAATTCATTACTGAATGATAAAAACATCGTCCAGAAAGTAGATTCTGTAATTTCATTTTACTTCAAGGAAAACTCAACGTCTGATGTACAACCTCCCACCTCATGGCTTGCTCATAAATGTGTGATCAGGGGCGAGCTGATTTCCTTGTTGGCAAAAAGAAATAAAGATAGGCGGGAACATATAAAACTACTTACTGACCGAATAGAGTTATTAGAGAGAAATCATAAACACTCACTCGCCTCAAAAGTACTCGCTGACTTAACTAATGCCAGGAATGAGCTACTTCAAATCCTGGAAGAAAAGATTAAACGTAACAATGCAGAAATTCTTTTATGAATATGGCAATAAAACTGGCAGACTCCTCGCTAATTCCCTGAATGCTTCAAAAAAGAAATTCGACAACATCCACTCTATTAATGACTCAGCAGGTAAAAAACTAACATGTACTTCTGAGATTGCCAGACAATTCCAAATATTTTATTCTAAATTGTACAATTTGCAAATTTCAAAACCAATTAACAACTCACTTTCGAGGGATTTCATGATTATTGACTTTCTAAACTCTTACTGTCCTAACCCAATTGACCCGAAGATAGCCAATAACTTAGATAGACCCCTGGAAACAGATGAAGCTCTTAGAGCTCTACAACAACTTAATGTCGGCAAAAGCCTGGGCCCAGACGGTTTCTCGGTCAATTACTACAAGACCTTTAAAGAACTCCTTATCCCCCATTTTGTAAAAGCATTTAATTCTGCACCTGCCCAATGGACTTCAACCAAAGACCTGCTCGAAGCACATATAGTGATGGTCCCAAAACCAAATAAGGACAAAAATCTAGTATCCAACTACAGACCCATCTCACTCCTTAACGTAGATGTGAAGCTGTATGCAAAAGTATTGGCGAACCGCCTTTTACCCCTTTTGAATAACTTAATCTCTTTGGATCAAGTGGGATTCACTCCTGGGAGGGAAGCCAGGGATAATACCATCAAAGCCCTTAACATTCAAAATTGGTTGCTGGAGTCTAAGTTCCCCGGGTTTATGCTTTCATTGGACGCAGAGAAGGCCTTCGATAGGATAGCGTGGGATTACATGCGCGCAGCGCTGAACTCTCTGGGACTAAATGAACGGATGCTACAATATATCAACCTTCTATACTCAACCCCAACAGCAAGGATCAAAATAAATGGCACCATGTCGGAGGCTTTCTCTGTGTCCAATGGAACTCGTCAGGGATGCCCATTATCTCCAATCATATTTATTTTAATATTAGAACCCCTCCTATGTAGACTCCGAGCCAACCAGGACATAGTAGGGATAACCATAGGGAATAAACAATATAAATTAGCTGCATTTGCTGACGATGTGCTACTATTTCTAACTAACCCTGTCATTACACTCCCCAATTTGTTGAAAGACTTTTCCACATTCCGAGACATATCCAACTTAAAGATTAATTTTGCGAAATCCAGGGCCCTAAATATCTCCCTGCCCCCAGACCAGGTTAATCTATGCAAACAAAACTTCCCATTTCTTTGGGAAGATAAAGTACTATCCTACTTAGGCATTAATTTATCCTCCAATTTAAAAGATATATACTCTAATAATTTTATACCATTATTAAATGTAGTTAAATCTGATTTGACAAGGTGGGATAAGGGGTTGTTTTCATGGTTTGGCCGGGCAAACATACTTAAGATGAACATCCTCCCGAGATTTCTATACTTATTCCAGACCTTACCCGTTTGTATCCCCGGCTCTTTCTTCACGTCATTTAGGAAACTTTGCTTAAACTTTATTTGGGGAGGGAAACAACCTCTAATTAAATGGGACAAATTGGTGGAACCAAAGCCTTTGGGTGGTATCGGGTACCGGATTTGCGCAAATACTATTGGGCCAGTCACCTTTCCAAAATAATTGACTGGCAAGTACATACTCAATCCAAAGACTGGATAGCATTAGAGGAATTTTCCTGTTTTTCTATTGCACCTATAAGACATCTACCATGGGTCAACCCCAAAAAGATTCCTTGTATAACTAAAACACATCCCATGGTGGGTACAACCCTGAAAATATTCAGAAACCTATGTAAGACGAAGAATTTATCCTCCATGTATGGACCATTTACCCCGATCACACTAAACCCTGAAATTCATCTTCCTGAATGTAGCGCTTTGCTGTCCAATGTTTCTACAGTGACGATATATAGGGCTACCGATTTCTTTGATCGTAATAACCATATATCTTTTGAAACCTTCAAATCTACCAACCCTAATTGTAATATTTCCAAGATCAGTTATGATAAAATCACTAAATTTCTTGGAAAATTACATCCTATGAGAGACTGGTGCAGACCAAAGACATCATTTGAAACAATTTGCCTCAGGGAATCCCCTCAGAGACATCTTATTTCTCTCACATATAACCTTCTAAACTCTGACATAGACCCTCAATTGGATAATACAAATCTTAATTGGGAAAAAGACCTTCAAATTTCTGTGACGAATGATCAATGGGCGACCGTATTCAAACGATTACACAAAGGCACATTGAACATTTGTACACAGGAAAACGGATACAAAATCTACTCGAGATGGTATAAGACCCGCTTGGTCGTTCACAAATTCGACCCAGATACGTCACCCCTATGCTGGCGATGTAAGGAAGCACCGGGTAGTTTATTACACATTTGGTGGGGATGCAATAAAATAGCTGGATTCTGGAGGGAAGTCCATAGACTAATCACACAAATAACTACTTATTCTCCCGATTTTACGGCAGAACAATTCTTACTACACCTTTCTAGCCTTTCCCACTCAATCTACAAAGACACCATTATAATGCACCTCATCAACGCGGCAAGACTATGTGTCCCAATAAAATGGAAACAAAGTCTCCCACCTACCATTCCAGAATGGATACACAAGGTAAACCACATTGCCAAAATGGAAGAATTAATACATCAATCAAGAGACTCTTCTAGAATGTACCTCGATAATTGGTCTTGTTGGACACACTTTATGCATTCCGCTGAGTGTCGTGCCTTACTAGAGTCCTGATAGGGTGATATAATTAGGATTGACCTTTCTACTCGAAGTAGCTACTCAGCGCATTACAGTTTGGAATTTTAGAATATATCCATTGATACACAATGTCCAATTCCCGTTGCAATAAGTGGAACAACCTTTCCCTTCTCTCTTCTTTTCCTTTCCCCTCCCCATTTACCTAAGTTTTGCTTTGAATAAATTTACATGTTATAGTTTATAATATATTTATTCATTTGACCTTATGTAAGACAGTAGATCAGCGTTTTTTAACGCAACATTTTATATGTTATGCCTTATTGTAATTGCATGTAAGCATATATTTTGAAAAATCCAATAAACCAATAAACATATTTAAAAAAAAAAAAAAAAAAAGTGATTGAAAAATGACAAAAAAAATCATAAAAGTTAACACAAAGTTGTCACTAAATGATATATTGCTCACACATGCCATGGTTATATTTTGCATTAAAAGTTTATATACTTTTTTGGGCGCCTAGCCACCATGTACAGGAACCCAAAAACCAAGCACGGCCTTCAGGATTTCTAAGGGCGTATATTTTTGATTTCACTCCTCACTACTTATCACAGTTTCGAAGGCCATAAAATGCCAAGATAGCACAAAACGTATATTCCATGGAAATACACCCCAAAATACATTCTGCTACTTCTCCTGAGTACGGGGATACCACATGTGCAAGACTTTTTGGGAGCCTAGTCACATACAGGACCCCGAAAACCAATCACCAACTTTAGGCTTTCTAAGGGCGTAAAATTTTTATTCCACTCCTCACTACCTATCACAGTTTCAGGGACCATGGAATGCCAAGATAGCACAAACCCCCCTCCAAATGACCCCATTTTGGAAAGTAGACATCCCAAGCTATTTGCTAAGAGGCATGTCGAGTCCATAGAAAATGTAATATTGTCTAAAAGTTTCGGGAAAATTATAAACTTTATCTATTTCTTTTTTTTTGCACACTAGTTGTCACTAAATGATATATTGTTCAAAAATGCAATGGTTATATGTGGAATTACACCCCAAAATACATTATGCTGCTTCTCCTGAGTATGGGGATACCACATGTGTGGGACTGTTTGGGAGCCTAGCCGCGTACGTGACCCTGAAATCCAATCACCGCCTTCAGGCTTTCTAAGGGCGTAAAATGGGGATTTCACTTCCTCACTGCCTATCACAGTTTCGGAGGCCCTGAAATGTCAAGATAGCACAATCCCCCCCAAAATGACCCCATTTTGGAAATGAGACACTTCAAGCTATTTGCTGAGAGGCATGGTGAGTCCATGGAATATTTTATATTTTGCCACAAGTTTCAGGAAAATTAAAAATAAATATTTTTGTTTTAAACAAAGTTATCACTAAATGATATATCGCTCACACATGCCATGGGCATATGTGGAATTACACCCCAAAATACATTCTGCTGCTTCTCCTGAGTACGGGGATACCACATGTGTTTGACTTTTTGGGAGCCTAGCCGCGTACGGGACCCCGAAAACCAAGCACCGACTTTAGGCTTTCTAAGGGCGTAAATTTTTTATTTCACTCCTCACTGCCTATCACTGCCTATCACAGTTTCGGAGGCCATGAAATGCCAAGATGGCACAAACCCCCCTCCAAATGACCCCATTTTGGAAAGTAGACAACACAAGCTATTTGCTGAGAGGTATGGTAAGTATTTTGCACATCTCGCTTTTTGTCACAAAGCTTTAAAAATGTAAAAAATAAAATAAAAAACTTTTCTTTCTTAATTTTCAAAAACAAATGAGAGCAGCAAAGTACTCACCATGCCTCTCATCAAATAGCTTGGGGTGTCTACTTTCCAAAATGTGGTTATTTGTGGGGGTTTTGTGCCATCTGGGCATTCCATGGCCTCTGTAACTGTGATAGGCAGTGAGGAGTAAAATCACAATTTTATGCCCTTAGAAATCCTGAAGGTGGTGCTTGGTTTTTTGGGTCGTGTATGCGGATAGGCTCCCAAAAAGTCTTAAGCCCTGTACGTACGGCCCAAAATCTCGTCAGGAAAAAAACGAGTGTACAGACGTAGAACCGCCGTTCTTTTGAATAGCACGATCTCGGTGACGCCATCGACTATGACGAGCATGCGCTCGTCACATTCAATGCCGTCGCCGCCATCTTGCTTCACCCTACCTATGCCTTGGAAGCTACCGCGTATGCGTCAAAGTCATTTCGAGCATGTGCGGGTTTCCACGGCGACAGGTAAGTATACAGACGCTCGGATTTCTTGTCGGGAAACAGGCCGACAAGAATCCCAATGAGAAAATAGAGAGCAGGTTCTCTATTTTTATCGTCGAGATTCTGGGCAGATTTCCCGACGAGAAACCTCAAGAAAGCTCTGCCAGCAGTTTTCTTGCCGAGAAAACCGTACGTGTGTACGAGGCTTCACACATGTGGTACCTAGGGTGACCACGTGTCCCGGATTGCCCGGGACAGTCCCGCATTTTGCAGGTCTGTCCCGGGCACATTCATTCCAGGACAATACAGTGTCCCAGAATGAAACTGACACAGCCACCCCCCGGGCCAATCTAATGCCCCCAAGGAGGAGGTGCCGAGGTGGGTGGGGACAGCAGTGCTGCACTAGGTGCAGGCCTCGCTCCCGGTCTCACTGTCTGAGAGTAAATTAACACCGGTTGCAAGATGCCAGGCAACGCTGGCCCTAGCAACCACTGCCGGAAATGTAGTTATTAGTTAGTAGGGGGTGGCTGTGTCCTCCATTTCATTCGGGGACATTGTATTGTCCCGGAATGAAGGTGCCCGGGACCCAGGACAGACATGTCAATTGCGTGACAGTCCTGGGCAATCCGAGACACGTGGGCACCCTAATCTGATTGTCGTGGGTGTGCCGAGTGCACACACGTACGTCCCCTAGGCAGCCACGCGGCCGATGTACAGCTACGACGCCTCACCCAGGAGAGCCATCCTGCCTATACTGCGGCGGCTGGACCGTAACCAGTTAAAACTCCAAGATAATATACATTTTCCGAAACAAGAGGACCAATAGATGATCAATGCAATTATTTTTTCGCACAATATACCGTATTTATCGGCGTATACCGTGCACCTTTTTCCCCCGAAAATAGGGGGGAAATCCTGGGTGCGCGCTATACGCCGATAGCATACCTCGGAGGAGAAGGAGGGGGACGAGCGCCCGCGGGAAATCACCAAACTGTCATCTCTTCTCGGCTCTCGCGTCTCACACGCACAGTCCCGCCTCCGCCACCAGCATTGGACCAGTGTTCTATCTGTCACTGAAGATGGTCCAATGCCGATGGCGGAGGCGGGACTGTGCGTGTGTGACGTAGAGCCGAGTGGAGATGACGGCTCTGTGATTTCCCGCGGTGATTTCCGGCGGGCGCTCGTCCTCCTCTTTCGCCTCCGAGGTACTGTATGCTGCATAGTTTTAAATAGCAGAGATTTAACCACTTCCCGCCCGGCCTATGGCCGATTTACGTCCGGGAAGTGGTTATGAAATCCTGACAGGACGTTCTAGAACGTCCTGCAGGATTTCATGCCGCGCGCGCCCGTGGGGGCGCACATCGCGGCGATCGGTGATGCGGGGTGTCAGTCTGACACCCTGCATCTCCGATCTCGGTAAAGAGCCTCCGGCGGAGACTCTTTACCACGTGATCAGCCGTGTCCAACCACGGCTGATCATGATGTAAACAGGAAGAGCCGCCGATGGCTCTTCCTCACTCGCGTCTGACAGACGCGAGTAGAGGATAGCCGATCGGCGGCTCTCCTGACAGGGGGGGTTCGCGCTGATTGTTTATCAGCGCAGCCCCCCCTCGGATCGCCACACTGGACCACCAGGGATGCCCACCCTGGAGCACCAGGGTGGGCAAAAAAAAAAAAAAAGCCCGAAAAAAAAAAAAAAAAGTTAAAAAATAAATAAAAAAAAAACATAAAGAAAAAAGATGCCAGTCAGTGCCCACAAATGGGCACTGACTGGCAACAATCAGTGCTGCCACCCCAGTGTCCATCAGCACCACCCCAGTGTCCATCAGCGCCACCCCAGTGTCCATCAGTGCCACCCCACAGTGCCCATCCATGCCCAGTGCCCACCTAGCAGTGCCCATCTGTGCCACCCATAAGTATCCATCAGTGCCGCCCATGAGTGCCCATCTGTGCCGCCTATGAGTGCCCAGTGCCGCCCATGAGTGCCCATCAGTGCCGCCTATGTGTGCCCATCAGTGCCGCCTATGTGTGCCCATCAGTGCCGCCTATGTGTGCCCATCAGTGCCGCCTATGTGTGCCCATCAGTGACGCCTATGTGTGCCCATCAGTGTCGCATACCAGCGCCGCCAATCAGTGCCACCTCATCTGTGCCCGTCAGTACTACCTCATCGATGTCCATCAGTGCCATCTCATCGGTGCCCATTAGTGCCGCCATATCAGTGCCCGTAATTGAAAGAGAAAACTTATTTACAAAAAAATTAACAGAAAAAAATAAAAACGTAATTTTTTTTCCAAATTTTCAGCCTTTTTTTAGTTGTTGCGCAAAAAAAAAAAATCGCAGAGGTGATCAAATACCACCAAAAGAAAGCTCTATTTGTGGGTAAAAAAGGACGCCAATTTTGTTTGGGTACAGTGTAGCATGACCGCGCAATTGCCATTCAAAGTGCGACAGTGCTGAAAGCTGAAAATTGGCTTGGGCGGGAAGGTGCGTACGTGCCTGGTATGGAAGTGGTTAAATAGGAGGGAGACCGCACACGCACAGGTGCACTGAAGCATTGAGCTAGCAGAGTGGATGGTGTGTCCTAAGTAACAGCCTGATGCACAAATTCAGTCAGACCCAGCTGGATATACGTGGTGAACTGTGGGAGACATCTCACTTGGTGTTAGTGGTTTTTGCCTCTCATTTTCATTTTGTAAGTGTGGTTTTAACATTTAATAAAAGGGATTATTCCTTTTTATAAGGAGAGCACTATCCTTTGTTCTTTGTATCCTTTTATATGGCTGGATATATCATTTTGGAGCTAACCAGTTGAGAGGCAAGAGCCTGTAATCTGCTTTGTAGCTGATCCCAAAAGGTTCACAAAAAATTAGTTTTTCCTGAAAATTCCCTCTTAAAATTGGGGTGCGCGTTATACGCCGGCGCGCGTTATACGCCGATAAATACGGTAAGCGCAAAGGTTTATCAAATCTATATTTTCAATAGTACCAAAAAATCTATACATCAATTTAGTTTTGGTGCATACAAAGACCATAAACTCTCCAATTTTTTTTTAAATAAAAAAAATGATGATAGAGAGTCGAATATATAGACATGAAATATAGCTCTATTTGTGGGGAGGAGGGACATCAATTGTATTTGGGTTCAGCGTCGCATGATCGCGCAATTGTCAGTTAAACCAGTGATTAATATGTGCAACAATTTTTTTTTTAGCAAATTCTTCTAGAGAGGAAGTGGTTAGAATTCTTTAACCACTTGCCGCCCGCCAATGACAGATTGACGTCGGCAAAGTGGTTGTAGAATCCTGACTGGACGTCATATGACGTCCTCAGGATTCTGAGCCGCTGCGCGCCCCCGGGGGCGCGCATCGCGGCGATCGTTGTTGCGGGATGTCAGTCTGACACTCCGCAACACCGATCTCGGTAAAGAGTCTCTCACGGAGACTCTCTACCACGTGATCAGCCGTGTCCAACCACGGCTGATCACGATGTAAACAGGAAGAGCCGTCGATGGCTCTTCCTCACTCGCGTCTGACAGACGCGAGTAGAGGAGAGCCGATCGGCGGCTCTCCTGACAGGGGGGGTTCGCGCTGATTGTTTATCAGCGCAGCCCCCCCTCGGATCGCCACATGGACCACCAGGGATGCCCACCAGGGAAGGGCAAAACAAAAAAAAATGGGGGGAAAAAAAGTCCAAAAAAAAATAATAAAAGTCTGAAAAAAAAAAAAATGGAAAAAAAAAAAGATGCAAAAAAAAAAGATGCCAATCAGTGCCCACAAATTGGCACTGACTGGCAACAAGTAAATCAGTGCCGCCCCACAGTGTCCATCAGTGACGCCCCACAGTGTCCATCAGTGACGCCCCACAGTGTCCATCAGTGCCACCCCACAGTGTCCATCAGTGACGCCCCACAGTGTCCATCAGTGCCACCCCACAGTGTCCATCAGTGCCACCCCACAGTGCCCATCAGTGCCACCCCACAGTGCCCATCTGTGCCACCCCACAGTGCCCATCTGTGCCGCCCATGAGTGCCCATCTGTGCCGCCCATGAGTGCCCATCAGTGCCGCCTATGTGTGCCACCTATGTATGCCCATCAGTGCCGCATACCAGCGCCGCCAATCAGTGCCCCCTACGTGTGCCCGTCAGTACTACCTTGTCGATGTCCATCAGTGCCATCTCATCTGTGCCCATCAGTGCCACCATATCAGTGCCCGTAATTGAAAGAGAAAACGTACTTATTTACAAAAAAATTACAGAAAAAAATAAAAACGTAATTTTTTTCTAAATTTTCGGTCTTTTTTTAGTTGTTGCGCAAAAAAACAAAATTGCAGAGGTGATCAAATACCACCAAAAGAAAGCTCTATTTGTGGGGAAAAAAGGATGCCAATTTTGTTTGGGTACAGTGTAGCATGACCGCGCAATTGCCATTCAAATTGCGACAGTGCTGAAAGCTGAAAATTGGCTTGGGCGGGAAGGTGTATACGTGCCCTGTATGGAAGTGGTTAAACTAGGGTTTAGTATCACTATAACTCATAGCAGCTATCAATACAATTCAGTACTTTTCACCTCCACTGACACGGATACTGACATGATTTTAAAATATGACCGATGCTCTGCCACAAAACATCCGTTCAAAAAGAATAAGAATTCCTCAGAGAATACAGTCAGAAAGAAAAAAAAAATGACAGTTATTGTCTCCTCTCACTACTCATTAACAGTAATCTGTAGAGCCGGAGCATACTTGATGTGATGGGTTACGTTGGAACAGAACACACACAGAGATCAAGAAAGATTTTAGGGCCACTGATCAAGGTTTTCTTTATTTGGGAGGGGGTAATAAAACAGGAAGTCCAGGGTCAGAGGGCAACAATTCAGGCACAGTGAGTAGCAGGTCACATTCACAGTCCAGGGTCACAGGGCAACAGTCCAGGCATAGTGAGTAGCAGGCCACATTCACAGCCCAGGGTCACAGGGCAACAATCTGGGCACAGTGAGTAGCAGGTCACATTCACAGTCCAGGATCACAGGGCAACAATCTGGGCAGAGTGAGTAGCAGGCCACATTCACAGTCCAGGGCAACAATCTGGGCACAGTGAGTAGCAGGTCACATTCACAGTCCAGGGTCACAGGGCAACAATCTGGGCACAGTGAGTAGCAGGCCATAATTACAGTCCAGGGCCACAATCTGGGCACAGTGAGTAGCAGGTCACATTCACAGTCCAGGGTCACAGGGCAACAATCTGGGCACAGTGAGTAGCAGGCCACATTCACAGCCCAGGGTCACAGGGCAACAATCTGGTCACAGTGAGTAGCAGGCCACATTCACAGCCCAGGGTCACAGGGCAACAATCTGGGCACAGTGAGTAGCAGGCCACATTCACAGCCCAGGGTCACAGGGCAACAATCTGGGCACAGTGAGTAGCAGGTCACATTCACAGTCCAGGGTCACAGGGCAACAATCTGGTCACAGTGAGTAGCAGGCCACATTCACAGTCCAGGGTCACAGGGCAACAATCTGGTCACAGTGAGTAGCAGGTCACATTCACAGTCCAGGGTCACAGGGCAACAATCTGGGCACAGTGAGTAGCAGGTCACATTCACAGTCCAGGGCCACAATCTGGGCACAGTGAGTAGCAGGTCACATTCACAGTCCAGGGTCACAGGGCAACAATCTGGGCACAGTGAGTAGCAGGCCATAATTACAGTCCAGGGCAACAATCTGGTCACAGTGAGTAGCAGGTCACATTCACAGTCCAGGGTCACAGGGCAACAATCTGGTCACAGTGAGTAGCAGGCCACATTCACAGTCCAGGGCAACAATCTGGGCACAGTAAGTAGCAGGTCACAATCACAGTCCAGGGCAACAATCTGGGCACAGTAAGTAGCAGGTCACAATCACAGTCCAGGGCAACAATCTGGTCACAGTAAGTAGCAGGCCACAATCGCAGTCCAGGGCCACAGGGCAACAATCTGGGCACAGTGAGTAGCAGGCCACATTCACAGTCCAGGGTCACAGGGCAACAATCTGGGCACAGTGAGTAGCAGGCCACATTCACAGCCCAGGGTCACAGGGCAACAATCTGGGCAGAGTGAGTAGCAGGCCACATTCACAGTCCAGGGCAACAATCTGGGCACAGTAAGTAGCAGGTCACAATCACAGTCCAGGGCCACAGGGCAACAATCTGGTCACAGTGAGTAGCAGGCCACATTCACAGCCCAGGGTCACAGGGCAACAATCTGGGCAGAGTGAGTAGCAGGCCACATTCACAGTCCAGGGCAACAATCTGGGCACAGTAAGTAGCAGGTCACAATCACAGTCCAGGGCCACAGGGCAACAATCTGGTCACAGTGAGTAGCAGGTCACATTCACAGTCCAGTGTCACAGGGCAACAATCTGGGCACAGTGAGTAGCAGGCCACATTCACAGTCCAGGGTCACAGGGCAACAATCTGGGCACAATGAGTAGCAGGCCACATTCACAGTCCAGGGCAACAATCTGGGCACAGTAAGTAGCAGGTCACAATCACAGTCCAGGGCAACAATCTGGTCACAGTGAGTAGCAGGCCACATTCACAGCCCAGGGTCACAGGGCAACAATCTGGGCACAGTGAGTAGCAGGTCACATTCACAGTCCAGGGTCACAGGGCAACAATCTGGTCACAGTGAGTAGCAGGCCATAATTACAGTCCAGGGTCACAGGGCAACAATCTGGTCACAGTGAGTAGCAGGCCACATTCACAGTCCAGGGTCACAGGGCAACAATCTGGGCACAGTGAGTAGCAGGTCACAATCACAGTCCAGGGCAACAATCTGGTCACAGTGAGTAGCAGGCCACATTCACAGCCCAGGGTCACAGGGCAACAATCTGGGCACAGTGAGTAGCAGGTCACATTCACAGTCCAGGGTCACAGGGCAACAATCTGGGCACAGTGAGTAGCAGGCCATAATTACAGTCCAGGGCCACAATCTGGGCACAGTGAGTAGCAGGTCACATTCACAGTCCAGGGTCACAGGGCAACAATCTGGTCACAGTGAGTAGCAGGCCACATTCACAGTCCAGGGCAACAATCTGGGCACAGTAAGTAGCAGGTCACAATCACAGTCCAGGGCAACAATCTGGTCACAGTAAGTAGCAGGCCACAATCGCAGTCCAGGGCCACAGGGCAACAATCTGGGCACAGTGAGTAGCAGGCCACATTCACAGTCCAGGGTCACAGGGCAACAATCTGGGCACAGTGAGTAGCAGGCCACATTCACAGCCCAGGGTCACAGGGCAACAATCTGGGCAGAGTGAGTAGCAGGCCACATTCACAGTCCAGGGCAACAATCTGGGCACAGTAAGTAGCAGGTCACAATCACAGTCCAGGGCCACAGGGCAACAATCTGGTCACAGTGAGTAGCAGGCCACATTCACAGCCCAGGGTCACAGGGCAACAATCTGGGCAGAGTGAGTAGCAGGCCACATTCACAGTCCAGTGTCACAGGGCAACAATCTGGGCACAGTGAGTAGCAGGCCACATTCACAGTCCAGGGTCACAGGGCAACAATCTGGGCACAATGAGTAGCAGGCCACATTCACAGTCCAGGGCAACAATCTGGGCACAGTAAGTAGCAGGTCACAATCACAGCACAGGGCCACAGGGCAACAATCTGGTCACAGTGAGTAGCAGGCCATAATTACAGTCCAGGGTCACAGGGCAACAATCTGGTCACAGTGAGTAGCAGGCCACATTCACAGTCCAGGGTCACAGGGCAACAATCTGGGCACAGTGAGTAGCAGGTCACAATCACAGTCCAGGGCAACAATCTGGTCACAGTGAGTAGCAGGCCATAATTACAGTCCAGGGCCACAGGGCAACAATCTGGTCACAGTGAGTAGCAGGCCACATTCACAGTCCAGGGTCACAGGGCAACAATCTGGGCACAGTGAGTAGCAGACCACATTCACAGTCCAGGGCAACAATCTGGGCACAGTAAGTAGCAGGTCACAATCACAGTCCAGGGTCACAGGGCAACAATCTGGGCACAGTAAGTAGCAGGCCACAATCACAGTCCAGGGCAACAATCTGGGCACAGTAAGTAGCAGGTCACAATCACAGTCCAGGGTCACAGGGCAACAATCTGGGCACAGTAAGTAGCAGGCCACAATCACAGTCCAGGGTCGCAGGGCAACAATCTGGGCACAGTGAGTAGCAGGCCACATTCACAGTCCAGGGTCACAGGGCAACAATCTGGGCACAGTGAGTAGCAGACCACATTCACAGTCCAGGGCAACAATCTGGGCACAGTAAGTAGCAGGCCACAATCACAGTCCAGGGCAACAATCTGGGCACAGTAAGTAGCAGGCCACAATCACAGTCCAGGGCAACAATCTGGGCACAGTAAGTAGCAGGTCACATTTACAGTCCAGGGTCACAGGGCAACAATCTGGGCACAGTAAGTAGCAGGCCACAATCGCAGTCCAGGACCATAGGGCAACAATCAGATCACAGTGAGTAGCAGGCCATAATTACAGTCCAGGGCCACAGGGCAACAATCTGGGCACAGTGAGTAGCAGGCCACATTCAAAGTCCAAGGTCACAGGGCAACAATCTGGGCACAGTGAGTAGCAGGCCGCAATCACAGTCAAGAATCACAGGGCAACAATCTGGGTACTTTGAATTGAGCCACACACCTCCTGGTGCTAAAACGTCTGGCTCGATCCTCAAGCAGGATACAATAATGTATGCACTTCTTACTCAGTGCAGCCTTAGGCCCCTTTCACACAGGGGCGGTAGGTGCGGTGGCGGTAAAGTACCGCTATTTTTAGCGGCGCATTACCGCCAATTTCACATCGCTATTCGGCCGCTAGCGGGGCAGTTTTACCCCTCGTTAGCGGCTGAGAAGAGGTTAAAAAACACAGAGGTATAGCCGCGGTGTCCCATTGATTTCAATGGACAGGAGTGGTGGAGGAGCGGTATACACACCGCTTCTTCACCGCTCCAAAGATGTGGCTAGCAGGACTTTTTATACCGTCCTGCTAGTGCACGATCCAGTGTGAAAGCCTGGCAGCAGCTGTTTCAGGTCAGTTTGCAGGCGCCATTTTTAGTGCTGTAGCGCCTGCAAACCGACACAGTGTGAAAGGGGTCTTATGTCATACCCCCTGGTGGGACACAGGAACTCGCAAACCAGATTATGCAGATAAGTTGACTTCACTACAAGCTGCATCTAGACTAGAGTCTATCAATTTCATAAAACAAAAGAAAAAGAAAATCAATTATTTCTGACCTCTGTAACAAAGTGGCACACACTAGGGCGATCCAGCTCCGGCGTACTACCCTGCACTGTGAAAAAAATGTTGCATGTCTGTTTTTTGGCCCCTTTTCTGAGAACGGTGACACAACTCCTGACATGAGACACAACGTCCATTAACACAATACACAAAAACAGCAAAATGGGAATGGGCCCTCAAACTCCATCAAGTGAAATGTGACCAAACAAGTCTAACTCTGGCCAAAAAGGGTGATTTTTTATTTTATCTTTGTCTTGCGATTCGGCACTGCGTCGCTTTAACAGACAATTGCGCGGTCGTGCGATGTGGCTCCCAAACAAAATTGGCGTCCTTTTTTTCCCACAAATAGAGCTTTCTTTTGGTGGTATTTGATCACCTCTGCGGTTTTTATTTTTTGCGCTATAAACAAAAATAGAGCGCAAATTTTGAAAAAAATGCAATATTTTTTACTTTTTGCTTTAATAAATATCCCCCAAAAATATATGTACTTTCAGTATGGGCACTATGCTAAAGTTAGTGGGGAATGGGAGAGTTACTTTGCTCCCATTCACAATTCATTTAAATTGGGACGTCTGTCATTCCAGAAATGTCTACTGGGTCAGTCTGTACTCCAGGGATGCAGTACCATCCCTGGCAGGCAGTTGGCGCTAGAGGGGTTCTGGCAGAGCAAGTTTTCCCAGCAGCCAATTAGAGAAGTTTCACGTACGTGATTGTGCCCAGCCGTGCCATTCTGCCGATATATCGGCGTGAAGGGGTCCTTAAGTGGTTAATGTAGTGCCCTGCTCCCATTGTGTTAAATTATAGTTGCTCAAACAGTAGTTTTGGCTCAGAATGATTATTCTAAATTGTTGGTTCTGTTCAGTTCAGCTGGGTTGCACAAGTTTCCCCCTGGTGGTGGGTGTCACTGTCACCGCAGGTCATGGTTGGAAAGTAGAGTTGCCACCTGTATGGGATTCACCCGGACAGTCCGGGTTCTGACTCATCTGTCCGGTTTTCATACTGCCTGAAACCCGGACAAACCATTTGGTCAGGGGGAGCTTCATTAGCATACAGTACTTGCAAGTTGCCACTGTGGAGACAGTCACAGCAGCAGTGTAATTTCTTAATAAATACACACACTGTGCTGGCATGTGTTGGGAATTTGAAGCTCTTTTCTGTTCCCCCCCAGAGTCTCTGTTATCTCTGCGCCCCCCTCCCCTTTCCAATCACTAGTCCTTTGTTCTAAGAGAAGAGGGAGGCGGAGCTGAGGAGATCACTGCTGGGCTGGCCGCTGCTCTCTAGGAGGTGAACTATGGAAAGTTTCCTAGAGTGGATTTATTTTGCATTAAGATAAGGAGAATCGGAAGACACAGCAAATGAGTGTGTGTGTGGGGGGGGGGGGGGGGGGAGTCTGCAGCCAGATCACAGCCAACTCTCAGATAAGCAGCACACTTATCTATACAAACAGAGGCGGTCCTAGGCTTTGTGAGGCCTTAGGGCCCTTTCACACGGGGCGGATCAGTAATGATCTAGAGGAAAAGAGATTTCACCTCCAAATACGGAAAGGTTTCTTCACAGTAAGAGCTGTGAAAATGTGGAACAGACTCCCTCCAGAGGTGGTTCTGGCCAGCTCAGTAGATTGCTATAAGAAAGGCCTGGATTCTTTCTTAAATGTACAGAATATAACTGAGTACTAAGATTTGTAGGTAAAGTTGATCCAGGGTAAATCCGATTGCCTCTCGGGGGATCAGGAAGGAATTTTTTCCCCTGCTGTAGCAAATTGGATCATGCACTGTTGGGGTTTTTTGCCTTCCTCTGGATCAACTGTGGGTATGGAGTTGGGTGTATGGGATTGTACTGTGTTTTTTATTTAGTTTTTTTTATTTTTTGTGGTTGAACTGGATGGACTTGTGTCTTTTCTCAACCTGACTAACTATGTAACTTTGTAATGATCCACCTCCGTGTGTCCGTAAGCTCAGCGGGGTTTCCCTCCGTATATCCCCGCTGAGCCGGCGGCTGACAGGGCGGTCCCGCACACTGTGGGGAGGGGAGAAGACATGTGCTGGGGGGTGGATTTCATATCCAAGCCCCCTTGTAGCACAAGTCCTAAAGTGCCCCCTAGCACATAGTGGCATCACTAGGGTTGGTGTAACCTGGTGCAGCAAAACGTGGTGTCACCCCCTTCACTTAGCAGGCTAGTGCGTCAGTGTGGCTCTCCCCCCTTAACCTGCTACAATGGATGGAGCAGGGATGGGATTGAGGTGGAGGGGGGAACAGAACTAGATTGGGATCGGGGGAATGGATGGAGCCAGAATGGGATCAGGGGATGGATAAGGATGGGATCGGGGAGAATGGATGGAGCTGGGATGGTAAGGGGGAATGGATGGAGCTGGGATTGGATCGAGGGATGGATGGACCCGGAACAGGATTGGGGTGGGTTGGATGTAGCTGGGATGGTATAGGGGAATGGATGAAGTTGGGATGGGATCGGGTGGGGTGGATGGAGCCGAGAGTGGGATGGGGGTGAATGGAGCTGGGGTGGGGTTGGATGGAGCTGGGATTGGGGGATGCAATGGAGCTCTTTTCTGTTCCCCCCCAGAGTCTCTGTTATCTCTGCGCCCCCCTCCCCTTTCCAATCACTAGTCCTGTGTAGGGTGACCACATTTCCAAACTACCATTCAGGGACACCCTCCCTTCCCAAAAATCAGCTTGTGCTGTAACGAATCACAGCACAGTGATTGGACACAAGAGGCGGGATTTATGATTTCTCCAATCACAAGCAGGGGGCGGGATTGTGCTCCTCCAGGCATTCCCGGCCAGGACAAGTACTGTCAGTGAGTAAAGCGGTGATGTGACGGCCTTTTTTGGGGGCATCAGATTGGCCCGGGGGGTGGCTGTGTCAGTTTCATTCCGGGACACTGTATTGTCCTGGAATGAATGTGCCCGGGACAGACCTGCAAAATGCGGGACTGTCCCGGGCAATCCAGGACACGTGGTCACCCTAGTCGCTGGGCAATACGGACTTTCAGCTCCCTCCAAAGAATTTCTATTGGTTTCAGGTCTGGAGACTGGCTAGGCCACTCCAGGACGAGGTGCTTCTTACGGAGCCACTCCTTAGTTGCCCTGGCTGTGTGTTTCGGGTCGTTGTCATGCTGGAAGACCCAGCCACGACACATCTTCAATGCTTTTATTGGGGGAAGGAGGCTGTTTCCCAAGTCTGCTTGATTGAGTGTGTGGACAGATGCCATTTATTAAAAAAAAAAAACGTGTGAAAAAAAATGTAGAAATTCTCATGGTAGGCGGGGCAGGCATGGAATGCAGACATAAATTCCAGAAGGTTCACTCGACTTTTCTGTTTAGGGAATTTCCGATCTGTAACAGCCAATACAAAAGTGATTGTGGCTCACCCCCCCTCCCCCCCCCCCCCCCCCCCCCCCCCCGCCTAAATATACATAGCAATCAGCAGTAACCATGACCATATCATACATTCTTCCAAATATTATTCAAAGCATTGTACAGAGCAGCAGATTCATACAGCCAGTCAAGGAACAATCCAAACAGCGGTGTTTGCTCAAAGTGCTCATACACATACAGATCTAACTGAGACCGAGACACTTAAAGCGGGGGTTCACCCTAAAAAAAAAAACATTTTTTTTTCTCTAGCATGCCATCAAGCATACTAGCGCGAGCTACAGTATGCCTTTATTTATTTTTTTGGCACCGTACTCACAGTTTAATCCCGTAGTGAAGTTTCAGACTCCCCGCGTTCCTATGCAGAGGGAAGATGATTGACGGCCGGCTATGGCGCGTCACGCTTCCCGAAAATAGCCGAAATAGGACTTGCCTCTTCACGGCGCCTGCGCAGTCAGCTCCTAGTCTGTGCGCAGGCGTCCGTATAGCGCCGTGTAGAGGCAAGTCCTATTTCGTCTATTTTCGGGAAGTGTGACGCGCCATAGCTGGCCGTCAATCATCTTCCCTCTGCATAGGAACGCCCATTCCCCGCGGGGAGTCTGAAACTTCACTACAGGATTAAACTGTGAGTACGGCGCAAAAAAAATAAAAGAAAGGCATACTGTAGCTCACGCTAGTATGCTGGATGGCATGGTAGAAACTTGCTCAAATTGTTTGGGGGGGCGCAAACGAAAAAAATAAAACAATTGCAGCCTCACTGGGCCCATCAATTATCACCACTGTGCCATGCCATCAAACGCAGCCACTGTGCCATGCCATCAAACACAGCCACTATGCCATCAATTGTCACCACTTTGCCATGCCATCCATTGTCACCACTTTGCCATGCCATCAATTGTCACCACTTTGCCATGCCATCAATTGTCACCACTGTGCCATGCCATCAATTGTCACCACTGTGCCATGCCATCAATTGTCACCACTGTGCCATCAATTGTCACCACTGTGCCATGCCATCAATTGTTACCACTGTGCCATCAATTGTTACCACCGTGCCATGCCATCAATTGTTACCACTATGCCATCAATTGTCACCACTTTGCCATGCCATCAATTGTCACCACTTTGCCATGCCATCAATTGTCACCACTTTGCCATGCCATCAATTGTCACCACTTTGCCATGCCATCAATTGTCACCACTTTGCCATGCCATCAATTGTCACCACTGTGCCATGCCATCAATTGTCACCACTGTGCCATCAATTGTCACCACTGTGCCATGCCATCAATTGTTACCACTGTGCCATCAATTGTCACCACTGTGCCATGCCATCAATTGTTACCACCGTGCCATGCCATCAATTGTTACCACTGTGCCATCAATTGTCACCACTGTGCCATGCCATCAATTGTTACCACTGTGCCATGCCATCAATTGTTACCACTGTGCCATGCCATCAATTGTTACCACCGTGCCATGCCATCAATTGTTACCACTGTGCCATCAATTGTCACCACTGTGCCATGCCATCAATTGTTACCACTGTGCCATGCCATCAATTGTTACCACTGTGCCATCAATTGTTACCACCGTGCCATGCCATCAATTGTTACCACTATGCCATCAATTGTCACCACTTTGCCATGCCATCAATTGTCACCACTTTGCCATGCCATCAATTGTCACCACTTTGCCATGCCATCAATTGTCACCACTTTGCCATGCCATCAATTGTCACCACTTTGCCATGCCATCAATTGTCACCACTGTGCCATGCCATCAATTGTCACCACTGTGCCATGCCATCAATTGTTACCACTGTGCCATCAATTGTCACCACTGTGCCATGCCATCAATTGTTACCACCGTGCCATGCCATCAATTGTTACCACTATGCCATCAATTGTCACCACTGTGCCATGCCATCAATTGTTACCACTGTGCCATGCCATCAATTGTCACCACTTTGCCATGCCATCAATTGTCACCACTTTGCCATGCCATCAATTGTCACCACTATGCCATCAATTGTCACCACTTTGCCATGCCATCAATTGTCACCACTGTGCCATCAATTGTCACCACTGTGCCATCAATTGTCACCACTGTGCCATGCCATCAATTGTTACCACTGTGCCATCAATTGTCACCACTGTGCCATGCCATCAATTGTTACCACCATGCCATCAATTGTTACCACTGTGCCATCAATTGTTACCACTGTGCCATGCCACCAATTGTCACCACTGTGCCCACCAATTGTCACCACTGTGCCCATCAATTGTCACCACTGTGCCCATCAATTGTCACCACTGTGCCCATCAATTGTCACTGTCCAGACATCCATCCACCTCGGAGCTTTATATTATAACCTGCTGGGACTTGTAGTTCTCCATCATCTCCTGGGGCTCAGGTGCATGCAATCCACCACATTTGTTCAGTTTTTCTCACTGCTGGGACTTGTAGTCCCATAGATGGTGGATTGCATGCACCTGAGCCCCAGGAGATGATGGAGAACTACAAGTCCCAGCAGTCTAAATACAATAACAGGCTTGTCACTGGCAGTACTAGCGCAGAGAGAAGTATTCAGCTGCGGTGTGGCTCGGTGGTGGTGGCGGGGCTGGCAGGCAATGGATGCTAGGGTGCTGCTGGTGCTGGAGTGGGGGAAGGAGCCGGTCTGTTCCTTACCTTCAATGGTTGGCGCCGCTCCTCTATGATGCCCCCACACGCGCTCCAGATATCACCAGATGATATAATATTAATGGCACTGCCCACTGACCTCTCCTCCGGTCCCCGCCGAGCCAATCCCATGACAAACCCATGCATTCTAGCAAATCAAATGACAGTGGGAGTGTGTGCGGGCGCACAGCTTGCGCCCTGCACACGCCCTAAACACGGGCAAATCAGCTTCCAAGCCTGCGATCAGCTGATTGCAGGCTGGGAAGCTTCCCATAGACCGCCGCATGTCCGGCGCCTGGTCACTCTTAAAGTGACATTTTTAAAAAAAAAAAAATTTTTATTTTTTTTTACAGCTTGGGGGGGCGGCGCCCGAGCGCCCCCTATGGACGGGCCGCCACTGCGTACTTACCGTTTTAGAGAGCGATCTTCTCCGCCGCTTCCGGGTATGGTCTTCGGGACTGGGCGTTCCTATTTGATTGGCAACGTCGGTGCGGCTCTATACGGCGCCTGCGCACCGACGTTCGGCTACTTTCGGAAAATCGTGAGGCGATGTATGCGACAGTCGGAAGTCTGTCAATCAAATAGGAACACCCAGTCCCGAAGACCATACCCGGAAGCGGTGGAGAAGATCGCTCTCTAAAACGGTAAGTACAGCTTCGATTTTAAAAAAACTACCCGATTCCCCTAGACAAAATGAGCATCCATCTAAGGTTAAAAATGTACTTTTCGGGTGAACTCCCGCTTTAAAATCAGTTTACTGTATCAGATCAGGCAGTGATTGCGATTGGTTGCCAGAGGTTCCAGCATATGATTACCACTTACTGACTGGTTGCTAGAGGTTACAGCACAAATTACGGCTCACTGATTAGTTGCTAGAGGTAACAGCACATGGGGCCAAATCCTCAAAAGGGATACGCAGGCGGAACTGCTGTTCAGCCTGCGTATCCCTGTGCCTATCTTTGGAACTGATCCTCAGAAGCAGTTTTCCAAAGATAGGCAGAAGATCTGACATCTGTAATAGACTTACACTGTCAGATCTTAGGATGCAGTACCGCATCCGCCGTTGGGGGCATTTCGAGTCGAAATGCCGATTTGCGTATGCAAATGAGGACTTACGGAGATCCACAAAGCTTTTCAGCTTTGTGTTTTCTGCGTAAGTTTACATTTGCATACGTAAAATTAGTTCTGCTTTTACAAAGTGTAAACTAGTAACACCTTGTAAACACAGACCTTTTTTTCGATCGCCGCGTTTTTTTTTAAATTTTGAATTTTTTTTCCCGGCGCGTAACTTTTTTTTTACCCGACGCAACTTTATTGACCCGTCGCAATCCACAAAGCCCGACGTAACGTAATTTCGCGCGCTGCCCGTCGGGAGCATGCGCAGTACGGCCGGCGCGGGAGCGCGCCTCATTTAAATTGTCATCGCCCCCTGCAGAAGAGGACCGCCTTGCGCCGGAGACATTTAAGTTACACGGCCGAAAATTTCTAGGTAAGTGCTTTGTGGATCGGGCACTTAGGTAGAAATTTTAAGTCAGTGTAACTTAAATGGGAAAAAATAAGTTAGGCAGGATTTTTGAGGATTTGGCCCATGATTTCTGCTTGTTTGGTTTGTTGCTAGAGATTACTGTACAGTAATACTGCTCACTGATTGGTTGCTAGAGGTTACAGAACATCATCTCTTCACTGCAGAGGGGCATGATATACATATGAATGCCGCCTTTATTTACATATGAATGCTGCCGACCTCAAATATTTACATATGAATGCTCCCGTTATTTACATATTAATGCTGCCGGCCTCACATATTTACATATGAATGCTCCCGTTATTTACATATTAATGCTGCCGGCCTCACATATTTACATATGAATGCTCCCGTTATTTACATATTAATGCTGCCGGCCTCACATATTTACATATGAATGCTCCCGTTATTTACATATGAATGCTGCCGGCCTCACATATTTACATATGAATGCTCCCATTATTTACATATTAATGCTGCCGGCCTCACATATTTACATATGAATGCTCCCGTTATTTACATATGAATGCTGCCGGCCTCACATATTTACATATGAATGCTCCCATTATTTACATATTAATGCTGCCGGCCTCACATATTTACATATGAATGCTCCCGTTATTTAAATATGAATGCTCCCGTTATTTACATATGAATGCTCCCGTTATTTACATATGAATGCTCCCGTTATTTACATATGAATTCTCCCGTTATTTACATATGAATGCTCCCGTTATTTACATATGAATGCTCCCGTTATTTACATATGAATGCTCCCGTTATTTACATATGAATGCTCCCGTTATTTACATGTAAACACAGGGGGCTAGATTCAGATAGACTCGTCTATCTTTATGCCCTGTGTAACGTATCTCAGATACGTTACACCGTCGTAATTTAGGGCGCAAGTTCTGTATTCAGCAAGAACTTGTGCCCTTAGTTACGGCGGCGTAACGTATCTGTGTCAGCGTAAGCCCGCTTAATTCAAATGTGAATGATGTGGGCGTGTTTTATGTATATTAACTGTGACCCCGCGTATTTGATGTTTTTTTTTACGAACGGCACATGCTGGAAAAATCCGCCGCAAAACGTCATTGCTTTCGACGTGAACGTAAATTACGTACATCCCTATTCGCGAATGACTTACGCAAACAATGTAACGTTTTCAAAACTCGACGCGGGAACAACGGCCATACTTAACATAGGATACGCCTCATATAGCAGGGGTAACTATACGCCGAAAAAAGCCTAACGTAAACGACGTAAAAAAATGCGCCGGCCGAACGCACGTTTCTGAATTGGCGTATCTAGCTTATTTGCATATTCCTCGCTTAACTATACGGAAGCGCCACCTAGCGGCCAGCGTAAATATGCAGCCTAAGATACGACGGTGTAAAACACTTACGCCGGTCGTATCTTAGAGAAATCTATGCGTAACTGATTCTCTGAATCAGGCGCATAATTACGACCGGCCGGACTCAGAGATACGACGGCGTATCTGGAGATCCGCCGGCCTATCTCCTCTCTGAATCTAGCCCAGGGTCTGCAGGTGAGTCATCCCTACACAATAATAGGGCAGAGCTGGGCAGCAAGAGTAGCAGCACTTCATATTGAGATATCAGGACACAGCACAGGACTAAAGCTTCAAGGGACAAGGGAATTTAAACTGGGATAGTTGGCAAGTATGAGGCAGCTGCTTTGGGCCCCATAACATTGACAGGGCCCAAGGCAGCTGTCCCTTTTGCCCTGCCTTAAAGACAGCCCTGGCTGAGTTCACACTGTCATACGGAGCGGCTCACAGCAGGGCTCCATTCACAGTTTCAGGTCCGATTTTAAGCCCAAATTTTTGGCTGAATTCAGATGTGAAACGGACCAAAGGTCGCAAAAGACTCCTGTGCAATTCGCTCCGGAGCCTCTGCGGAGATATGTGAACCGCCTCCATAAAGAGCAGGTCACAATCTTCTGCTATGCGAATTGGATGCGGGGAATACCTCATCCGATTAGCAATAGTGTGAACCCAGCCTGAAACTAAGCTGTTCCAGTGCTGCGATGTCTGCACTGCAGCCGCTTTCGTTTTCACCCGTCCTGCTTCCGGGTTCGCTTACGCTCACAGCACAGGGCAAGGAAGGAGCGGCACCTGTGGCCGCTCATTCAGAGCGCATGCGCTAGTGATGTCACCGGCTCCATGTAATGTAAATATCTCCTAAATGGTACACGTTTAGGAGATATTTACAGTACTTGTAGGTAAGCCTTATTGTAGGCAAATGTCACTTCCTCTTAAATATTTGATCCAAAGCTGGTCATTTTTTATACATTTTTTGGGGATTATCCAGTTGGCTGATAAAAAAATCCAAACCGTTTCCCCCATCTAAACATTTGAGGCAGATGAAAGACTCCTCCCCACTAAACTATTGTATTCTAACAGCGGGGACTGCCTAGCCATCAGAATACACTGATCAGTGTTGCATCTGATTGGCTGCAGCGCTGATCGAAGCTCGTTTGAGAGCAAACGGTCCTTAGATTGACTGCTGAAGACGAACGGTCATAGACTGAAGTGAATGTACAATATACACTTGCCGACCACTTTATTAGGTACATCTGTTCAATTACTTTGTAACACAAATTGCTAATCAGCCAATCACATGGCAGCAACTCCATGCATGTAGGCATTTAGACAAGGTGAAGATGACTTACTGAAGTTCAAAACGAGGATCAGAATGGGGAAGAAAGGGGATTTAAGTGACTTTGAACGTGGCATGGTTGTTGGCGCCAGACGGGCTGGTCTGAGTATTTCAAAAACTGCTGATCTACTGTGATTTTCACACACAACCATCTCTCGGGTTTACAGAGAATGGTCCGAAAAAAGAGAAAATATCCAGTGAGTGGCAGTTGTGTGGAGGAAAATGCCTTGTTGATGTCAGAGGAGAATGGGCAGACTGGTTCAAGATGATAGAAAGGCAACAGTAACTCCAATAAGCACTCATTACACCCAAGGTATGCAGAATACCATCTCTGAATACACAACACATCGATCCTTGAAGCAGATGGTCTGCAGCAGCAGAAGATCACACCGGGTGCCACTCCTGTCAGCTAAGTACAGGTCACTGAGGCTACAATTCATACAGGCTCACCAAAATTGGACAATAGAAGATTGGAAGAACGTTGCCTGGTCTGATGACTCTCAATTTCAGCTGCGACATTCAGATGGTCGGGTTAGAATTTGGTGTAAACAAAATAAAAGCATGGATCCATCCTGCCTTGTATCACCGGATCAGGCTGGTGGTGGGGGTGTAATGGTGGGGGGGGGGATATTTTCTTGGCACCCTTTGGGCCCCTTAGTACCAATTGAGCATCGTTTAAACCCCACGGCCTACCTGAGTATTGTTGCTGACCATGTCCTTCCCTTTATGACTACAGTGTCCCCATCTTCTGATAATGTCACCGTGTCACAAAACTCCAATCATCTCACCACTGGACAATGAGGTCACTGGACTCCAATGGTCTCCACACTCACCAGATATGTATGTGTAAAGTGCTGCATACATTGATGGTGCTATATAAGTACCTCTAATAATTAATAAATAAAATAAAATAAATTAATGGACCAAAATGCTGTACTGGCCAAATTTCGATCCATCTATGGTCAGCTAACTTTCTATCTTAATTGACAATTGATTATTTGGTTAGCTCTGTTACAAATGCTTTGTGCCTTCATATTCATACCCCTTGAAATTTTCCACATTTTCTCATGTTACAACCAAAAACATAATTGTATTTTATTGGGATTTTATGTGAAAGTGGCACATAATTGTGAAGTGGAAGGAAAATGATAAATGGTTTTCAATTTTTTTTGCAAATAAATATGTGAAAAGTGTGGGGGGGCATTTGTATTCAGCCCCCTTTACTCGGTCTTACATTGATCCTACATCGGTCCTACATTGATCCTACATGATCCTACATCGATCCTACATTGATCCTACATCGATCCTACATTGATCCTACATCGGTCCTACATTGATCTCACATCGGTCTGACATCCATCTGACTTTCATCTTTCATGAACAGGATACTACATTGATCCGACTAGTCTGACTTGTTCTTTGACCAATCAAAACAATCCCAGTGTGAGATAAATTCCTTTTACGGCTGGGTTCACACTACTACACTACTTTCATCCTACTTTGCTCTGCTACATTGGTCCTACATTTATCCTACATCCATCCTACTTTCATGAACAGTATACTACTTTGGTCCGACTTCAATGATATTCAATGGGCCTGAAGTAGGATCAGTGGCGGAACTACCGCCATAGCGACCCACGCGGACGCTATGGGGCCCGCAGCCGAGTGAGGATCAGGGGGGCCCGGCAGGAACGTCGTTCCCGTTAGCAGCCGTGGCTGCTTACACATACACTGCTCCAGGCACGCTCTGCCAATGAGAGCACACTGCCGAGGGATCTCCCAGAGACTCCACAGCTCTGACACAGCCGAAGGGAGACCGGGGATGCAGAAAATTTAATTTCCTGCCTCTGTGCGTGCCGATTTCTGAAGATGAGGCAGGTCAGGTAGGTGGAGAAGCGTGGCTTTCTGTGTGGAGGAAGGAGGGGGTGAGAATTCCTGCCTGGGGGGAGATTCTTTTGGTGGGGAGGTTAAGGAAAGGGGGTGAGTTTGGTTTTGGAGAAGGACCCCCCTCCCCCCTGTAAGTTTCTTGTAGAGAAGTTTACAGGGGGTGGTTGGCAGGGATTTGGTTCTGGGTGGGAAGTTTGTTGAATGAAGGGAGATATTATTTAGCATTAGAAATGAGGGAGATATTTTTGCCTTGAGGTGTGATCAGAGACAGGGGGTTAATATTGTGGGGATATATGAGGGAGGGTGGTGTTTTGCAGTGGGGAGTTTTGCTTGTGGGTGGGGGGTTCTTAAGCAGTAGAGGGGGGGGGGGGGTTTTTTCCTTTAGTTCACACTGATGTGGCTCTGCAAGGTGTATTTTGTGTGGGCATTAAGGATGAGCTCCGGCGTGTTCGCATAGAACAAGTGCAGAGCCCGCCAGGAAGTCGGCACCCGCGCTGCGCTAATCACAGCCAGGCAGACATTTCCTGATGCTCGGCTGCAGAGATCGGGAAATGTCTGCCTGGCTGTGATTAGCGCAGCGCGGGTGCCGACTTTCTGGCGGGCTCTGCACGTGTTCTATGCGAACACGCCGGAGCTCATCCTTAGTGGGCATGGCAGCCCATTTATACTGTGTGGGCTGCTGTGCCTCCTTAAATACAAAGAAAAGGTCTATAGGACCCTCCACCATTTCTGGAGTCACAGCCCGCACAGGAATCGCAAATGCAGAGCAGTTCCCAGTGTGGGTGTGATTTCTAGTGTGTGCAGCATGCCATTAGGATTAAGGGCCGGTTCATACTGCTGCAATGCGGGAACCCTGCAAATCCACTGGGGGTTCCCACATCGCATGTCTCCTGTCGGCAGTTCACACTGCCCCATATGAACTGCTGGGAGTGCCAATTAAAACTTAATGGCACCCCCAAATCAGTTCGCATATCGCAGTGCGATCTGCAAATTCGGACAGGAATTGAATCACATGGGTTTGAACACCCAGGGCTCAAGTCCTGCGGGAACGCATGGGAACAACGTTCCTTTACTTTTTCCACAGCAGGAATGCCGTTCTCATTGTCAAGGTGCACCGACCTCCCCTACCTCGGTCCTCCTATTCCTCCTCCTCCAGCGGCCGCTGTTACAAAGTCCCAGCTAGTGATGGGTGAACACTGATCCATTGGCAAATTGAATCAGTGTGATGTAAATTATAGGAGCCAGGACTTTGTTACAGCGGCCACTGGAGAAGGAGGAGGTGGACTGAGGGAGGGGAGGACGGGATCGCGCTGGGATATTCAAATCCCAGATTCAGACACATGCCAGGCTTCATTGCTAGACACAGATCAGGCTGCATTGCTGCACACTGATCGGGCTGCATTTGATGGACACTGGCAAGGCTGCATTGATGGGCACTGGTAAGACTGCATTGATGGGCACTGGTAAGACTGCATTGATGGGCTCTGGTAAGGCCATATTTGGTGGGCACTGGCAAGGCTGCATTTGATGGGCACTGGCTAGGCTGCATTTGATGGACACTGGCAAGGCTGCATTTCATGGGCGCTGATCAGGTTGCATTTGATGGGCACTGATCAAGCTGCATTTCATGGGCACTGATCGGGCTGCATTTGATGGACACTGGTAAGGTTGCATTTGATGGGCACTGATCAGGTTGCATTTGATGGACACTGGCAAGGCTGTATTGATTAGCACTGGCAAGGCTGCATTGATGGGCACTGATCAAGCTGCATTTGATGGGCACTGATCAAGCTGCATTTGATGGGCACTGGTAAGGCTGCATTTGATGGGCACTGATCACACTGAATTGTATGGGCACTGGTAAGGCTGCAATAATGGGGCACTGATCATGCTGCATTTGATGGGCACTGGCAAGGCTGCATTGATGGGCACTAATCAGGCTGCATTTCATGGGCACTGAGGAGTGAGCGGCCCAGGGCCTGGGCCCCACTTTGCACAATCAATACAGGCAGCCTGAGGAGAGGGGCCACAAGCCGGCATACTCAGCAATCCCAAACTTACTCTTCAGCACAGATTAACACATGTGTGCAGACGCATTGGGGTAGCAGGGGTCCCACACATTGGAGCCTGCATAGAAATATAGTGCAGAAGGAGTCCCAGTTGTTGCAACTTGTTTTAGAAATTCCCTGCGAGGGAACCATTATCACACAGTGTGGTGTGTTTTATTGTTAGTATAGCATACAGATTAAATTATTTTGTTGTTACATCTGTGCTATATTTATTTGTTTAATGCATGTGAATGTTAGATGTGTCCTCAACTCATAAACTGGCGCTTCACAATAAATATTGCAGTTTATTCATTAAAAAAGTAGTACATAAAACATACATATACTGTGTGTATGTATATATATATATATATATATATATATATAGTAATCTCATGTTGTGCAGGGACATTTCTAAACACGTGCCACTACTATAGACACCCAGCAGGTACGATATTTAAAGGAATTTTTTTTTTTTTTCACTTTAAGCATCATTAAAATCGCTGCTCAAGAAAAAAATACAGTTTTTAAAACTTTTTTTTCCATTGATACATGTTCCCTGGGGCAAGACCCGGGTTCTCAAATACGTTTTCCAACAATAACTTGAATATTGGGCTTTAAAATGAGCACTCTTGAATTCGAACGTTCGAGTCCCATAGACTTCAATGGGGTTCTAAATGTTCGCGCAAACGATCAGTCTGTTCGAACGTTCTGGTGCGAACCGAACGCAGGTATGTTCGGCTCATCCCTAGACACAGGTCACGCTGCATTGGGCACAGGTCACGCTGCATGGGGCACAGGTCACGCTGCATGGGGCACAGGTCACGCTGCATGGGGCACAGGTCACAGGTCACGCTGCATGGGGCACAGGTCACGCTGCATGGGGCACAGGTCACGCTGCATGGGGCACAGGTCACGCTGCATGGGGCACAGGTCACGCTGCATTGGGCACAGGTCACGCTGCATGGGGCACAGGTCACGCTGCATGGGGCACAGGTCACGCTGCATGGGGCACAGGTCACGCTGCATTGGGCACAGGTCACGCTGCATTGGGCACAGGTCACGCTGCATGGAGCACAGGTCACGCTGCATGGGGCACAGGTCACGCTGTATGGGGCACAGGTCACGCTGCATTGACACTAGGGCGGCTCTGGGGGGCCCCATACAACATTTTGCTATGGGGCCCTGTGATTTCTAGTTACGCCCCTGAGTAGGATCAATGTAGGACCAAAAGTAGTACAGGGAGCATTTTCAAAGTCGGACCGACTTGTGTAGGACGCTACAAGACGCTCTCATAGGGAAACATTGAACACAGAGCAAAGTAGGATGAAAGTAGTGTAGTAGTGTGAACCCAGCCTTAAGCTCTCATAGGGAAACATTGATTTTCACACGTCATGCTACATGAGGCTCCCAATGTAGGACCGTTTGTAGGACAAGTGTGAACCCAGACTCACTGCTGCTGTAATCACCATGTCGGATGGTAAGGACAAGGCTCCTACTTTGATCTGACTTCAATGATATTCAATGGGCTGAAGTAGGATCAAAGTCGGACCAAAGTAGTGCAGGGAGCATTTTCAAAGTCGGACGGACTGACCAGTTAAGGCGGCTCTCATAGGGAAACATTGATTTTCCCACGTCATGCGACACAAGCTCCCAATGTCGGAGCGTTTGTCGGACAAGTGTGAACCCAGCCTTACTCTAAATCTAGTGGAACCAATTGCCTTCAGAAGTCACCTAATTAGTAAATAGAGTCCACCTGTGTGTAATTTAATGTCGGTATAAAAACAGCTGTTCCGTGAAGCCCTCAGAGGTTTGTTAGCGAACCTTAGTGAATAAACAGCATCATGAAGGCCAAGAAACACACCAGACAGGTCAGGGATAAAGTTGTGGAGAAGTATAAAGCAGGGTAAGGCTAGGTTCACACCACGATTTTACCATCCGATAAACGGACCGTTAAATCGGATGGAATCGTATGTGACAAAATCGGATGGAATCGTATGTCAAAATTTTCACTAAAAAATCGGATCCTGATTTTAAATAATGTCTGGGAAAAAGAAGATTTTTGAAGTTATGGATATTCAGGGGAACCCCGCCGTCAATTTAAAACAAAAGTGACGTGTGGTTCCCCCTAAATATCCATAACCAGACCCATTATCCGAGCACGTTGACCTGGCCGGCCGCAGAAAAGAGGGCGGGACAGAGTGCGGCCCCCCCTCTCTCCTGAACCGCACCAGGCCACATGCCCTCAACATGGGGAGGATGTCCCCATGTTGATGGGGACAAGGGTCTCATCTCCACAACCCTTGCCCGGTGGTTGTGGGGGTATGCGGGCGGGGGGGCTTATCAGAATCTGGAAGACCCCTTTAACAAAGGGGACCCCCAGATCCTGACCCCCCCCCCGTGTGAAATGGTAATGGGGTACACTGTACCCCTACCATTTCACGAAGGAAGTGTAAAGTATTGTAAAAAAATACACTGACACCAAAGAATAAAGTCCTTTATTAAAAAAAAAAAACATCCAGTGGTGAGAAATCCACTCGTTCCCGGCTTCCTGCGTTGTCCTGATCCTGCGACGGCTGCGGGTGATCTCCCGCGATGAGAAGATCCAGCAACGGGTGATCTCCGCTCCGGCGATGTGAAGATCCATCCATCCGGCGCAGCAGCATCCCGAACCTCCTCTCACCGCTGGGCACAGCCCAGCGAATGAGCGGCTGAAGCTGTGACATTTCTTATATAGAGGAGGCAGAGCCACCCGTCACGTGACCCCGCCCCCTCTGACGTACCCTCTGCTACGTCACTGGGTAAGCCCGAGAAGAGGAACTTCAAAAATCTTATTTTTCCCAGACATTTAAAATCAGGATCCGATTTTTTTAGTGAAAATTTTGACATACGATTACATACGATTTTGTCACATACGATTACATACGATTTAACGGTCCGTTTATCGGATGGTAAAATCGTGGTGTGAACCTAGCCTTAGGTTGTAAAAAAATATCCCAAGCTTTGAACATCTCACAGAGCTCCGTTCAATCCATCATCCGAAAATGGAAAGAGTATGGCACAGTGGCCATTAGGGGTGCAAGGCATCCGGTCCCCTAATTTGCCAATAAAATACATTTACATTTTTGGTTGTAACATGAAATATTTGTGAAATTTCAAGGGGTATGAATACTTTTTCAAAGCTCTGTAATGAATACAACTAAAGAATGTTGACTTGAGGAGTATCCAGTTGTTTTCGGGGTTCAGGAAAGATTCTATTTAACACTGAACTTCATAGACAACGGGTTTTTCCCACCTGAGTGACTGTGAGAGATAACTTGGAAAGACGAGAGAAAACAAGGCAATGTTTACTTGTACTGCATGGTAACTATGTCACTTTACTGGAATGTAATAATTGTGCTGAGCAGATTGTTGCCCTTGCCTGTGCTTCGAGAAAGTTGCTTCACAGCTGCTGTGGAAGAAGAAAAAGCTGAGGTGGTGTGAGGGGTGGTGGTGTGATCCAATCACTCCTTATCATTGGCTGGGCAGGCGGGGTGACAATTACATACTTCTTATGTAGTTTACTGTCATGGCAGAGAATCCCTGTGTATTAATATAATTCTATAAATACATTAGCATGGCAGTACAGTGCGGAGAACGAGTATTTGATACACTGACTATTTTGCAGGTTTTCCTACTTACAAAGCATGTAGAGGTCTGTCATTTTTATCATAGGTAATCTTCAACTGTGAAAAAAAATCCAGAAAATCACTGGGGAAAACTTCTAAGCTCCAAAGTCATTCACCACTCCCTCTTGAGTGGGTATTGCTCACCCGCATAGTGGGTATTGCTCACTAGCAGCCGGGATGACGCACGAACAATGATCAGTAACAGTCTCTGCCACAGACTGGTTGCGAGCAAGATCAACAGGCCGGAATCCTCTGCCATAGGATTTTGATACCCGAACTTCCAGCCATACCGTTAAAGAGCCTTTAAGCCAAACCGGCATAACTGTAGGGTAACTTGAGCCGTAGATCCTCCCTTAATAGAGTCACCAGGCCTGTCCCGAGACATTAGCCTTCCGCTTGGTCTCCTCCAAGGCATGTCCTCCCCTGGTTTCCCCCATTAAGTAGCTTTCTCTAGTAAGACGGACAGCTTGGGATCCCCTTGGAATCATAGGCCCCAGTCAGGATAACTGGGCCTACTTGGTAGAAGTGCAGCCTCGGGCCAGCGTGGTCCCGAGGCTAGAAATCACACAACACATACCTTGTGCCAGGGGGGCTGCGTGGCGAAGGCCCCAGAAAATGGCGTCTGCCCTTTAAGTATCCTTCCCCAGCATGCCCAGCGGGGACACCACTCCTACTGGGCTGTTCCCAAGGAAAGATACCCAATACACTATAGCTTGCCTGTGTTCCAACATTGGCCCGTGGTGGTATCGCCACCTACAGGCACAGGGCACGGAAGGAGCGGCACCCGTGGCCGTTCTTTCAGAGCACATTCGCCAGTGATGTCACCCACTGCATGCAATGTAAATATCTCCTAAATGGCGCACGTTTAGAAGATATTTACAGTACTTGTAGGTAAGCCTTATATTATGGGCAAATGTCAGCAGGGGAAGTTTACTTCCTCTTGAATATTTCATCTAAAGCTGGCCTTTTTTTGGGGATTATCCAGTTGGCTGATGAAAAAATCCAAACCGTTTCCCCCATCTAAACATTTGAGGCAGATGAAAGACTCCTCCCCACTAAACTATTGTATTCTAACAGCGGGGACTGCCTAGCCATCAGAATACACTGATCAGTGTTGCAGCTGATTGGCTGCAGCGCTGACCGAAGCTCGTTTGAGAGCAAACGGTCCTTAGATTGACTGCTGAACACGAAGGGTCATAGACTGAAGTGAATGTACAATATACACTTGCCGGCCACTTTATTAGGTACATCTGTTCAATTACTTGGTAACACAAATTGCTAATCAGCCAATCACATGGCAGCAACTCAATGCATGTAGGCATTTAGACAAGGTGAAGACGACTTGCTAAAGTTCAAAAAGAGGATCAGATTGAATAAAAAAGTGGATTTAAATGACTTTGAACGTGGCATGGTTGTAGGTTGTTGGTGCCGGACGGGCTGGTCTGAGTATTTCAGAAACTGCTGATCTACAGGCATTTTCACGCACAACCATCTCTCGGGTTTACAGAGAATGGTGGGGGAAAGAGAAAATATCCAGTGAGCGGCAGTTGTGTGGAGGAAAATGCCTTGTTGATGTCAGAGGAGAATGGGCAGACTGATTCCAGATGATAGAAAGACAACAGTAACACAAATAAGCACTCGTTACACCCAAGGTATGCAGAATACCATCTCTGAATGCACAACACATCAATCCTTGAAACAGATGAGCTACAGCAGCAGAACACCACACCGGGTGCCACTCCTGTCAGCTAAGTACAGGTCACCGAGGCTACGATTGGCACAGGATCACCAAAATTGGACAATAGAAGATTGGAAAAACGTTGCCTGGTCTGATGAGTCTCAATTTCAGCTGCAGCATTCAGATGGTCGGGTCAGAATTTGTTGTAAACAACATGAAAGCATGGATCCATCCTGCCTTGTAGCAATGGTTCAGGCTGGTGGGGGTGTAATGGTGTGGAGGATATTTTCTTGGTACACTTTGGGCCCCTTAGTACCAATTGAGCATCGTTTATACCCCACAACCTACCTGAGTATTGTTGCTGACCATGTCCATCCCTTTATGACTACAGTGTCCCCATCTTCTGGTGGCTCCTTCCAGCAGGATAATGTCACCATGTCACAAAGATCCAATCATCTCACCTCTGGACAATGAGGTCACTGGACTCCAATGGTCTCCACAGTCACCAGATATGTATGTGTAAAGTGGTGCATACATTGATGGTGCTATATAAGTACCTCTGACGTGGAGATAAGGCAGTACGCAGAGCGCACAGCCAAATCTCCTGTCTCTAATAAACACACATTTTGTCTAATGTGCATCTTACCCATCATTCTATTTCCTGTATATCCCCGAAAAAATATACATCACCACAGCTATGTTCTCAGCTCCGCCAGCATGACTGCCAGACTCCAGTCTGCCTGGCTCTTTTATTCGTAAATAACAAAAGCTTTCACAAACAGGAAGTGATGGTTCCAGCAGCCAATCACTTCCACCATGGCAAGTGAAATCACAGGATGTGACCTCCACACAGGATGTGACCTCCACACAGGAAATGACCAAAAAAGGATGTGACAACACAGGATGTGACGACAGGAAATCCTTCCAACAGTATCAGTTAATACAAACAACAAAATGAATAACTGCTAAAGTCTTATGGGCGTGTCCGGGCAGGAAAAGCGTGTATGTTTTTAACAAAATAAGCCGCATGGCTTCAAAACATGGACGTTCTCCCTGACTATGAAACACGCATAAGCTCTCGTATTACTGCTGATAGGAATCCTAATTTTGCATTATTTCAGAGAACAGCGCATACCCGGATTATACTATCGTTCCTGGGGATGGGAGGCTATCCGTAGGTGTACGCTGCAAATCTCAACCATGCTGATCAGACACAGCAGAGACAAGAGCGTACATCCGCCTATAACCAATAATGTCCTTGCAGAGTGAACATATCCTCTCCAGACGATCATTCTGTGCAATGCACAGGGGCCCTTCGCCGGCAGACATATCCCCACTCTGCAAACACCTCTCTCCAACCCCAAGAGGTTTTCCACTACCAGACAGGACTCAACCAGCGTCAGTCTGCCCCAGTCAGCTCTTTAGAGTGGGTTGCAGGAGAACCAACACTGGGTGACACTTTGACAATACATATTAACCACTTCCCGACCGCCGCATGTATATGTACGTCCACAGAATGGCACGTACAGGCAAATGGGCGTACATGTACGTCCTTGCCTTCTAGTGGGTGGGGGGTCCGATCGGGACCCCCCCCCCCCCGCTACATGCGGCGGTCGGGTTCCCTCGGAGAGCGATCCGGGACGACGGCGCGGCTATTTGTTTATAGCCGCTCCGTCGCGATCGCTCCCCGGAGCTGAAGAACGGGGAGAGCCGTGTGTAAACACGGCTTCCCCGTGCTTCACTGTGCCGGCGTATCGATCGAGTGATCCCTTATATAAGGGAGACTCGATCGATGACGTCAGTCCTACAGCCACACCCCCCTACAGTTGTAAACACACACTAGGTGAACCCTAACTCCTACAGTGCCCCCTGTGGTTAACTCCCAAACTGCAACTGTCATTTTCACAATAAACAATGCAATTTAAATGCATTTTTTGCTGTGAAAATGACAATGGTCCCAAAAATGTGTCAAAATTGTCCGAAGTGTCCGCCATAATGTCGCAGTCACGAAAAAAATCGCTGATCGCCGCCATTAGTAGTAAAAAAAAAAAATAATTAATAAAAATGCAATAAAACTATCCCCTATTTTGTAAACGCTATAAATTTTGCGCAAACCAATCGATAAACGCTTACTGCGATTTTTTTTACTAAAAATAGGTCGAAGAATACGTATCGGCCTAAACTGAGGGGAAAAAAAATTTATATATGTTTTTGGGGGATATTTATTATAACAAAAAGTAAAAAATATTGCATTTTTTCAAAATTGTCGCTTTATTTTTGTTTATAGCGCAAAAAATAAAAGCCGCAGAGGTGATCAAATACCACCAAAAGAAAGCTCTATTTGTGGGGAAAAAAGGACACCAATTTTGTTTGGGAGCCACGTCGCACGACCGCGCAATTGTCTGTTAAAGCGACGCAGTGCCGATTCGCAAAACCTGGCCTGGGCATTTAGCTGCCTAAAGGTCCGGGGCTTAAGTGGTTAAATACATCTTCATAAAATTTCCACGACACCGCTAATAATTATTAAATGAAATAAAATAAATTAATGGACCAAAATGCTGTACTTGGCGAATTTCGATCCATCTATGGTCAGCTAACTTTCTATCTTAATTGACAATTGATTATTTGGTTAGTCTGTTACAAATGCTTTGTGGGTAATATCTACAGTGCCTTCATATTCATACCCCTTGAAAGTTTTCCACATTTTGTCATGTTACAACCAAAAACATAAATGTATTTTATTGGGATTTTATGTGATAGACCAGTGATGGCGAACCTTGGCACCCCAGATGTTTTGGAACTACATTTCCCATGATGCTCATGCACTCTGCAGAGTGCATGAGCATCATGGGAAATGTAGTTCCAAAACATCTGGGGTGCCAAGGTTCGCCATCACCGTGATAGACCAACACAAAGTGGCACATAATTGTGAAGTGGAAGGAAAATGATAAATGGTTTTCTGAATTTTTTGCAAATAAATATGTGAAAAGTGTGGGGGGTACATTTGTATTCAGCCCCCTGATGCCCCTAACTAAAATCTAGGGGAACCAATTGCCTTCAGAAGTCACCTAATTGGTAAACAGAGTCCACCTGTGTGTAATTTAATGTCGGTATAAATACAGCTGTCCTGTGAAGCCCTCAGAGGTTTGTTAGCGAACCTTAGTGAATAAACAGCATAATGAAGGCCAAGGAACACACCAGACAGGCCAGGGATAAAGTTGTGGAGAAGTATAAAGCTGGGTTAGGTTGTAAAAAAATATCCCAAGCTTTGAACATCTCATGGAGCTTCTGTTCAATGCTTGATCCGAAAATGGAAAGAGTATGGCACAGTGACGACCCGTCCATTGGGGGTGCAAGGCGTCGGGGCCCCTAATTTGCCAATAAAATACATTTACATTTTTGGTTGTAACATGACAAAATGTGGACAATTTCAAGGGGTATGAATACTTTTTCAAAGCACTGTAATTAATAAAACGAACGAATGTTGACTTGAGGAGTATTCAGTTGTTTTCGGGGTTCAGGAAAGATTCTGCTTAACACTGAACTCCATAGACAACGGGTTTTTCCCACCTGAGTGACTGTGAGAGATAACTTGGAAAGACACGAGAAAACAAGGCAATGTTTACTTGTATTGCATGGTAACTATGTCACTTTACTGGAATGTAATAATTGTGCTGAGCAGATTGTTGCCCTTGCCTGTGCTTCCAGAAAGTTGCTTCACAGCTGCTGTGGAAGAAGAAAAAGCTGAGGTGGTGTGAGGGGTGGTGGTGTGATCCAATCACTCCTTATCATTGGCTGGGCAGGTGGGGTGACAATTACATACTTCTTATGCAGTTTACTGTCATGGCAGAGAATCCCTGTGTATTAATATAATTCTATAAATACATTAGCATGGCAGTACAGTGCGGAGAACGAGTATTTGATACACTGACTATTTTGCAGGTTTTCCTACTTACAAAGCATGTAGAGGTCTGTCATTTTTATCATAGGTAATCTTCAACTGTGAAAAAAAATCCAGAAAATCACATTGTATGATTTTTAAGTAATTAACCACATCCATACCAGCCCATTGTAAAATGACGTCCACAAAGGACCTCTAACGATCCGGGTGGACGTCATATGACGTCCTGGGCTTTGCGGGTGGATATCTGAATGATGCCTGCAGCTAGAGGCATCATTCAGATATCCTTCTCTTCTGCCGGCGATTCTGCACAACATAAGAACGATCATAGCGGCGATTCCGCCGCTAGATCGTTCTTACAGGCGTCGGGAGGGGACATCCCCCCCTCCCGCCGCCATCCGGTGCTTCTCCGAGCTCTCCCGTGCCATCGGGGGCCCGGAGAACTAATCGTCTGGCGCTGGCAGGAAGCATAGAGATGACTGGTGACCAGATGGTCACCAGTCATCTCTATGACCATCGGAGGACCCGGGCGCGATGTGATGACGTCACGCCCGGGTCCCCGTAAGTAAACAAAGCCGCAATTGCGGCTAAGCAACAGTAATCATGAGATCGGTGAATTTTTTTTCACCGATCTCATGGTTTCCAGCCTGGAGGAGAGATGTGGGGTCTTATTGACCCTGCATCTCTCCATAAAGAGGACCTGTCACACACATTCCTATTACAAGGGATGTTTACATTCCTTGTAATAGGAATAAAAGTGATAATAAAAATAATAAAATAAAATAAAAAAGTGTAAAAAAATAAATATGTAAAAAAAAAAAAAGAAATAAAAAATATTTTATTAACGCCCCTGTCCCCAGTAGCTCGCGCGCAGAAGCGAACGCACACGCAAGTCCCACCGACATATGTAAACGCCGTTTAAACCACATATGTGAGGTATCGCCGCGTGCGTTAGAGTGCCAGCAACAATTCTAGCACTAGATCTTCTCTGTAAATCTAAACTGGTAACCTGTAAAAAATTTCAAAGCGTTGCCTATGGAGATTTTTAAGTACCGAAGTTTGGCGCCATTCCATGAGTATGCGCAATTTTAAAGCGTGACATGTTAGGTATCTATTTACTCGGTGTAACATCATCTTTCACATTATACAAAAAAATTGGGCTAACTTTACTGTTTTGTTATTTTTTTAATTCATGAAACAATTTTTTTCCAAAAAAAGGGCGTTTGAAAAATTATTGCGTGAATACCGTGCAAGATAAAACGTTGCAATGGCCGTCATTTTATTCCCTAGGGTGTCTGCTAAAAAACACATATATAATATTTGGGGGTTCTGAGTAATTTTCTAGCAAAAGAATGATGATTTGTACATGTAGGAGAGAAGTGCCAGAATAGGCCCGGTAATGAGGTGTGTATAAAAGCCCCGGTATTGAAGGGGTTAAAAAGCACATCCAAAATTCTCATCGAAGTGTTCTCCCCTGTTCCCTATATTAGGGAACCCAGGCTTCATACCAGGTACAGCAGGAGCAGTTTTTAATAAATTAAAACAAAGAGGTAAAGTACAGGTATCACATTTTCTGCAAACTGGTATGTGGCCATCATTGGAGGCCCTAACAAGGAGAGGAGGGAATTATGAGTTATCCTTTTGGCAAGCATTTCAAATAAGCAACTTTTTAAGATCCCTGGGACAACCATCTAATTTTCAGCGACAACTAACAAAATTTGAACAATACTGCGACGAGGAGGAACCAATACAAAGAGTGAGTTCAAAGATGTATAGACTATTGAATTCCCCTCAGGAGGATTTTGAGTTGCCGGGACTGGGGAAATGGGAAAGAGATCTGGGGAGAAATTTCTCACAGACTCAACGTAAACACATAATTCACTTAGCACTAAACTCCTCAATATCTACGCGAATACAGGAATCCAATTATAAATTATTGTTCCAATGGTATTATACACCAGTAAGGTTACATAAATTTTCTAAAGGCTACTCAGAGTATTGTTGGAGATGTGGTGTGGAGCAGGGAACTTTGCTGCATATATTTTGGTCCTGTGCAAAAGTAAGAGATTACTGGAAGGAAGTCCAGAGAATTGTTCAAAAATTTACGGAGCACCAGATTCAGGAGGATCCAGCTTTTTTTCTGCTCCATTGCTCACAAATCCCAGTGCGAGAGTACAAAAAGATGGTGATATGTCACATGATAAATACTGCCAGAAATGGAATAACATTACAATGGAGAGACAGTAGATCACCCTCTATTGCGAGATGGCTCAATAGAGTGAGAGAGACTGGAGCTATAGAAGACCTGATCCTCTCAGCCCGGAACAAAAGGGAACAGTATGTAGAAACTTGGACAGGTTGGAATCAGTTTATGAGTACGGAAGAGGGGAAGAGATTACTGGAGGAATAGATAGGGGAGAGAAGATTCCTTTTTGGGTAGAAGTGAAAAGGGAGAGGCCGAAGGGTTGAAGTAAGGGAGGATCCGTCCGTCCCCGGCGAGGTAGGGGAGGGAGAGGAGGGGAGGGGGTTGGCGGGGTTTTCTCTTTTTTTTTTTTTTGGTTGTTGTTTTGTTGAGGATTATGTTGATTCTAGGTTTAAGGGGGGGTTAGGTGGGGTATAGGAATGGACAAGGGAACAGAGGGGAGGAAGAAGTGTGAGGTCAATACAGTGGTACTAGGAAACGGGAAAAGAAGTTACTGATAAAAGGCAGGCGGGCTTGGGAATAGAGCAAGAGGACCGGGGAGGTACTGCTTTTGGTTTATTCTTCTTAAGTTTCTGAATCCCCACCTGTTTATTTGCTAGCCCATCATAAGTGTGTAGTGATAAGAACTATATGATTATGTATCCATTGTATAAGATATGTTAACCTTCTGTGAACCTTACCATAAAAGAAAAATAAAATAAAAGATTTAAATATGAAAAAAAAAAAAAAAAAGCACATACAGTGGTGGATTTGTACTGCATTTATTACAGCACAGTTATGTTATCAGCAGTAAGTACAAAAATGTGTTTTTACTCTACTTACACGGCTCCTACACGTGCTCTGTGCTGACATTTCCCATCTTTCTGTTTGCACATTCCATTGTGTTAACTCCTAGTGTGCTGGAAAGTGCAAACAGGGAAACCCAGGGGAACCTGCCAGCACAGAGACAGTAGTACAGATAATTTCACAGGGCTGTTTGCTGTGAATTCTAATCCCTCCTGACCTCCCAGCAGCAGCCTATGTGAATTCCTGTACCCTGTAGTGCACCAGATTATTGCACTTCTTAAAGTGGAGTTCCACCCATTTTTTTATGTTTGTCTGTGCTGCATTCTCTAATCTCATAGTGTTCAGAATGGACAATTTTTATTTAATTTGTTGCTTGTAAATACCTTTATTTTGTAGTCCTTCATTACTTCCTCCTCCTTATTTGCCTAGGCTATTTGCAAGGGTTTCTGGGATAGGCATCATGTTTCCCAGTAGTCCTTGCAAACCTGACTGAAACCTATTACATTGCTTGTGCACTGAGCATGTGCGAGATATGCAAAGCTGAAATCCAGGAAGTCATACAGTCTGGCTTCATGATGTCCACACTTAAGATGGCCACGGTCTGTTTCTAGATTATAAACTATCTAAATGCTGTAACAACCTAACAAAACGGACCTTAGTTTACAGACTAACTTTACTAGAATACATTAAGCTTGTGTATTACAGGGGTATTTATATTTAAAAAGTGAAATTGTGGGTGGAACTCCCCTTTAAAGTGGAGTTCCACCGTTTTTTAGTTTATTGAAAGTCAGCAGCTACAAACAGTATAGCTGCTGACTTTTAATAAACAGACACTCACCTGTCCCACAGTGGGCACTAGGGTGACCACGTGTCCCGGATTGCCCGGGACAGTCCCGCATTTTGCAGGTCTGTCCCGGGCACATTCATTCCAGGAAAATACAGTGTCCCGGAATGAAACTGACACAGCCACCCCCCTCTGGCCAATCTGATGCCCCCAAAAAAGGCCACCACATCACTGCTTTACTCACTGACAGTACTTGTCCTGGCCGGGAATGCCTGGAGGAGCACAGTCCCCGCCCCCTGCTTGTGATTGGAGAAATCATAAATCCTGCCTCTAGTGTCCAATCACTGTGCTGTGAGTCGTTACAGCACAAGCTGATTTTTGGGAAGGGAGGGTGTCCCTGAATGGTAGTTTGGAACTGTGGTCACCCTAGTGGGCACCCGGCTGTGACCGCTTACCTGGGGTCTCAAACTCAAATTACCTGAGGGCCACAAGACAAGTTTTCATATGCCATGAGGGGCCGCATGCAAACTTTCAAACTTCAAAAACAACAGTACTGGTGTCAGCGAACACATTATTAACCCCCAGCACTGGTGTAAGTCAGTGTTTGACAAATTTGCTTGGAATCTAGGAGCCAGCTAAAAAAGTTAGGAGCCAGAAAACGCACCCCGTCCCGACGAGCTCGCGCGCAGAAGCGAACACATACGCGAGCAGCGCCCGCATATGTAAACGGTGTTCAAACCACACAAGTGAGGTATCGCCGCGATTGGTAGAGCGAGAGCAATAATTCTAGCACTAGACCTCCTCTGTAACTTAAAACATGCAACCTGTAGATTTTTTTAAACGTCGCCTATGAAGATTTTAAAGGGTAAAAAAGTTTGTCGGCATTCCACAAGCGGACGCAATTTTGAAGCGTGACATGTTGGGTATCAATTTACTCGGCATAACATTATATTTCATGATATTAAAAAAAATGGGGATAACTTTACTGTTGTCGTATTTTTTAATTAAAAAAAGTGTAATTTTTTCCCAAAAAGTGTGCTTGCAAGACCGCTGCGCAAATGCGGCGTAACAGAAAGTATTGCAACGATCTCCATTTTATTCTCTAGGGTGTTAGGATAAAAAATATATATAATGTTTGGGGGTTCTAATTAGAGGGAAGAAGATGGCAGTGAAAATAGTGAAAAATGACATTAAAATTGCTGTTTAACTTGTAATGCTTAACTTGTAATACCAACGGCCACCACCAGATGGCGCCAGCTCACATCTGGTGGTAATAACTTGTAATACCAACGGCTCACCACCAGATGGCGCCAGCTGCTCCCCCACTTCCACCCTGCCTGCGGGCCATTTATAACTGGTCCGCGGGCCGGTACTTTGAGACCACTGGCTTACGGCTTCACGGCCGGGCAAGCACTGCGGGAGCCGCACTGAGCTCTGCCATTGGCCAGACAATCTTCTGGGACCTGTGTTGTGTATTCTTTCAAAAATGTTGTTATTTTTTTAGTTTGTTTAGCAAAAAAAATAAAAAACGCAGAGGTAATCAAATACCACCAAAATAAAACTATTTGTGGGAACAAAATTATAAACATTTTTGTTCTGGTACAGTGTTGCATGACCGCACAATTGTCATTCAAAGTGCAACAGCGCTGAAAGCTGAAAATTGTCCTGGGCGGGAAAAGGCAAGCGTGCCTGGTAAAACTAAGGTATGGTTTCATAATAAGGGGCTAGATTCAGATAGGTGAGCGGATCTTTAGATCCACGTAACCTATCTGATTTACGATACGCCGCCGCAAGTTTTTGAGGCAAGTGCTTTATTCAGAAAGCACTTGCCTGTAAACTTGCGGCGGCGTATCGTAAATCCCCCGGCGGAATTCAAATTCCGCGGCTAGGGGGGGCGTGTAAAATTTAAATCAGGCGCGTCCCCGCGCCGAACGAACGGCGCATGCGCCGTCCGTAAAATTTCCCAGCGTGCATTTCTCTAAATGACGTCGCTAGGACGTCATTGGTTTCGACGTGAACGTAAATTACGTCCATCCGTATTCGCGAACGACTTACGCAAACGACATAAAAAATTCAAAACTCGGCGCGGGAACGACGGCCATACTTAACATTGGATACGCTGCATATAGCAGGGGTAACTATACGCCGGAAAAAGCCGAACGCAAACGACGTAAAAAAAAGCGCTGGGCGGTCATTCGTTTCTGAATCGGCGTAACTCCTCATTTGCATATTCCTCGCGTATACAAACGGAAGCGCCACCTAGCGGCCAGCGTGAGATTGCAGCCTAAGATACGACGGTGTAAGACACTTACACCAGTCGGATCTAAGGGAGATCTATGCGTAACTGATTCTCTGAATCAGGCGCATAGATATGACGGCCGGACTCAGAGATACGACGGCGTATCAGGAGATACGCCGTCGTATCTTCTTTCTGAATCCGGGCCAAGGACTGCCCAGAGCATATAGGAGAAGGGACACATAATAAGGTGAGCTGGAAGGCAGGAGAAGAGCTAAACATGGTGGGGAATGGTTTAAAGCGGAACTTCACTCTCTCAACATTGATTATTTATAATCCTTATGCTGCTAGCATTAGTAAACAGATAAAAAAGTATATTATATTTACTTTTTAAACTTTTTAACTTTAACTTTTTACGTGTTAAACTTTTTTTTTTACATTTCCTGATTTGCTTTCAGCTTTCCGGTTCTAGGCAAATGATGTCATACATCCCACGAGTCTTCAGGAGGGGAGGAGGGGCTTTCTCAGCTAAGCACGCCCTCTTGCCTGCATGCCTGAGCTAAGGGCAGATGGATTCCAGGAAATAAATGTTTTCAACGGCTATTAAAGGGGTTGTAAAGGAATTTTTTTTTTCCCTAAACAGCTTCCTTTACCTCAGTGCAGTCCTCCTTCACTACCTCATCCTTCCATTTTGCTTTTAAATGTCCTTATTTCTTCTGAGAAATCCTCACTTCCTGTTCTTCTGTCTGTAACTCCACACCGTAATGCGAGGCTTTCTCCCTGGTGTGGAGAAAGCCTCGCACACAGCTCCTTTCTCTATCTGCAAAGTAGAGAGTGTCCTGACTTGCCTGCTCACCCCCTCAAGAGGCTTTCTCCACACCAGGGAGAAAGCCTCACATTACTGTGTGGAGTTACAGACTGGGGGCCAGATTCTCCAAGAATCTGCGGCGGCATCGCTCAAGCTATTTACACTACGCCGCCGCAACTTACTGGAGCAAGTGCCGTATTCCTCAAACACTAGCTCCGTAATTTGCGGCGGCGTAGTGTAAAAAGCCCGGCGTATCCCCACGTAATTCAAAGGGGGCGGCTTATATTTAAATTAAGCGCGCCCCCGTGCCGATCGAACTGCGCATGCGCCGGGCTAAAAATAGCCCAGTGCGCATGCTCCAGTTCTCGACGGAAAACGTCAATGACGCCGACGTGTGCGTCATTGACGTAAAGTCGTATTCAAGAGCGGCTTACGAAAACGACGTACCCGACGGGAAAAGACGACGCGGACCCGACGCCATACTTAACATGGCATACATCGGACTGGCGTAAGGTTACCCCTCATATAGCAGGGGTAACCTTACGCTTACGCAAATGACGTAAGCGACGGTTACGCAACGCGATTTCGTTTGGGAATCGGCGTATCAGGCTCATTTGCATAAACAAATGAGACCTGAACGTAAACGCCACCTAGCGGCCGGCGGCGAATTACATTTAAGATCCGACAGTGTAAGTGACTTACACCTGTTGGATCTTCAGCGTATCTATGCAAAAATGATTCTAAGAATCGGGCGCATAGATACCCGGGGCCAAAAACAGAGATACGATGGAGTATCCTGAGATACACCGCCGTAATTCTTCTGAGAATCTGGCCCAGAAGAACAGGAAGTGAGGATTTCTCAGAAGAAATAAGGACATTTAACCACTTGCCGCCCGCCAATGACAAATTGACGTCGGCAAAGTGGTTGTAGAATCCTGACTGGACGTCATATGACGTCCTCAGGATTCTGAGCCGCTGCGCGCCCCCGGGGGCGCGCATCGCGGCGATCGTTGTTGCGGGGTGTCAGTCTGACACCCCGCAACACCGATCTCGGTAAAGAGTCTCTCACGGAGACTCTTTACCACGTGATCAGCCGTGTCCAATCACGGCTGATCACGATGTAAACAGGAAGAGCCGTTGATGGCTCTTCCTCACTCGCGTCTGACAGACGCGAGTAGAGGAGAGCCGATCGGCGGCTCTACTGACAGGGGGGGGTCGCGCTGATTGTTTATCAGCGCAGCCCCCCCGACGATCGCCACATGGACCACCAGGGAAGCACACCCTGGACCACCAGGGAAGGGCAGGAAGAAAAAAAAACGGGGCAAAAAAAAAGTCTAAAAAACAAAACTGTTTGATAAAAAAAAAGTAAGTCTGGAAAAAAAAATAAAGATGCCAATCAGTGCCCACAAATGGGCACTGACTGGCATCAAAAGGAAAACAGTGCCGCCCCACAGTGTCCATCAGTGCCGCCCCACAGTGTCCATCAGTGCCACCCACAGTGCCCATCTGTGCCACCCCACAGTGCACATCTGTGCCACCCCACAGTGCCCATCAGTGCCGCCCATGAGTGCCTATCAGTGCCACCCATGAGTGCCCATCAGTGCCGCCCATGTGCCCATCAGTGCCGCCTATGTGTGCCCATCAGTGCCGCCCATGTGCCCATCAGTGCTGCCTATGAGTGCCCATCAGTGCCGCATATCAGCGCCCATCAGTGCCGCATACCAGCGCCGCCAATCAGTGCCACCTCATCTGTGCCCGTCAGTACTACCTCATCGATGTCCATCAGTGCCATCTCATCTGTGCCCATCAGTGCCGCCATATCAGTGCCCGTAATTGAAAGAGAAAACTTACTTATTTACAAAAAAATTTACAGAAAAAAATAAAAACTACATTTTTTTTCAAAATTTCCAGTCTTTTTTTAGTTGTTGCGCAAAAAAAAAAAAATCGCAGAGGTGATCAAATACCACCAAAAGAAAGCTCTATTTCTGGGGAAAAAAGGACGCCAATTTTGTTTGGGTACAGTGTAGCACGACCGCGCAATTGCCATTCAAAGTGCGACAGTGCTGAAAGCTGAAAATTGGCTTGGGCGGGAAGGTGTATACGTGCCCTGTATGGAAGTGGTTAAAAGCAAAATGGAAGGATGAGGTAAGTCAAGGAGGACTGCACTGAGGTAAAGGATAAAAAGGAAAAAAGTTGCGCTATAACCATACATTTAAATCTGATACACCGAGGCCAGCGTAAATATGCGCAGACAATAAATATAGTGACAGTAAATAAAAACTCTGAGAGTATCAATATATATCAAATGAGTGAAAAAATGTAAGAAGCAGTGCACCATTATGAATAGAGCATAAATGGCGTCATACATTTCTGTTGCAACAGAAATGTATGACGGCATTTCTTCAGAAGAAATTGGCTTTGCTGTATATTGTGTGCATTGATCAATTCATTTTATGTCCTTGCTGGCATATTGATTGAGACCATCTATCATTTGATTGTCCCGGGTTGGAGATACGTTTAACCACTTAAGCCCTGGACCATATTGCTGCCTAAAGACCCAAGGTGTTTTTACAGTTTGGGACTGCGTCGCTTTAACAGACAATTGCGCGGTCGTGTGACGTGGCACCCAAACAAAATTGGCGTCCTTTTTTCCCCACAAATAGAGCTTTCTTTTGGTGGTATTTGATCACCTCGGCGGTTTTTATTTTTTGCGCTATAAACAAAAATAGAGCGACAATTTTGAAAAAAATGCAATATTTTTTACTTTTTGCTGTAATAAATATCCCCCAAAAATATATATAAAAAAAAAATGTTCCTCAGTTTAGGGCGATACGTATTCTTGTACCTATTTTTGGTAAAAAAAATCGCAATAAGCGTTTATCGATTGGTTTGCGCAAAATTTATAGCGTTTACAAAATAGGGGATAGTTTTATAAATTTTTTTTTTTTTTACTACTAATAGCGGCGATCAGCGATTTTTTTCGTGACTGCGACATTATGGCGGACACTTTGGACAATTTTGACACATTTTTGGGATTTTTGTCATTTTCACAGCAAAAAATGCATTTAAATTGCATTGTTTATTGTGAAAATGACAGTTGCAGTTTGGGAGTTAACCACAGGGGGCGCTGTAGGATTTGGTGTACACTGTGTGTGTTTTTACAACTGTAGGGGGGTGTGGCTGTAGGAATGACGTCATCGATCGAGTCTCCCTATAAAAGGGATCACTTGATCGATGCAGCGCCATAGTGAAGCACGGGGAAGCCGTGTTTACATACGGCTCTCCCCGTTCTTCAGCTCCGGGGAGCGATCGCGACGGAGCGGCTATTAAACAAATAGCCGCGCTGTCGTCCCGGATCGCTCCCCGAGGGAACCCGACCGCCGCATGTAGCGGGGGGGGGGGGTCCCGATCGGACCCCCGACCCACGTCTAGGCAGGGACGTACAGGTACGCCCATGTGCCTGTACGTGCCATTCTGCCGACGTATATGTACATGCGGCGGTCGGGAAGGGGTTAAGGATACCATCTTACACGCTGTTTTTGTTCTCCTATAAATTAGAGATCATTCATTTTCGGTAAGAGGCAGTGTTTAATCTTGGTGGAAGTGCTTCTCTCATCACTATTTCCTTGGATTGTTTTTGGGACCCTTTTCACCTGGGAGATTATCCTCTATGAACATTCTTCCTAAATTTATTAACCACTTAAGGACCCCTTCACGCCGATATACGTCGGCAGAATGGCACGGCTGGGCACATCAACATACCTGTACGTTGCCCTTTTGGCCCAGCCGTGGGCGCGCGCCCCCCGGTCCGAAGCGCCGTGGCCACGGGACCTGATCGCCGCTGGAGTCCCGCGATCGGTCCCCGGAGCTGAAGAACAGAGAGAGCTGTGTGTAAACACGGCTTCCCTGTCCTTCACTGTGGCGCCGTCATCGATCGTGTGTTCCCTTTTATAGGGAAACACAATCAATGACGTCACACCTACAGCCACACCCCCCTACAGTTAGAAACAGAGATGAGGTCACACTTAACCCCTTCAGCGCCCCCTTGTGGTTAACTCCCAAACTGCAATTGTAATTTTCACAGTAAACAATGCATTTTTTGCTGTGAAAATGACAATGGTCCCAAAAATGTGTCAAAATTGTCCGATGTGTCCGCCATAATGTCGCAGTCACAAAAAAAAAATCGCTGATCGCCGCCATTAGTAGTAAAAAATAAATAATTAATAAAAATGCAATAAAACTATCCCCTATTTTGTAAACGCTATAAATTTTGCGCAAACCAATTGATAAACGCTTTTTGAGATTTTTTTTTACCAAAAATAGGTAGAAGAATACGTATCGGCCTAAACTGACGAAAAAAAAATGTTTTTATATATTTTTGGGGGATATTTATTATAGAAAAAAGTAAAAAATATTGAATTTTTTTTCAAAATTGTCGCTCTATTTTTGTTTATAGCGCAAAAAATAAAAAACGCAGAGGTGATCAAATACCACCAAAAGAAAGCTCTATTTGTGGGGAAAAAAAAGGACGCCAATTTTGTTTGGGAGCAATGTCGCACGACCGCGCAATTGTCAGTTAAAGCGACGCAGTCTCGTGGTTAATAATCTTTTTGGACTCTATAGCAAATATGCTCTATTCATAATGGTGCACGGATTCTTTCATTGTTACACTCATTTGATATATATTGATGCTCACAGAGTTTTTATTTACTGTCACTGGGCCAGATTCAGAAAGATCAGCGGATCTTTCTGCTGGCGTAACGTATCTCAGATACATTACGCCGCCCTAACTTTGGGCGCAAGTTCCGTATGCAGAAAAAACTTGCGCCCTTAGTTACGGCGGCGTAACGTATGTGTGGCGGCGTAAGCCCGCCTAATTCAAATGGGGATGTTGGGGGCGTGTTTTATTTAAATTTGACTTGACCCCGCGTATTTTACGCAAAGCCGCATTGGTATCGACGTGAACGTAACTTACGCAAAGCCCTATTCGCGAACGACTTACGCAAAATTTTCAAAATTCGACGCGGGAACGACGGCCATACTTAACATAGGATACGCCGCACATACCCCTCAAATAGCAGGGGTAACTTTACGCCGGAAGAAGCCGAACGCAAACGACGTAAAAAAAAAAGCGGCCGGGCGGTCGTTCGTTTCTGAATCGGCGTAAATACCTAATTTGTATATTCCTCGCGTAACTATACGGAAGTGCCACCTAGCGGCCAGCGTGAATATGCAGCCTAAGATACGACGGTGTAAGACACTTACACCTGTGGGATCTTAGGGATATCTATGCGTAACTAATTCTCTGAATCAGGCGCATAGATACGACCGAAAGAACTCAGGAGATACGCCGTCGTATCTTGTTTCTGAATCCGGGCCACAATATTTATTGTCTGCACATATTTACGGTGGCCTCAGTGTATTAAATTTAAATGTATGGTTATAGCGCAACTTTTTTCCTTTTTATAGTTTGTTTGATGTAGTATAACATTTTTAGTCGCAGCTTTTCACCTTTTTTTAGAACAAGCGCAGTATTTTTTCCACTAAGGTAAAGGAAGCTATTTAGGAAAAAAAAATTACCTTTACAACCCCTTTAACCACTTGACAACCGAGGACGTCATACGGTGATATCTGAATGATGGGGCAGCTACAGGCATCATTCAGATATTGCCGTCTTCAGCCTCCGATTCTGTGCACAATAAGAACGATCAAAGCGGCAGTTCCACCGCTTGATCGTTCTTATAGCAGCGGGAGGGGACACCCCCCCCCCCCTCCTGCCGCCATCCGGTGCTTCTCCGGGCTTTCCCGTGCCATCGGGGGCCCAGAGAACGAATCTGCCAGATGGTCACCAGTCATCTCTATGACCGTTGTGACGTCACGCCCAGGGACCCGGAAGTAAACAAAGCCGCAATCGCGGCTGTCGGCATGTGATCAGTGAATTTGTTTTCACAATCTCATGCTTTCCAGCCTGGAGGAGAGATGTGGGGTCTTATTGACCCCACATCTCTCCATAAAGAGGACCTGTCACAGTGATTCCTATTACAAGGGATGTTTACATTCCTTGTAATAGGAATAAAAGTGATCAAAAGAAAATAGTGTAAAAATGAAGTAAAAAAAAAAAAAAAAAATTTTTTTTAAAACGCCCCTGTCCCCGGTAGCTCCCGCTCAGAAGCGCACATGCATGTAAGTCCCGCCCACATATGTAAACGCCGTTCAAACCCCTGAGGGGTTTGAACACATGTGAGGTATCGTCACGTGCGTTAGAGCGCCAGCAACAATTCTAGCACTAGACCTCCTCTGTAACTCGTAAATAGTAACCTGTAAAAAAATTCAAGCGTCGCCTATGAAGATTTTTAAGTACCGAAGTTTGGCGCCATTCCACAAGTGTGCGCAATTTTAAAGCGTGACATGTTAGGTATCTATTTACTCTGCGTAACTTCACCTTTCACATTATACAAAGGAATTGGGCTAACTTTACTGTTTTGTTATTTTTTAATTCATAAAACCGTTTCTCCCCCCCCCCCCCCAAAAAAGGCATTTGAAAAATTATTGCACAAATACTGTGCGATGACCGCCATTTTATTCCCTAGAGTGTCTGCTAAAAAAATATATATAATGTTTGGGGGTTCTGATTAATTTTCTAGCAAAAAAATTGAGATTTTTACAAGTGGTTAAGAATACAAACAATTAGATTTTTTGTAATTTTTTTTGTGTATATTTAAAAGTGCAAGCATTTGGAAAAATGGAGTTTCCTTCTTCTGGCATGGTTTTCTAAGAAGGAAACGTGGGCGTGTCCTGGCAGCGAGCGGGGAAAGACACAGATCAGAGAAGCTCCGCTCTCTCGGGCCTTATCCGCTGCCATCCGCGGCTATACTACGACCCCCAAAACAGCTACACACCTGCCCTGACTGCGGGGGACCCCCTGAAGGGAATCGTACCTGTGGGCCAGCTGCAATCCTCCCGCACGCCTCGCGGTGTATCTTGTGGCCGGCTCCATTACAGAGCGCACCGCCGCCATCTTGGGGCCTACGGAGCCTCAGGAGTCACCGCGCTCGAGTTTCGCGGCTGCGGGTGGGGACAGCCCGACATCGGAGCACCTGGGCTAGGAGGCCGGATCGGAGGTGTTCCGCGGACCGGAGCGGGGGCCCCAAGCAGGACGGAGATCCGGGAGCTTTGACCACGCCGCCTGACATCCTAAGGCCTGCAAAGCCTCGGATCTTGCCGCGCTCGTATGCCGCAGTCGGGGAGCAGTGGGACACACGCGGACGACCCTCCGGAGCCGACGGATCAGAAAAGAGGAGACGCACTCACCAGAGGAGACATCCTAGGCTGGTCGGCGACAAGACACTAAGGTGAGCGGCGCCATCTTGCTACACCTCAGGCCTAGCGGCTCTCCCCCCCACCCTACAACCTCCAGGCAGAGTGCCAGTACCCCCTCACACCTGAAAGACAGTACCTGGGCTCCATGGGGCAGTACATCCTCGCAGACCTACTCCTCTGGCTTGTGACCTATATTACCCCAGCTGCCAAGTGAAACAGCAAGCAGTGAGGCCCCCTTTGCTTCCACACAGGCAGATCTATACTGTCATTCTGGATCAGGACTGTTAGGTACATTCGCGCCATTTCTGGCGCTGCAACTTAGAGATTTTGGGAAAGTGGCCTGGTGCACAGCGCAGATGGCTATGGTGTGATTACATACTGGGGTGCTGAGAGACCTGGGACCTGAAAAGAAACCGCTTTTTAGATGACTATGTCCACACAACTAAGGAAGTGGACACACAGTCACATCCTCCGTTCTTGGGTAACCCCTAAAAGAAAAACCTCACCAGCAAACCTCAGTAAATACAGTTACAGCGGAGGGGGGAGAAATACCAAGATGGCGACAACACACAGACTCAATATGGAAGATGATATGGAGGACGATGAGGTTTCACTAACCCCATCAGAGGACTCAATGGCGGGTAACACCGATAAGGACAGACCTTTGACCTATGCTGTTATGACGGACATTGCAGCTGACATCAAGCGTTCATTCGCATCTGCCATTACTGACATTAAAACTGAGTTGTTAAAGCTTTCTGAACAAATGGCCGTGACAGATCGCGCAGGCAAAAGGAGGGATAGAGCTTTGATCAGATTAGACGACATTACCGCCTCACACTCCCAGCATCTGATTGACATGAATAGACACTTGGAAGATTTGGATAACCGAGGAAGGAGACACAATATAAGAGTAAGAGGTGTACCAGAGTCCGTTCTCACTGACCAAATCAGACCAACACTAACCTCCATCTTTAACAACTTGCTTGAACAACCTGATCAATCTCCCATAGAATTTGATAGAGCTCATAGGGCCCTCAGACCAAGGGCTCCTGAAGACAATCCTCCCAGAGACATCATTTGCTGCCTGCCTAACTTTGGCCTGAAGGAGGAGGTTTTACAAAAAGCGAGAGTCAATGATCAAATTCGGTTCAACGATGCCTCAATTCAATTATTCCAAGATTTGTCCCCTATTACACTAAAGAACAGACGGGCACTGAAACCCCTTCTGCCAGTTCTGAGAGAGAAAGGCATCAATTACAGATGGAAGTTCCCCTTCGCACTACAGGCCTCCTTCATGGGTAAGCAACACTTGCTTAGAATCCCGGAGGATTTGAACAAATTTTTTGAAAGTCTACAAATAGCACCAGTGGAACTCCCAGACTGGTATGCAGAATTCTTGCTCCCTCCTGAAATCAACAACCCTCAATTTGGTCAGGGATCATCACTCAACCGCTCGCCCTTCCAACAAGGGAAAAATCACAGAAACCCCGCCAGGAGCAATTCTGATTCACCCTCATCCTCCAGGGGCGCCAAGCGCCCAAGGCTTAAATGATCAATTGTGCCGTATGCACCATGAAACACCTCACCTTCCTTCCCCCCCATTCATTCATTCACTCTTCCCCCCCCTTTTTTTTTTTTTTTTATGTGGCCTATGCCGATACAGATTCCGGGTTTTGCCAACAATTTCTTGCCGGCGTCTATGGCACAGATTCTCATCTGGGAATATCAGCTTGAGGACTTTAGCTTGTAAACTCTGAACCACATCCTAATCGATTTGTTTTGCCTTACCCCCCGGGAAGGGGTACAAGGGGAATGAGACTCCATTACAACCACCAGAGATGAGACTTCTCTAGCCAGCATACCTCAGGAGAACTGTTCTTATTTTATTTCTTTTTCCATTCTCAAGTTGACAAGGTGGAAACAATTGAGACAACTATAAGGTTGACTTTTCTGAAATATGTCGTGAGATACTAACACTTTCCTTTGCAGCTACCCATCCTAACTTACTAACTCTGTACCACTTTTTTTTTTTTTCAACAAACAACCTAGTATGACTCCTTAGAGCCCTGATTGAATCTCATCTTGTAAGTAATTGTATTACCTAATGTTTCCCCCCCTTGCTTTCTCCCAAGGTGTGTTTCCCCCCCCCTCCTCACTCATTACAGGGGTCCACTCTAGCCGGAGTTGGAGAGCAACCGAGATTGACGGCCCTTTCCGTATCTGCTCTTCTAACTCTCCGGACGCCATAACCCCATTGTACTTATAGTATACTGTGGCAGACAGATTTAACCACACACTCCTCCACTGGGTAATCATTCCGCAACCTAATAGAGATATTATCTTAACCTCTGTGGGAAAAATTGTTCTGACAATCGGAAAGGGTAGTTACCTTGCAATTTTTTTTTTTAGATCTGAGAAGGTCAGATAATAGTTGAATGGTTTCACCCTGGAAATGTAACAATAACTAGCTTGGGCACCAAGTAACAATCTAGACCACAGCTTTACTCACCCAAATCAGAAGAACCCGTTAACAATCAACTGATGTTATATGACTTCCACATCCTAAAGCTATCCCATCACTATAGATGGCTGATTGCGGCCGGATGTTTTACTATTCTCAACAGAGAACCCCACCACCCTCCCCTTTTATTTTTTTGATTTTTTTTTTTTACCCCTCCCACTTGCCCCATGTGAGATGGGTTGATACCCATATCGCACGTATTGTGGGGACTAGAGGTTTATTTGGTGCTGATACTTTCTATCTCTCATCTCCTATGACTTATATGGTAGAAATTATTATTTTTCGCCAACTAAGATTACTGTTATTTCAAGTTTGACGGTTTAAGAATTTACTATGTTGTTCTTGTATACGAATTCCCAGGGTTTCTCAGTTACACCCCATCTCAGTCTTATTTTGGACAGTTCTCTACACGTGTTACACTTATCACACCTCAATTTTGGCAGCGACCACTTCGCTGCAGGAGCTGCGCTGTAGCGCCTCCCACCTATCCCCAAGAGTTAAAGTTAGGGCCTTGTTTTACAGGCTAATCACCTGCTCACCACCTTCTATGCGAGATTTGAGCAACCACTCAACCACCCCCCCTCCCTTTACTCCCTACATTTTCACCCCCCTCCTTTTCCCCCCTCCCCCCCCCACCATTTCACTCATTACAAAGCTTTGGAGCAAACTATACTTTGGTACTCTTTTGGATTAATTGTGCTAAGACTCTATTCTCTCCCGAAAACTTAATTAGGCCACAACATGGCATACGCCTTTTTAGGGAAATCCCCTACATTGATTTCCCATAACATCAATGTCCTCAATATCCCCGAAAAGAGGTCTAAACTACTAAGAGAATTAAAAAAAGTTTGGCCAGCAATAGTGTTTCTACAAGAAACACACTTCAAAAGCAAACATGTCCCCAAATTCTCAGATAACATATTTACTAAAATGTATCATGCCACTAGCCCTTTAGCCAAAACAAAGGGTGTCTCGGTTTTAATCAATAAAGATTCTCCCTTTGTGGTCAAACAGCAACTTGCCGACCCTGAAGGTCGTTACCTTTTCCTCAAAGGCGAATGGGCAAGCTCCCCTATAACATTGGCTAATGTGTATTTCCCAAATAGTGCTCACATCACATTTTGCCGCAAGCTACTGTAGTAGACGAATTGAAATGGTTTGCAGAAGGATGTGTGGTTCTGGGAGGAGACTTCAACATACCCCTCTCCCCCCTCAAGGATACATCCACAGGTCACACTGTTGTAACATACAGGATCCTTAAACGCATCAAAACACTCCTGAGCTCCTTCTCCCTAATAGATACCTGGAGAGCCATCCACACCACCGAGAGAGACTATACTTTTTTCTCCTCTCCACACAAACGCTACTCACGGATTGACCTTATTTTCATCACGCAAAGGGACTTATGCAATTTACAAATGGCCGAGATCGGCATTATCTCCCTATCAGACCATGCTCCCACAGCTGTTTCCCTGAAATTTGATCCTCCCAAGCAATCATCCTTTAATTGGAGACTTAATGCAGCACTCCTGACTGACCAAACTGTAAAGGACGAAATTCATGACGCAATTAACAATTACTTTAAAACCAATGTCGACGCAGATACTAACCCCTTAAATAATTGGGAGGCCCACAAGAGTGTGATAAGGGGAGAATTTATGAAATGGGGTGCTAGGAAGAAAAAAGAGAGAGAGAAAGAAATCATTAGTCTGACCTCACAAATAGCTAAACTGGAGTCGCTACACAAACAATCCCTCTCCTTGAACGTAGAAGAATAACTAACACGCTGCAGAAACTCCCTTAAACTTACACTCGATCTTAAAGCCAGAAAGGCACTCTTCTTCAAAAAAGGCATCTATTTTGAACACGGGGATAAGAGCGGGAAATTACTGGCCAGAGCTCTCAAAGACACGACTACGGCGGGACACATACATGCCTTACGGGGCAAGGATGGTATCCCCAGACACAACCCCACGGATATAGCAGACCTCTTTCATAAGTTCTACTCCAAATTGTACAATTTACCTGAACAGCACAAACCTACACTCCTCTTCTTGTAAAACCCCTTCTATCTGCATTTAATTTTTTAGCCAAAAACACACACAACTCTGACTCTTTTCTCATGGCACATATTGCAGTAATACCCAAACTGGAAAAAGACAATACAGATTGCTCAAACTATAGACCCATTTCCCTATTAAATATTGACCTAAAACTCTTAGCCAAAATATTAGCCAATAGATTAAAACCCCTGTTATCGAAAATTATTGGTCCAGAACAAGTAGGTTTTATGCCAGGTAGGGAAGCCCGTGATAATATAACTAAAGCACTGAATTTAATACATTTCTCCCGTTCCTCCAAAGCAACAGGCATTTTGCTCTCCACTGACGCCGAGAAGGCCTTTGATAGGGTCTCCTGGGAATACATGATGGCCACTTGTTCCCATATTGGATTAAATGGAAATATGCTATCCTGGATCTCAGCTCTCTATCGAAACCCCCAGGCTAAAATCAAAGTCAACAACACTCCTTCTGACCCTATTAAAATCCAGAATGGCACGCACCAGGGCTGCCCTCTCTCACCCCTGCTCTTTATTATTTCTCTAGAACCACTGATTAGGAAAATAAATCTTTGTACCGACATTAGAGGATTCTCGGTTGGAAAGAGAGAATATAAAGTAGCAGCATACGCAGATGATCTTTTGTTTTTTCTTTCACAACCTTACCTGTCAATTCCTAACCTTAAAAAACTTTTCGAAACTTTTGGCTTTATCGCCAATTTTAAAATTAACCAATCTAAATCTGAAGCTCTAAACATTAACCTCCCACCAAACCAATTAAAATTAATGAAGGACAATTATAGTTACAGGTGGGAACAAAACAAGTTGAAATACCTAGGCATACACCTGACTGATAATCTAGACTTGCTCTACCACCATAACTATAAACCCCTACTTTCAACCCTGATTGGCGATCTACGAAAGTGGTCCTCCAAGACCTTCTCTTGGTTTGGTAGAGCTTCAATTTTGAAGATGACGGTCCTACCAAGACTGCTCTACCTTTTCAATGCCCTTCCCATTAAAATTCCGGAGGCCTTCTTTAACAGCCTGCTTAGAGCACAAAGACGGTTTCTGTGGGCAGATAAAAAACCAAGAATTACATTTAATTTATTGACCCTACCCAAAAGCAGAGGAGGAATCGGACTACCTGATTTCAAGAAATATTATCAAGCTTCCCACATTACAAGAATAATCGATTGGCACTGTCATGGCCAGAATAAAGATTGGATCCAACTTGAACAAGACTTAACATCAACTAGCCTACTTTTTTATCCGTGGTCAACACACTCCAAAGTAGATAAAAAATTGACACATCCTTTAGTGGCCAACACTCTTAACATTTGGCATAAAATAGCGGGCAAACATAACCTCTCTTCAATACCTGGCCCCCTAACCCCGATTACTAATAACCCTGACTTTACCCCAGGCCTACACATGAAGCACGCCCGACCCTGCACGGCCTCCCAATGCCTGATGGACTCGAGGGTGAAGACTTTTGATGATTTGCAGGCGGACTGGGATGGACCGTTTCCTGGCTTCTGGTTTTACTTACAATTGAAGGATTTCTTGATTAATAGCAAATATAGGTCATCATACTGCCTCCCAATGTCTCCCATTGAGAATCTCTGCTTCAAGAGGTCCCCGGTAGCAAATACCACTTCCTTGGCCTATTCCTGGTCAAACCAGGCTCAGCATCCGGATGATTTAAAACATAAAGGTAAATGGGAAAGTGATTTAAATGCTACGATCTCGATTAAACAATGGGAAAAGGCTTGTATTATGACTCACAAATGCTCCCTGAGCTCAAAATATCAGGAGATTTCTTATAAAATTCTCACACAGTGGTATATCACACCCCAGAGAGCCAGGAGATGGTCCCCCACATCCTCAGACCTATGCTGGCGTTGCGACAATGAAATTGGCACATTCCTTCATATATGGTGAGAGTGCCCACAAATACTTAAATACTGGGACGAGGTAAAGAAATGGATAGTAGCCATCACAGAAACCAAATTAGAGCTTACCGCAGCTGCCTGCTTGATCAACGTCAACACCCTCCCCATAAGCAGATACAAGAAGTCTCAAACTAGACATCTCTTATTAGCAGCTAAAACACTCATCCCCCTCCATTGGAAGTCCAGATATGTTCCCAAAATCACAGAATGGTTAGATAGAGTACACCACATATATAAAATGGAAGAAATAGTGGCCATGAAGAGAGAGAACAGCACGAGTTTTATTGAGACCTGGCGGGCATGGGTTTCTTTCTTATACTCCCCTGAATACCAGTCACTTAATACATGATCCTTCAATTACCAAGTAAAGTGTTCAGGGTAAATAGACACCACTCAGACGATACTATCTCCCTTTATTCTATACCTGTTTCATTATTTCCCAAATGATAGAATTGGTGATAATTTTTTTTTTATTTTTTATATATACTTTATCATGCTCCTCAAGAAGCTACGACCCCCCCCCCTTTCCTCCCTCCTAACTTATCCCACCCCTTCACCCTACTTTCCTTCCCCATTTCAATCCCCTTCTAAGATACTTTTAAAGTATAAGTACTTTTTCTGTTCAAGCTTTGATTGTGCAAATTCCTTTGTTACACTTGCATAACTTGTTACTGTAATAAGCTTCAATAAAACCTTTGATTGTGAAAAAAGAAGGAAACGTGTTTTTCCAAAGCTTTCGCCGTTATATTATTATATTATATTGAGTCATCCACACACTTCAGGAGGAAGTCGATTTGTCATCTTTGAATTATGCAGTCATAAAGCCTTAGGTAACTTTAGGTCAAATTTTTCATGTTTGGGTAACTTTAGGTCAAATTTTTCATGTTTAGGTAACTGTAGGTCACATTTTTCATGTTTGGGTAACTTTAGGTCAAATTTTTCATGTTTGGGTAACTTTAGGTCAATTTTTTCAAGTTTGAAATGTCCTATCTATATTGCTTGCTTAAACCAAAGCTGTTCGATTAACTCTTTTATAACATGACCACACATCATAAGAAGAGAAGCAGAATACAGAGAATAACAGATGGTGCAAGTAAAAGGCTCACAACTTTTTTTTTTAAATAAATAAAGGAATAAATAAAACAAAAAAGTAATACATTACAAAACCATGACATGATCTAAGTATATAAGGAAAAAGCATCTCCTATAACATATCTGGCCATATCTGCAGTAGCTGTACTACACACTCTCGCAAGGCAGCCAGCAAAACAAATACAACAAAAGGCGTTGCAACTTGTCCCAAAATGTCAGCTGGAGACAGGGACCAATATTGCACCCTGGGCAAAGGCCTACCTCTACATACAGTGAGAAAAGGTCGGTTTATTTAAACAGCGAGAGACAGAGGAACAACAAAAATATCCAGAAAAATGCATTTCAAAAAAGTTATAAATTGATTTGCATTTTATTGAGTGAAATAAGTATTTGACCCCTTCGCAAAACATGACTTGGTACTTGGTGGAGGAACCCTTGTTGGCAATCACAGAGGGCAGACGTTTCTTGCATTTGGCCCCCAGGTTTGCACACATCTCAGGAGGGATTTTGTCCCACTCCTCTTTGCAGATCCTCTCCAGGTCATTAAAGTGGTTGTAAACCGTCATGCTGTTAGTGGCGGCTCCTGCGCGGGAGTGACGTCATCGCTGCTCCGGCCAGTCACAGCGCCAGGGCAGCGATACCCGGAAGTCACTCCGGGTATCATGGTGGCGTCGGAGTAGTCGAACGAGGTCTGCTGCGGGGGCTTCGATCTCAGGTAAGTACTTCATAATGAGCTAGTATGCAGGGAAGGAGTTAACCAGTAAGGGGTGGGGAAGGGGTTGTGTGTCTTAGGGATGTGTTCTAACTGTAGGGGGGATAGGCACGCATGACACAACACTGATCGCTGCTCCCGATCACAGGGAGCTGTGATCAGTGTCCTGTCACTAGGCAGAACAGGGAAATGCTTGTTTACATAGGCATCTCCATGCTCTTCCTCTCCGTGAGATGATCACGGGACTCCCGGCAGACATCGAGTCTGCAGGACTCGCGGTCAGACTCACGGAGCTTGCGGCGGGCGCAACCCCGGGCCTTAAGGCGACGTATATATACGTTGATCTGCCCAGCCGTGCCATTCTGCCGACGTATATAATTGTGCAGTGATTGGCAAGGGGTTAAACAAACTACCCACTAGATGGCGCTTTCCTTTCTATATTGATGCTCACAGAGTTTTTATTTACTGTCACTGGGCCAGATTCAGAAAGATCAACGGATCTTTCTGCTGGCGTAACGTATCTCAGATATGTTACGCCACCCTAACTTTGGGCGCAAGTTCCGTAGGCAGAAAGAAGTTGCGCCCTTAGTTACGGCATATGCTTCAGTGTAATTCTCCCTGCTTGTTTAATGCTGTGTGTGTGTGTTAGAGGGAAGGTGATTTCAGGTGGGACTCACTCCTCTGCTGACAGGCTGATTGAAATGTTAATGACCCTTCCTCAGCCAGTCCTATTTCAAAGGGTAATTGATCTAGTGTGTTGTGTGAAGGAGACCTGTGTTTACTGTTACACCACCACCCAGTTCCTGATGATGAAGGACCACGTGGAAAGCCTGCAGGACATGAGCAAGCAGGAGCTGATCCGTGAGTACATGGAGCTGGAGGAGTGCATAAGCCGCATGGAGGAGGAGAACAACCACCTGAGGTCACAGCAGGCTGACCCCCCCAGGCTCCATGAACTGGAGATGGAGCTGGAGAAGCTCAAAGAGGAGAACCGGCGGCTGCGGAGGGAGCAGGGGGTGGCTGACCCTATGGGGCACTGATCCCCCCTCCCCAACTCTGAGCACCAGTGCTACAGCATTTCAACAAATATAACTTTTTATTTTTTTATGAATCTCCTGTGATTGTCACTTCAGAGCCATAACCTGCCCCCTCCCATAGCGGGACACCTAGACGGCGGCGCACAGACCCATTCGCCGTCTTCACACTGACTGCTGGTGACTCTGCAGATCGCACAAAGACTTGGGGACTGACCGGCGTGTGATCTGACGACCCGGTGGCATACTTGAGTCGGAAGCAGTTGCCAAGGGAGGTCAGTCACGCCAAACGGAGTTAACCTCGGACTAAAAGCTCTGAACCCGTCAACCCTACTGGACCAGGGAAGGTCCAACCGGGTTTGCCGGAGCAGGGAGAAAAGGGGGGGCCATTGTGAAGGATATGCTTTAGTGTAATTCTCCCTGCTTGTTTAATGCTGTGTGTGTGTGTTAGAGGGAAGGTGATTTCAGGTGTGACTCACTCCTCTGCTGACAGGCTGATTGAAATGTTAATGACCCTTCCTCAGCCAGTCCTATTTCAAAGGGTAATTGATCTAGTGTGTGTCTGAAGAAGCCCTGTGTTTACTGTTTACTATGATTAGAAGTGGCTCATGTTAATTATTCTGATTGCTTCATTGTGGTAATTATCTCTTCTATATGCGGGGCCAGGCTGTCTAGATAATGTATTCTGTACAACTAGTAATTACCTTCACTGATGTCATTATCTAAAGAAATGTGTCTGTCAGGGTCAGCTCCGAAGTGTCTGCCTATAATCTGTATGAGAGCCCCCACTGTGTGAGGGGGCGGAGATTTTCATTGTAACAGTTTTGTAAATTACATATAAGCTGTGTGTTGTACCATTAAAGTCTGTCTTGTTCCAGCAGTAAGCTCTGACTCATGTGTGGCTTATTGGGTGATTCCAGGAATATTCCTCCTCGTGGAATATTGGGTGATTTTCTTTATGGGGAGAAGGGAAGACTTTGACAGGGATATCATTCCAATACTGTCACAAGCCTGAAGGAGAGATGTGGGGTCTTATTGACCCCACATCTCTCCATTAAGAGGACCTGTCACAGTGATTCCTATTACAAGGGATGTTTACATTCCTTGTAATAGAAATAAAAGTGATCAAAAAAAAATTGTAAAAATGAAGTAAAAAAAATAAAATCCCAAATTTTTTTTTTTAAAACGCCCCTGTCCCCGGTAGCTCGCACTCAGAAGCGCACATGCATGTAAGTCCCGCCCACATATGTAAACGCCGTTCAAACCCCACATGTGAGGTATCGTCACATGCGTTAGAGCGCCAGCAACAAATCTAGCACTAGACCTCCTCTGTAACTCGTAAATAGTAACCTGTAAAAAAATTCAAGCGTCGCCTATGGAGATTTTTAAGTACCGAAGTTTGGCGCCATTCCACAAGTGTGCACAATTTTAACCACTTCCAGACCGCCGCATGTACATATACGTCGGCAGAATGGCACGTACAGGCACATTGGTGTACCTGTACGTCCCTGCCTAGACGTGGGTCGGGGGTCCGATCGGGACCCCCCCCGATACATGCGGCGGTCGGATTCCCGCGGGGAGTGATCCGGGACGACGGCGCGGCTATTTGTTTATAGCCGCCCCATCACGATCGCGACCTGAAGCTGAAGAACGGGGAGAGCCGTATGTAAACACGGCTTCCCCGTGCTTCACTGTGGCGGCTGCATCGATCGAGTGATCCCTTTTATAGGGAGACTCGATCGATGACGTCAGTCCTACAGCCACACCCCCCTACAGTTGTAAACACACACTAGGTGTACCCTAACTCCTAAAGCGCCCCCTGTGGTTAACTCCCAAACTGCAACTGTCATTTTCACAATAAACAATGCAATTTAAATGCATTTTTTGCTGTGAAAATGACAATGGTCCCAAAAATGTGTCAAAATTGTCCGAAGTGTCCGCCATAATATCGCAGTCACGAAAAAAATCACTGATCGCCGTTCGTTTCTGAATCGGCGTAAATACCTAATTCGCATATTCCTTGCGTAACTATAAGGAAGCGCCACCTAGCGGCCAGCGTGAATATGCAGCCGAAGATACGACGGTGTAAGTCACTTACACCTGTCGGATCTTAGGGATATCTATGCGTAACTGATTCTCTGAATCAGGCGCATAGATACGACGGCCTGCACTCAGAGATACGCCGTCGTATCATGTTTCTGAATCCGGGCCACAATATTTATTGTCTGCACATATTTACACTGGCCTCAGTGTATCAGATTTAAATGTATGGTTATAGCGCAACTTTTTTCCTTTTTATAGTTTGTTTGATGTAGTATAACATTTTTAGTCGCAGCTTTTCACCTTTTTTTAGAACAAGCGCCGTATTTTTTCCACTAAGGTAAAGGAAGCTATTTAGGAAAAAAAAATTACCTTTACAACCCCTTTAACCACTTGACAACCGAGGACATCATACGGTGATATCTGAATTATGGGGCAGCTACAGGCATCATTCAGATATCACCGTCTTCAGCCGGCGATTCTCTGCACAATAAGAACGATCATAGCGGCAGTTCCGCCGCTTGATCGTTCTTATAGCAGTGGGAGGGGACACCCCCCCCTCCCGCCGCCATCCGGTGCTTATCCGGGCTCTCCCGTGCCATCGGGGGCCCAGAGAACGAATCTGCCAGATGGTCACCAGCCATCTCTATGACCGTTGTGACGTCACGCCCAGGGACCCGGAAGTAAACAAAGCCGCAATCGCGGCTGTCGGCATGAGATCGTGAATTTTTTTTCACAATCTCATGCTTTCCAGCCTGGAGGAGAGATGTGGGGTCTTATTGACCCCGCCTCTCTCCATAAAGAGGACCTGTCACACTGATTCCTATTACAAGGGATGTTTACATTCCTTGTAATAGGAATAAAAGTGATCAAAAGAAAAAAGTGTAAAAATGAAGTAAAATAAAAATAAAAAAAATAAAAAAATTTAAAACGCCCCTGTCCCCGATAGCTCCCGCTCAGAAGCGCACATGCATGTAAGTCCCGCTCACATATGTAAACGCCGTTCAAACCCCACATGTGAGGTATCGTCACGTGCGTTAGAGCGCCAGCAACAATTCTAGCACTAGACCTCCTCTGTAACTCGTAAATAGTAACCTGTAAAAAAATTCAAGCGTCGCCTATGGAGATTTTTAAGTACCGAAGTTTGGCGCCATTCCACAAGTGTGCGCAATTTTAAAGCGTGACATGTTAGGTATCTATTTACTCGGCGTAACTTCACATTTCACATTATACAAAGGAACTGGGCTAACTTTACTGTTTTGTTATTTTTTAATTCATAAAACCGTTTTTCCCCCCAAAAAAGGCGTTTGAAAAATGATTGCACAAATACTGTGCGATGACCGCCATTTTATTTCCTAGAGTGTCTGCTAAAAAAATATATATATAATGTTTGGGGGTTCTGATTAATTTTCTAGCAAAAAAATTTTGATTTTTACAAGTGGTTAAGAATACAAACAATTAGATTTTGTGTAATTTTTTTTGTGTATATTTAAAAGTGCAAGCATTTAGAAAAATGGAGTTTCCTTCTTTTGGCATGGTTTTCTAAGAAGGAAACGTGTTTTTCCAAAGCTTTCGCTGTTATATTATTATATTATATTGAGTCATCCACACACTTCCGAGGAAGTCGATTTGTCATCTTTGAATTATGCAGTCATAAAGCCTTAGGTAACTTTAGGTCAAATTTTTCATGTTTGGGTAACTTTAGGTCAAATTTTTCATGTTTAGGTAACTGTAGGTCACATTTTTCATGTTTGGGTAACTTTAGGTCAAATTTTTAATGTTTGGGTAACTTTAGGTCAATTTTTTCAAGTTTGAAATGTCCTATCTATATTGCTTGCTTAAACCAAAGCTGTTCGATTAACTCTTTTATAACATGACCACACATCATAAGAAGAGAAGCAGAATACAGAGAATAACAGATGGTGCAAGTAAAAGGCTCACAACTTTTTTTTTTTAAATAAATAAAGGAATAAATAAAACAAAAAAGTAATACATTACAAAACCATGACATGATCTAAGTATATAAGGAAAAAGCATCTCCTATAACATATCTGGCCATATCTGCAGTAGCTGTACTACACACTCTCGCAAGGCAGCCAGCAAAACAAATACAACAAAAGGCGTTGCAACTTGTCCCAAAATGTCAGCTGGAGACAGGGACCAATATTGCACCCTGGGCAAAGGCCTACCTCTACATACAGTGAGAAAAGGTCGGTTTATTTAAACAGCGAGAGACAGAAGAACAACAAAAATATCCAGAAAAATGCATTTAAAAAAAGTTATAAATTGATTTGCATTTTATTGAGTGAAATAAGTATTTGACCCCTTCGCAAAACATGACTTGGTACTTGGTGGAGGAACCCTTGTTGGCAATCACAGAGGGCAGACGTTTCTTGTATTTGGCCCCCAGGTTTGCACACATCTCAGGAGGGATTTTGTCCCACTCCTCTTTGCAGATCCTCTCCAGGTCATTAAAGTGGTTGTAAACCGTCATGCTGTTAGTGGCGGCTCCTGCGTGCCTGCGCGGGAGTGACGTCATCTCTGCTCCGGCCAGTCACAGCGCCGGAGCAGCGATACCCGGAAGTCACTCCGGGTATCATGGTGGCGTCGGAGTAGGCGAACGAGGTCCGCTGCGGGGGCTTCGATCTCAGGTAAGTACTTCATAATGAGCTAGTATGCTATGCAGGGAAGGGGTTAACCAGTAAGGGGTGGGGAAGGGGTTGTGTGTCCTAGGGATGTGTTCTAACTGTAGGGGGGATAGGCTGCGCATGACACAACACTGATCACTGCTCCCGATCACAGGGAGCTGTGATCAGTGTCCTGTCACTAGGCAGAACAGGGAAATGCTTGTTTACATAGGCATCTCCATGCTCTTCCTCTCCGTGAGATGATCGCGGGACTCCCGGCGGACATCGAGTCTGTGGGACCCGCGGTCAGACTCACGGAGCTTGCGGCGGGCGCAACCCCGGGCCTTAAGGCGACGTATATATACGTTGATCTGCCCAGCGGTGCCATTCTGCCGACGTATATAATTGTGCAGTGATTGGCAAGGGGTTAAACAAACTACCCACTAGATGGCGCTTTCCTTTCTAAACACACACAGGAGCGGTGGGGGAAATCACAAATGCGAATCGGACAGGAATGGCACTGCATTTCTGTTCAAACTCCATGCGATTATTTGCAGTGTGATTTGCGCCCATTTATTTTGTATTGACACAAATCGCACTACAAAGCATCAGTTTTAAAGTGAAACTCATGCGGCAGCTCCCTAGCCGCCAACCACTTTCACAGAGCCGGCAGCATGGTGCCCCCCCTCCTCCTGTTGGCAGCCCGCCATTCTCCCGTGGTTCTCAGGCTGTGCCGTGCTCACCGGTGCCCATCGGAATACATCCGCCAGCAGGGATAGAGAGAGAGGTTGCAGAGGCAAATCCATGCCTCGATCTTACGTGCAAACAATGTAAGCTGAAGTGATGTCACTTCTGATTTCAGATTCACACTATGCTGGGCAGTACAGCCAGGAGACACATCTAATGCCTTGTAGACACGATCGAAATTTCCAATGAAACAAGTCAGACGGAATTTTTTCATCTGATTTTCCGACCGTGTGTGGGCCCCATCAGATTTTTTCCATCAGAAATTCCGACGGACTTAGAAAGATTACATGTTCTCTTTTTTTTCCGATGAAAAAAAAAAAATTCTATCGCAAATTCCGATCGTCTGCGTGGAACTCCGACGGAGAAAAAAAACATGCATGCTCAGAATCAAGTCGACGCATGCTCGGAAGCATTGAACTTTCTCGGCTTGTCTTAGTGTTGTACGTCACCGCGTTTTGGACGGTTGGAATTTGGTGTGACCGTGTGTATGCAAGACAGCTTGAACAGAATTCTGCCAAAAAATCCGTCTGAGTTTATTCCGACGGAAATTCCGATTGTGTGTACGGGGCATAACCAAGCCCATCTGTGCTCGGTAAGATGGTGTGAAGGGCAGGGGAGACATTGGGGTCTATTAGACTTCTAATGCCTCTATAAAGAGTACCTTTCATCTGCCCAATGCTATCACATGGGGATTTAGTAACCCCATTGTGATAGCAATCAAGTAAAAAATATATATATATTAAATAAAAAAAAAAGTAAAAAAAAAAAGTATAATAAAAGAAAAAAATTGACGAAAACGCTCATACACAACACAAAAGAGAGTCGAGGGTGTGCATAGGCATGTAAACCGCAGTCGCACCATACGTGTGACATCTCACAGCGAACGTCAGAGTGAGAACAATGGGCCAGATCCACGTAGACCGGGCGCAACTTAACTTTCCCGATTTAAGTTACACCGCCGCAAATTTTCCAAGTTAGTGCCCGATCCACAAAGCACTTACCTGGAAATTTGCAGCGGTGTAACTTAAATCCGTCCGGCGCAAGGCGGGCCCAATCGAATGGGGCGAGTCCCATTTAAATTAGGCGCGCTCCCGCGCCGGACGTACTGCGCATGCTCCGTCGGGTAAATTACCCGACGTGCATTGCGCTAACTGACGTCGCACCAACGTCATTTGCTTAGACGTTAACGTAAATGGCGTCCAGCGCCATTCACGGACGTCTTGCGCAAATGACGTTGATGTTTAAATTTCGACGCGGGAACGACGGCCATACTTAACATGGCTTAAGAGAACTAGGGCTCAGCCCTAGTTTTACGCGGCGTAACCCGACGGAAACGACGTAGATTTAGATCGACAGGCCGTTCGGATCGCCGTAAGTCTTCATTTGCATATTCTACGCCGGCCGCAATGGCCTCGCCACCTAGCGGCCGGCCTAGAATTGCATCCTTAAGATCTGACAGTGTAATTCAATTACACCTGTCGGATCTTAGGGCTAGCTATGCGTAACTGATTCTATGAATCAGTCGCATAGTTAGAAACAGAGATACGACGGCGTATCAGTAGATACGCCGTCGTATCTCGTTTGTGGATCTGGCCCAATACTTCTAGTACAAGAGCTACTAGTTAACGCTAAACTGAAGAGTTGTAAGGACTTTTAACTACTTGCCGACCAGCCGCCGGCGGCAGGTCGGCTCCCCTGCGCGAGAGCCCGTAGCTCTACGTCGGCTCCTGAAGCGGCCACTATGGGCCGCCAGGCACCCACAATCGCTTGTTACAGAGCGAGGCCCGGGAGCTGTGTGTGTAAACACACAGCTCCAGGTCCTGTCAGGGGTGAAATGCCTGACCGTCTGTTCATACAATGTATGAACAGCGATCAGTCATTTCCCCTATTGAGGCCACCCCCGAAGTGTCCGCCATAAGGTCGCAGTACCGAAAAAAACTCGCTGATCGCCGCCATTACTAGTAAAAAAAAAAATATTAATAAAAAGGCCATAAAACTATCCCCTATTTTGTAAACGCTATAACTTTTGCGCAAACCAATCAATAAATGTTTATTGCGATTTTTTTTTTTTTACGAAAAATATGTAGAAGAATACGTATCGGCCTAAACTGAGGAAAACATTTTTTTTATATATTTTTGGGGAATATTTATTATAGCAATTTTTTCAAAATTGTCGCTCTATTTTTGTTTATAACGCAAAAACTAAAAACCGCAGAGGTGATCAAATACCACCAAAAGAAAGCTCTATTTGTGAGGAAAAAAGGACGCCAATTTTGTTTGTGAGCCACGCCGCACGACCGCGCAATTGTCAGTTAAAGCAACGCAGTGCCGAACCGCAAAAAGTGCTCTGGTCTTTCACCAGCAATATGGTCCGGGGGTTAAAGTGGAGTTTCCATCCCAATTTTTTTTTTTATTGTTGTGCTCATTAGACCTAAAAAAGTAAAAAAAATAAAAAAATGATTTTTTTTTTTACTCATCTGGAAATGCCTGTTGCTATGCGGTCCCACGAAATCTGCCTTTGAAATCACCTAGGATTCTGACATCATCTCCTTCTAATGCTCCTGGGAAATGTGTGTCATCATTTCCCAGGATGCAGTGCGCTACCCAATTATCACTCCCCATCCAAGACTTCCAGGAAGTAAGGGCCAGATTCACAAAAGGGATACAACGGCGTTTCTCCTGATACGCCGTCGCATCTCCGTTTCTATCTATGCGACTGATTCATAGAACCAGTTAAAGCGGTGGTTCACCCATAAAAACGACTTCCCCCTATTACACTGCCCCCCCGCATTACAATACGAATATGCCATTAATTTTTTTTTGGCTGCTGTACATACCTGGGTACAGCTATTCACCCGTGTCCTCCGGGTTGCGAGTCCCGCTGGAGTGGGCGTTCCTACCATGGCGGTGATTGACGTTTTGACAAAAAAATGAGCTCCCCCCCGTCGCGTATATCCACTTCCAGACCTGCGCACGACGATGTACGTCCTCTTTTTAAAGATTGATATCTCGGTAACGGCAGCAGCTGCTGCCACAACCGAGGTATCGATCTTTAGTGTGCGCGGTCTGGTACACGATAACGGCAGTCTCCGCGGCGGATTCGCCGCGAGATCGCCGTTATCGGTGGCGGGAGAGGGCCCCTCCCGCCGCTCTCCCGCGCCCTCCGCCGCTTACCGGAGCCGTCGGTAGCGGCGGAGGCGATCGGGACCGTTCGGCTGGTGACTGGGGACGAGACTGAAGGAAAAATCTCCTTTGCCCGTCCCCATAGCTCTGCTGGGCGGAAGTGACGTCAAAACGTCAGTCCCGCCCAGCCTCTTAAAGAGACAATTTTTTTTTTTGTCATTTGAAAATATGACAGTTTCAAATTTTTTATTTTTTTTTGCATTTTAGTCTAATTATGAGATCTGAGGTCTTTTTGACCCCAGATCTCATATTTAAGAGGACCTGTCATGCTTTTTTCTATTACAAGGGATGTTTACATTCCTTATAATAGGAATAAAAGTGATCAATTTTTTTTTCAGTGTAAAAAGTAATAAAATAAATAAAAATAAATAAGAAAACAAAAACATTTTTTTTTTAAAGCGCCCCGTCCCGACGAGCTCGCGCGCAGAAGCGAACGCATACGCAAGTAGCGCCCGCATATGAAAACGGTGTTCAAATCACACAAGTGAGGTATCGCCGCGATCGTTAGAGCGAGAGCAATAATTCTAGCCCTAGGCCTACTCTGTAGCTCAAAAAATGCAACCTTTAGAATTTTTTAAACATCGCCTATCAAGATTTTTAAGGGTAAAAGTTTGACGCCATGCCACGAGCGGGCGCAATTTTTAAGCGTGACATGTTGGGTATCATTTTACTCGGCGTAACATTATCTTTCACAATATATAAAAAAAATTGGGCCAAATTTATTGTTGTCTTATTTTTTTATTCAAAAAAGTGAATTTTTTTCCAAAAAAAAGTGCGCTTGTAAGACCGCTGCGCAAATACGGTGTGACTTTCCATCCCTTTTTTCCCCCCTGCTCCTTATATTGACCTCCAACTCCAGGACCCCCGACCTCTTAGAGGAAAAGTAGAAAATGGGTAGGGCCAAGTGTTGGATAGGAGGACAACGAGAGGTTTTGGACTTTGGGGTGAATGAGGGGGCCGAGACCTTCTTACCGCTTCCTACTGTTTTATAATAAGTTGTTAGATTGGGAGAATGTATTGAGACTGTACGGGGTATGGGTTTGGGTAATGTATGTAAAAATGTATTGTAAGGATGAAATATATTTGTACTGTATTAGCAATGAAAATCAATAAATACATTTTGGAAAAAAAACATGTATTGCCACATGTATGCGGAAAATAAAAACAATTGCTCTGGAACCGAACTGGTTAAAGGGATTCTCTCTTTTTCTGAACACCATAGACAATGGATTTTCCCACCTGAGTGACTGCGTGCAGGAACACAAGGCAATGTTTACTTGTATTGCATGGTAGTAGTAACTATGTCACTTTGCTGGTATGTAAGAGATGTGCTGAACAGGATGTTGACATTGTCTGTGCTTCGGGAAAGCTGCTTCTAATTTAAAAGCAGAGGTGGTGTGAGGGGTGGTGGTGTGATACAATCACTTCCCATCATTGGCTGGGCAGGTGGGGTGTAGGGTGACCACGTGTCCCGGATAGCCTGGGACAGTCCCGCATTTTGCAGGTCTGTCCCGGGCACCTTCATTCCAGGACAATACAGTGTCCCGGAATGAAACTGACACAGCCACCCCCCGGGCCAATCTGATGCCCCCAAAAAAGGCCACCACATCACTGCTTTACTCACGGTCAGTACTTGTCCTGGCTCTAAATGCCTGGAGGAGCACAATCCCCGCCCCCTGCTTGTGATTGGAGAAATCATAAATCCCGCCTCTTGTGTCCAATCACTGTGCTGTGATTCGTTACAGCACAAGCTGATTTTTGGGAAGGGAGGGTGTCCCTGAATGGTAGTTTGGAAATGTGGTCACCCTAGCTGAGAACTCCCACTGACGTCAGGAGAGACGAGACCAGAGACGTGAAAGAGGCGGGCCAGACCATGCAGTCACATGAGCGGGATATACAGTTCTATACACAGGCTAAATGCAGGGCCGGCGCTAGCGTAAGGCAACATGGTCACTTGCCTTACGGCGCCAGCGCCGCCAGGGGAACAGGGCGGAAAACTGAGCGGGTCACAGTATTATATGTAGCGCCCTGCTCCTGTTGGGTAGGCACTATTTGTAAATTTGAGTTATCTGAGATGTAGTTTAGCTCAGAATGATTATGTCAAATTATTGGTTTCTGTTCCAGTTCAGCTGCGTTGCACATTTTCCACTTGACTGTAGGTGTCGCTGTCACCACCGGTCAAGGTTGGGAATGCAGCGGGCTGGGTGTATTGAGTATTCTTTTCCCAGAAGCAGTCCAGTGGGCGTGGTCTCCGCCGCTGTGCGTTCTAGGAGAGGGTACTTAAGGGACAGACACTGTTTTGGCGGGATCTTCCGATCCTGACCTGATCCTACTGGCCTCAGGGATGTGCTAGCAGTTTTTCCGGCCTTGGGGCCAGCTGGGTCGAGGCTCCGCTACTGAGAGTAGACCCAGAAGTTTCTGAGGCCTGCTGGTCCAGGGGTGGTCCTGTGCTGTCTTGCCTGCGGGAAGAAGTCGAACAATTGGGGATTCAATTGGAGGACGTATCCTGGCCAATCTACCCATACCTCCCAACTTTTCAACTTCAGAATGAGGGACAAATGAGCATACCTCCCAACGAAGTTGTTGAGCGGAGGGGGGGGGGGGGAATTCCGTGGATCGGAGTTGTTTGTTGAGTGGGGGGGGGGTCCGCGGATCAGAGTTGTTGAGTGGGGGGGGGGTTCCGCAGATCAAAGTTGTTGAGCGGGGGGGAATTTTGTGTATCAGAGTTGTTGAGTGGGGGGGGTTACGCGGATCAAAGTTGTTGAGCGGGGGGTGGGGGGAATTCCGTGGATAAAAGTTGTTGAGGGGGGGTTTATCGCCAACCGCAGGATTTAACGCGGATCGCGGGACCATGGGATTTTCCGTGGATCGCGGTAATCGCGGGGGTGGGGGTTTCCCGCGGAGTCGCAGGACTCTAGCACTGATCCGGGACGGTTGGGAGGTATGTCTACCTCGCAGTGCTGCCGGCTGGCTAAAAGATCGTGGTACTGTGTAGCTGTGTCTTTGGAACTTTTGCAAAGTGTGTGTGTGGTTACACGGTCCTGTGGCAAAGTACTGTGCTTATTTACACTTCTCAAGTCTGAGCTTCGCACCGGCTGCTAGGTCAGTGAGAGAGGCCTATCCTGTGGTTTCTCAATCCAGTGTGGAAATAGTTTGTCCTCTGGATCCAAGAACGTACCCGTGAACCACAAAGCAAGGTACCTGAATCTCCCCTAACACTTCATCCCTCTGACTGAGTTTGTTTAATAAAACCTTGAAGAAAAAGAGACTAAGTGTTGGTGCAGACATTTGTGAATAACTCTTCATGAAGGATCCCTAAGACGAACGTGGTGAATAGTGAGATAACAGCATATTTGTTCCCCCCATGTGAGCGCTGCGGGAAGGGAGAGACAGAGGAGCGGAGGGTGGCAGCGGTCCGCTGTCACTGAAGCCGGCCCACCGGGAAACTCCCTGTAGTCCCAATGGCCAGTCCATCCCTGGCTCAAGAACCAGTTGCTTTGGAGAAAGTGCAGGGGCCCCCTATGCAGCTCGGGCCCCTGGGCAGTGCCCAGTTGTGCCCTCTCATTAAGACAGCCCTGGGTGAGCCCGGAGGCAGGCGATCCAACAGGGCCTAGACAATCCATCGGGGTCACTGGACACTGGGAAGTTGTATGCTGCAACTTGTCAGTCAGTGACCCAAAACTAAGGAAAGCTACCTGAGGGAGATTCAGGCAAATTCATTTATTGGGAAGCATTCGCTCTACCACCTGTATTTCAGAGCACGGGCCTGTGGCAGAGGTTCCACTCCTATTTCTACCAGAGCCAAGTCAGTGGCAGAGACTTGTTCCTTCTCAAGGTTCTGAGTGATACTCTGGCTGCCAGGTCGGTGTGAGAGGCCTGTCCAGGTACACTATACCCACTCCGGCTGGAGTGGCGACGAGGGGTTAGAGTCCCATTGGAAGCAGGATTGTTTCCGCCATTCATAGGCCTGAATCTGCAAGTTCTCCTTTCACCAACCTATCTCTATGTACCTCAAGTTAATTGTTTGCCATTGTGGGCGAGAATAAAAGCACAGAAAACCACACCCTGCTGTTTGGACATTCCGTCATTGTTCTCATCATCATCATCACCCCTAGACTAGGGTGACCAGACATCCCCAGTTTCAGGGGACAGTCCCCTGATTGAGGACACTGTCCCCGGATTGAGGACACTGTCCCCGGACCAAGTCTGTCCCTGGTTTTGTCCCCAGATTGAATATAATAAGGGACAGGGGCAATTTCAAAGACAGTCAGTGCAGAATTAAAATGAAAAAATTTGAATTACACCCCCCCCCCCCCCCGCACCGCCGTGCTTACTAGCATAGGGGGGTTGTATTTTTCCCCATTATCTGTGCCCCCTTCTGATGATCATGTGCTGGTCGGAGCGGAGGGAATATTTCTTCAGTTTCGGGCGCATGCCCATTCAGCTTCGCTTACATGTTCTTCTGCCTTGGCTCAAATCCTGACCAGCCACCTGCTTATCTCCTTGCCTTCCCTGGCGGAGTGATCTTCCTCCACTCCCCATCCAGTAGTAGCCGGGGCCCGAAGAGTAAGACTTGACAGGCTGTGAGGCGGGCGGCGACGGGCAGAGAGTCGCTGATTGTTGCCATTACTAGTAAAGAAAAAATATGTCCCCGGATTTCATTTTAAAAATCTGGTCACCTTACCCTAGACACATCACAGAGGTAACATAACACGCCGTCCCAATCTAACCAGCGGCTCCTGAGGGGGTAGCGCTACATAAGACATGGAATGTTTGGTATCTATTTACTCGATGCAACCTCATCTTTTATATTTTAAGCAAAAATTGGTATTATATTGTGTGGTTTTGCACTAAAATTAACTGCATTATATTTATTTTCTGAAAAGGGAGCTGCGGTTGCTCAACGCGATTGGCACTGCGCTGACAAGCCATTCACCTCTGCAGCTAGGGGTTCGGATCCCGGTCTCGGCTACATGTGAATTGAGTTTGGTGGTCTCAGCCCGGCTCTCGGTGGGTGTGCTATGCGAGGTAAGCCTGCGCTTAGTATGCCCACCCCCCTCCCCCACAAAAACCACCACACTTACACGCACTCGAAATTGGGTTAACATGCACGCACTTTGACCACGTGGTCTCTAAAAAGAGAGGCGAAGAACTAACGGGGCTGGTTGAGCGGGCTAGATCCTCTCACTCCCTTATAGGGAGTCCCTCTGCCCCGTTGGGCTTCAAAGCGGAGCAGGTAGGGTGGGCTGTGTGAGAGGACCCCCTAACACACCCGCCATTGCCACCCGGGACATGGATAAAGGTGGCAGATTGCCTCTGGGGGAGGCCTGCCTACTCCCAACTCCTGCAGTCCGGCTCCTCTCTCGAGTACACGCACAAAAAATACACTTTAAAAAAAAAAAAAAAAATATTTTCTGAAAATTTGCATTTAATAAACAGTTGCGCAAATATCATGTAGCGCCCTGCTCCCAATGACTGGGGCGCTATTCTAAATTTAGAGGGCATCTGAGCCAATTAAGGGCTCAGACTTTATTGAATTCTATGGAAATTAGCCTCTGTTCTGGCTATGGTTGTGCTTGGTAGGACTTTCCCTTGTTGCCTGTAGGTGGCGTTACCACCTCAGGCCCATGTTGGAATACAGGCGAACCATGAAGTGTTGAGTGACCCTTCTCGGCAGCAGCCCAGTGGGAGTGGTGCCCCGCTGTGCATGCTGGGAGGGGATACTTAAGAGGAAGATGCTGTCTTTCGGGTCCTTCACCTCGTGGCCCTCCTGGCGCGAGGTAAATGTGTATGATTCCAGCCTGGGACCACGTTGATCCGAGGCGGCATCTCTATTGAGTAGGTCCAGTTATGCTGACTGGGGCCTATGATTCTGAAGGGGATCCCAAGCTGTCCATCCAAGTGAGGGAAGCTGCTTAACGAAGGAGACCGGGGGAGGACCTGCCCTGGAGGAGACCAAGCATGGCAAGCTGATGTCTCAGGATAGGCCTGGTGACTTGGTTAACATGAGATCCACTACTCCTTCAGTCTTACAGTCCGCCGGATCGGCTTAAAGGCTCTTTTACTGTAAGACTGGAAGTTCTGGACCTAAATCCTGTGGCAGAGGATTCCTGACTATCCATATTTCGTTCTTAGACAGTCTGTGGCAGAGACTGTTCTCATACTGTCTGTGCGTCATTCCGGCTGCTAGGCCATGTGGGAGGGGTCTATCCGGGTGAGCCATACCCACTCAAGATAAAGTGGTGAATACTGGAACTTTAGATATTTTTTTTGTGCATTCTGTACCGGGTACCTGAACCTTCCCCTTCTCTCTATACTCTCCACTTTCTTCACAAGTTTTATGCAGCAAAAATAAAACCTAACAGTTGAAGGTTTTACATCTTGTGTGGACATTGCAATTTCTATAGACTTTCTTCCCCTGACAACAAACTTACCCTGTTTCCCCGAAAATAAAACCTACCCCTAAAAAAAGACCTAGCGTAATTTTCCAGGAGGACTGCAATATAAGCCCTACCCCGAAAATAAGCCCTAGTTTAAAATCCTATAACCCACTCTATTACAGTAGTACACAATGTACAATGTGTGTGTTTCTGTAACATAAATTCAGGGAAGAGAGCTCCGGCAGGTCACAAAAGCACAGATCGGTGCTATAACGAAGGTATTTGGCACAATTATATTACAGAAATACACACATTGTACATTATATACTACTGTAATAGAGTGGATTACAAGATTTTACAAGCATTTTAACTAAGTTCACACTGGGGATTCCTGATAGGCAGGTCGAGAGAGGGGAAGAGAAGACAGCACATTACATGGTAAGACCTACCCCAAAAATAAGCCCTACTGTGTCTTTTGTTGCCAAAATTAATATAAGACCCGGGCTTATTTTCGGGGAAACACAGTAGAGGTAACGTGCAAAACCCAATTTAAACCAACAGCTCCTTCGGGGGTAGTGCTACAATCATGTGAAACAAAAGTTTGCAACTATCATTATCACTATTTTTTATTCTACAGGGCCTCTGCTTTCAGAAATTTTTTAATGCTATGGGGGTTTTAAAAAAGTGACTGCGTGCAGGGAGATTTTGGAAGGACAAGAGAAAACAAGGCAATGTTTACCGTATTTATCGGCGTATGCCGCGCACTTTTTTGCCCTTAAAATCAGGGCAAAATCGTGGGTGCGCGATATACGCCGATACTCGCTTCCCGCGCTGTGTTTGAACGCGGCCGCCGACATATACCGAGCGCAGTACACTCGGCCATGCTCGGCTCCCTTCGCGGTTATGCGAGAGAAGCCGAGAGGAGCCGAGCGTGCCCGAGTGTACTGCGCTCGGTATATGTCGGCGGCGGCGTTCAAACACAGCGCGGGAAGCGGGGACCGGCTCAGAGACCAGCGCGGGAGAAGCGGGGAGGACACCAGAAAAGGCCGCAGACGGACGCCGGACCGGACAAGGCCGCCGATGGACGCCTGGCAAGACACCAAAACTGTAAGTAATAAAAAAAAAAAAAAATTCAGAAAATTTAATTTCCAGATCAGGGGTGCGCGCTATACGCCGGTGCGCGCAATAGGCCGATAAATACGGTACTTGTATTGCATGGTAACTATGTCACTTTGCTGGTATGTAAGAGATGTGCTGAACAGGATGTTGACATTGTCTGTGCTTCGGGGAAAGCCGTTTCTAACTTAAAAGCAGAGGTGGTGTGAGGGGTGGTGGTGTGAGGGGTGGTGGTGTGAGGTGTGAGGGGTGATGGTGTGAGGGGTGGTGGTGTGATACAATCACTTCCCATCATTGGCTGGGCAGGTGGGGTGACTATTACATACTTATGTGGTTTATTGTTTTGGCAGAGGAATCTCTGCCATGCTTATGTAATCAGTACACAGAGAGTAACCTCAGCTCAAGAAGGAAGTTTTGTCATCTCCAAGTCTAAAAGCACATCCTGAAAGGAAAAATGTTTACATGATTATTTTTTGTGTATATATACCGTATTTATCGCGGTATAACGCGCTCCCGCGTATACCGCGCACCCCTAAAGTGGCCCCCAATCCTGAGGAAAAAAAGTTTTTTTTGTACTTACAGTTTTGGTGTCTTGCGCGGCGTCCATCGGCGGCCTCGTCGGGTCCGGCGTCTGTCTGCGGCTTCGGGTGTCCTCTTCGTCGGGTCCGGCGTCCTTCTGCGGCTTCGGGTGTCCTCTTCGTCGGGTCCGGGGTCCGTCTGCGGGCTTCGGGTGTCCTCGTCGGGTCCGGCATCCTTCTGCGGCGTCCTCCCCGCTCGTTTCCCGCGCCGAGTTTGAATACTGCGCCGACATATACAAAGCGCAGTACACTCTTGTATTGTCGGGCAGGCTCGGCAACACTCGCGCTCACGTCCTGTACGTCCAGGACGTGAGCGTGGAAGGTGCCGAGACTGGCCGACTATACCCGAGTGTACCGCGCTCGGTATATTTCAGCGCAGTATTCAAAACTCGGCGCGGGAAAGCGGGTATCGGCGTATACCGCGCACCCGCGATTTTGCCCTGATTTTCAGGGCAAAAAAGTGCGCGGTATACGCTGATAAATACGGTATATATATATATATACTGTATGTGTGTGTATGTATGTGTATATATATATATATATATATATAGTTTTATGTGTTTATTCAATTTATATACAGTGCCTTAAAAAAAGTATTCATCCAGATTTTGTCATGTTAAGCCAAAAACATAAATGTATTTTACTGGGGTGTACTTTGGAGCAATGCACACTGGGATATTCCACGGACGGCGCATGCGCCGTTCATGAAAAACGTCAATCACGTCGGGTCACAAGTTATTTACATAAAACACGCCCCCTGTTCCACATTTGAATTAGGCGGGCTTACGCCGGCCTATTTACGCTACGCCGCCGCAACTTACGGAGCAAGTGCTTTGAGAAAACTGCACTTGCCCATCTAAGTTGCGGAGGCGTAGCGTAAATAGGATACGTTACGCCCGCACAAAGATACGCCGATCTACGTGAATCTGCGCCTATGTTTCTTTGTACACATTCAATAATGTATCATCAGGTGAGCCTTTCCTTTGTACTTGGTGCCCCACCGTACGCACACCCAAGGATTTACCATCAGGTGAGTGTTGTATCCAGGCGCTTCTCTGTATGCACATCCAAGAATTTACTACCGGGTGAGTGTGTTCTTTGTACCTGGTGCTCCTCCATATGCACATCCAAGAATTTATCATCTGGTGAGTTTTCCTTAGTCCCTGATGCTCCTCTGTATACACATGATCGGATTTACCGACAGCAAAAGTCTGATGTGAGCCTTTGAACGGAAATTCCGACCGTGTGTATGCTAAGTCGGACTTTTGCTGGCGGAATTTCCGTCAGCAAAAGATTGAGAGCTGGTTCTCAATTTTTCGAACGAAAAAAAATTCCTATCGGAAAATCCGATCGTCTGTAGCAATTCTGATGCGCAAAATTCCGACGCATGCTCGGAAGCATTGAACTTAATTTTCTCAGCTCGTTGTAGTGTTGTACGTCACCACGTTTTTGATGGTCGAAAGTTTAGAGAACTTTTGTGTCACCGTGTGTATGCAAGCTAAGCTTGAGCGAAATTCCATCGAAAAAAAAACATGGGTCTGGATTCACGTAGAGCGGCGCATCTTTATGCGGGCGTAGCGCATCTCAGTAAAGTAGAGAGGCAAGAACAGTATTCACAAAGCACTTGCTCCCAACGTTGTGCCGGCGTAGCGTAAATTCCTAGGCGTAAGCAAGCCCAATTCAAAGTAGGTGGACGGTGGGCGTGATACATTTCAATGAACCGTGACCCCATGCAAATGATGGGCCGAACGAACGGCGCATGCGCCATCCCGTGGACGCTTCCCAGTGCGCATGCTCAGAATTGCGTCAGAACGCCTAAGATACGTCGAATCACTGAACGTAACCTACGCCCAGCCCTATTCACGTACTACTAGGTAAACGGCGTAAAATACGACGGCTTTTCCGTGGTCCATACCTTTGCATGGGTTGCACCTCCTTATATGTGGAATAACTTTACGCCGGACGTATGCCTTAAGTAAACGGCGTATATTACTGCGACAGGCGCAAGTACGTTCGTGATTCGGCGTATCTCAGCCATTTGCATATTCGACACGTAAATCAATGGGAGCGCCCCTTGTGGCCAGCGTAAATATGCGCCCAAGATACGCCGGCGTAGGAAAGTTACGTCGGTCGGAAGAAGCCTATTTTCAGGCGTATCTCGTTTGAGATACGTCGGCGTAAGTCTTTGTGAATCCGGGCCATTGTGTGTACGAGGCATAAGAATTTACTTTTAACATCAGTCTTTTCTTTTGTACCTGGTCCTGCTCCATACACCTCAGGGAATTTACCATCAGGTGAGTCTTTCCTTTATACCTGGTCCTGCTCCATATACATCCAAGAATTTGCTATCAGGCGAGTGTTATCTTTGTACCTGGTGCTCCTCCGCACATATACATCCAAGAATTTACCATCTGGTGAGTGTTATCTTTGTACCTGGTGCTCCTCCCCACACACATCCAAGAATTTACCATCTGGTGAGTGTTTCCTTTGTATCTGGTCCTGCTCCATATACATCCAAAAATGTACCATCTGGTGAGCGTCACCTTTGTGCCCAATGCTCCTCTATACACATCCAAGAATTTACTGTCTGTCAAAGGAATAAATGATGGTAAATATATATCCTCAAAAGTGACACAGAAACCTATAAAAACCTATAGAGTAGATATAAATATCTAGTATAGTATATATAAACAATAGCCAGCATTCCAAAGTATGCATTCCAAGATTTAACAATGTTCCATAAAAAAACAACGTTTTGGAGACACTGGGGATCCTTTTTCAGGGCATCAGACAGAATGATCTGCTAATTTGAAAAAACAGGGTTCCCTGGAGTCCCCAAAACATTGTTTTTTCAACGAAACGTGGGCACATCTCGGAATTTAGACTTTGGAGTGCTGTCTATTGTTTTATATCTTGACTCACACAGCACCACCAAACAGCAAAGTAAACCACGCATCCCACTAATGTGGACTCACATGGAGTACTAGGACTGTGCAGCACAGACAGATTAAAGTGCAACAAAACCTGACAAAGGATCTAACCTTTCCTCACTCTACCCAGTACTAGATAAAGAAAATTTGATCCATTTTATATGCTGTGATTTACAATATATTCTTTCCGATAATTAGATATTTTCCATACGGTTAAGAATTTGAGGCCATGGCACATTGGTTGAACGCCAGTTGAAAGCTATGGCCCAGTGGATGGCGCTAAGAAGAGTGTGGATTCATCTGGAACTTGCTATTGGCATGTCTTGTATGGGGGCAAATAGAAGGCACATTTGAGGTATTATTGGGATCTTTCTACCTGAAATTCGATCAATCATAAGACTTGCGTTGTGCCAGATGGGTTTAAGGTGGGAGCATTCCCAAAATATATGTAATAGAGTCCCATGTGTAGGACAACCCCTGAAACAGAGCGGAGAAGTTGATGGGTAAAATGAATTAAGTTTGGCGGGGGTGAGATACCATCTGTAAAGCAGTTTAGTGGCAGATTCTCTAATGGTGGTAGTTTTGGTACATCTGTGTAGATTTTCAAATATGGCATCCCATTGTTCGGGGGAGAATGAAACGTTTAAGTCTGATTCCCATTGTTGCAGAGGGTGTGTTTTTTTCAGGCATGTTGAACTTGTTTAGATTTTTATAGATTTTTGATATTAAACCCTTGTCACGAGGGGAGGAAATACAAATCCGTTTGAATAGTGAAAAAGGGATATTTAGAGTGAGTGGGTGGTATTTTTGGTAAAAGTGCTATATCTTTTCATAATTTTCATATTCTGTGTGCGCAAGGTCATATTTCGTTTGTAGTTCTGTGAAAGAGTAAAATGTATTGTTATGGGTGAGAGATTTTAGATTCGTTAGATTGTGTAGTTTCCATATTGCTAATGAGTTTTGGTAATTATCTAGGAGAGTGAAATGAGGGTCTCCCAGGAAGGATGCCAAGGGAGGGATGTCTGAAGACATGTTAAATTTGGTAACTTGTCTGTTCCACAGTTGTAGGGAATGTGTTACGATTGTATTTAACAGTCTAATTCTCTGTGGCAAAATAAATTTGGACCAGAGTAGTCCTTGTAGGTGGTAAGGGAGGACTGATTGCTCTTCGAACTGAAGCCATGGTATTTGGGAGGCTGGGGCATACCACTGTGCAAGTTGAGTAAGTCTGGCTGACAGATAATACAGCCATAAGTTTGGGATATTCAGCCCTCCTTTCAATTGGGGCCTAAACATTAGGGAGTAGCTAAATCTTGTTTTTTTGTTTTGCCAGATGAATTTATTAATTTAGTGCTAGTTAAATTTAAGGGTAGATCAGAGTGTAGTTAAACTCTGATCCAGATTATAAAATGCAAAACAGGGTCTCTGTCTCGGCTTGGCTGTGCTGTGGGCTTATTCTGTTGTACTGGGGTGTTCTTCCAGATTCGGTGCTGCAGGTGGCAGCAGTGGAGTCAAGGTTTGGGTGCTCTTTCCCAGCAGCCAATCAGGAGGGTTTGTCCTTGCTGTGCATGCTGGGGAGGGGTATTTATGAGGCAGACGCCATTTGGTCTGGGTCTTCTTCGTCCACCTTTTAGGGTGGCCACACCACGGCCCCCGGCGCTATGGCCTACCTGACTGGGGCATGCGTGCCACGCGGTGTTCCTGGTTCTGGGACCATGCTGGCCCGGAGCATCTGAACAGCGACGGGGACCCAGTGAGTGACTGGGTTCCCACTTCTGAAGATCCCAAGCTGTACTGCTGTTCGGTGGGGAGTCAGTCTGAGGAGCGCCATTGAGAGGACGGCGGTCCAAAAGGGCCTGGACAAACCACCAGGGATCAAGGTAACCGGACACTGAGGGATTAACCACCTGTCAGTCGGTACCTGGGCAACAAGCTGAGGGAGATCCAGACGTAACTCATCTAAGGAGGGATATCTCTAAGTCCTCGTACACACAATAGGATAGCCAGAGGACAACGGTCTGAAGGACCGTTGTCTTAGGTTAACTGATGAAGCTGACTGATGATCCGTCACGCCTACAAACCATCGGTTAAATAACCGATCGTGTCAGAACGCGGTGACGTAAAACACGATGTGCTAAAAAAAAACGAAGTTCAATGCTTCCAAGCATGCGTCGACTTGATTCTGAGCATGTGCAGGTTTTTAACCGATGCTTTGCATACTAACGATCGGTTTTGACCTATCAGTTAGGTGTCCATCGGATACATTTTAGAGCAAGTTCCTATTTTTTTAACCGAAGGTTAAATAACCTATGGGGCCCACACACGATCGGTTTTGACCGATAAAAACGGTCCTTCAGACCGTTGTTCTCTGGCTATCCTATTGTGTGTACAAGGCCTAAGAATTCAATTCAGAAAGGGCCTGTGGCAGAGGTGTCTTTCTGAGGCTCTTTCTCAAGTTCAAGTTCAACAAGGAGGGTCTGTGGCAGAGACTTCATCCTACAAATGTCCGAGTGATACTCCGACTGCCAGGTCAGTGAGAGAGACCTGTCCGGGTACACCAAACCCACTCCGGCAGGAGTGGTGCATAGAAGTGTTACGTTTGGGAGCAGGACTGTTTCCTATCATCACGCGTGAATCTGCTATTCTCCCTTCTTCAACTTTATTTTCCTCACCATAAGTTTACTGTTTTTACCCGGCTGGGTAATAAAGAGCACAGCAAAGAACACCTGTCGTGGACATTCCTTTACTTCTAGTACATGCAATACGCATCATTCACCCCTAGGAATTTCGGAGGAGCCATGAGGTAATAATATGTCGCCCAAAAATCCAGCAGCTCCTCCGGGGGTAGTGCTACACGGTCTAAACTTCACATTGCTTCACCCTGCTAAAACTCTGTGCTACTAGCAAAGCAAGATGCATGTTTTAGCAATCTGGAACCTTTCATATTCTACATTAGGTAAAAGGGCTGTAAATGGTTTTGGTAGGCAATGGGAAAAGCCATATACTTGTCAGTAATCTACTGTATATTTTTTCCTTGTCTGTGACTCAAAAAGTATTGAGGCCACTGGATTAACAATAACAGCCAGGAATCCACCATTTTTAAACTTAAACCCTGTACACACGCACGGTTTTCTCGGCGGTAAAAAGGGCGCCGGGAAAACCGAAGGGAAACCCGAGAACCTGATCGGTGAGTTTCCTCGTGTACACACGGCCGGGTCTCCCGTCGAGAAAACTGCGGGGAGAGCTTTGGCCGGGAATCCTGGCCGTGTGTATACCCCTTTGCAGTGTTTCCCCATAGGAAAACTGCCGGGTTTAAAACCGCCGGGAAAATAGAGAGCAGGTTCTCTATTTTTCCTGCTGGGATTCCCGGCAGTTTTCCTGTCGGGAAAACTGCGAGGAAGCATACACACAGCCGGGATTCCCAGGCCAAAAGCTCTCCCTGCAGTTTTCCCGTCGGGAAACCCGGCCGTGTGTATGGGGCTTAAAGCGGTATTTCCCCCTCCAAACATTTTTTACCCTTAGGCCCCGTACACACGACCTGATCTGTCCGCTGGGATTTATCCGCGGATCAGTTCCAGCAGATAGATCCGGCCGTGTGTAGGCCCGAGCGGACATTTTCCAGCGGATAAAAATCCAGCCGACGGATTTCCAGCGGATAAAAATTTCTGAGCATGCTAAGAAATCTATCCGCTGGAATCCTGTCCTTCAGACCTTTTCTGGTCGTCTGTACAGACTCACCGGATAAGTCCGCCCGATCCCCATCCCTCGCATGCGTCGTAATGATTCGACGCATGCGTGGAAGTATTTACCTTCCAGGGTCGCGCACATCGCCGCGTCATTGTCGAGGCGACGGCGCGGCCACGTCACCGCGGATGTTTTCCGCAGGGATTTTGATCTGATGGTGTGTACAGCCATCAGATCAAAATCCGCCAGCGGACATATCCGATGGAAACGGTCCGGCAGACCGTTTCCAACGGATATCCTCTCGTCTGTACGAGGCCTTAGATTCCTGCTCATTTTGTCTAGGGGAATCGGCTAGTTGTTTTAAAATCGGCGCTGTACTTACCGTTGCAGAGAGCGATCTTCTCCACCGCTTCCGGGTATGGTGTTCGGGTATGGGCGTTCCTTCTTGATTGACAGTCTTCCGACAGGCTTCCGACGGTCGCATCTATCGCATCACGATTTTCCGAAAGTAGCCGAACGTCGGTGCGCAGGCGCCGTATAGAGCCGCGCCGACGTTCAGCTTCTTTCGGCTACTCGTGACGCGATGGATGCGACCGTCGGAAGCCTGTCAATCAAGAAGGAACGCCCATACCCGGAAGCGACGGAGAAGATCGCTCTCTACAACTGTAAGTACAGCGTCGATTTTAAAACAACTAGCCGATTCCCCTAGACAAAATGAGCATCAATCTAAGGGTAACATTTTTTTGGAGGGGGAACTACCGCTTTAACCCCTTAACGCCCGCCGCACGACTATTTTCGTCCGCAGAATGGCACGGACAGGCAGAAGGACGTATATATACGTCCTTGCCTTCTAGCGGGTGGGGGGTCCGATCGTGACCCCCCCCGCTACATGCGGCGGTAGGGTTCCCTCGGGGAGCGATCCGGGACGACGGCGCGGCTATTCGTTTATAGCCGCTCCGTCGCGATCGCTCCCCGAGGCTGAAGAATGGGGAGAGCTGTATGTAAACACGGCTTCCCCGTGCTTCACTGTGGCGGCGTATCAATCGAGTGATCCCTTTTATAAGGGAGACTCGATCGATGACATCAGTCCTACAGCCACACCCCCCTACAGTTGTAAACACACACTAAGTGAACACTAACCCCTACAGCGCCCCCTGTGGTTAACTCCCAAACTGCAACTGTCATTTTCACAATAAACAATGCAATTTAAATGCATTTTTTGCTGTGAAAATGACAATGGTCCCAAAAATGTGTCAAAATTGTCCGAAGTGTCCGCCATAATGTCGCAGTCATGAAAAAAATCGCTGATCGCCGCCAATAGTAGTAAAAAAAAAAAAAAATTATAAAAATGCAATAAAACTATCCCCTATTTTGTAAACGCTATAAATTTTGCGCAAACCAATCGATAAACGCTTATTGCGATTTTTTTTACCAAAAATAAGTAGAAGAATACGTATCGGCCTAAACTGAGGAAAAATTTTATATATGTTTTTGGGGGATATTTATTATAGCAAAAAGTAAAAAAGATTGCATTTTTTTCAAAATTGTCGCTCTATTTTTGTTTATAGCGCTAAAAATAAAAACCGCAGAGGTGATCAAATACCACCAAAAGAAAGCTCTATTTGTGGGGAAAAAAGGACGCCAATTTTGTTTGAGGAGCCACATCGCACGACCGCGCAATTGTCTGTTAAAGCGACGCAGTGCCGAATCGCAAAACCTGGCCTGGGCATTTAGCTGCAAAATGGTCCGGGGCTTAAGTGGTTAAGAACACAGAACTGGCAGCCTATGAATTTCCTCTTAACCGGGGCTGAAGTTATCCTGTGAAGCACACTCTGCTAAGGACTTAACAAGCACTTATTACATTAAAGTGTCTGTCAAGCCCATAACGATCCTCCTTTGCTCTCCTGTGTAATGAATGTGGTCAAACACTGCACAGTGATTATCCCTCTTACTTAGAGATTGAGCAGATTGCTGTTGACAGTCATTTTATTATTATCCCATTAGTATCACAATGATTACTGTGAAGTGCTGAAATGTCTCAGTATCAACGAGATCAAGAGCTCAATTATAGCCAAATTATTATTTTTTTGCTCTGGTTAAGCTGTTTATAGACGGATAGTTCAATGTTGAATGAAAAAAAAATTAACAGATTCCTCCATCCACACAAATGCTGCGGATGGTGGAATCCCCTTCACCGGGACATTGTATTATGACAGCGGCTCCCACTGTCTTCCAACATTTCCCTTTTATCACCTTCTGTTGAGCAGGGACGGCCACACTGGGATCGAAAAAAATGGCTGAATTTCAATACGCCCAACTTTTAAGTTCATGGAAGGGATTACAGGGGGTGTCAAACTAAATTTCCATGTGGGTTGCTTTAGCAGTATGGTTGCCCTCACAGGTTGTATCTGGGGTCCACTATGTAAAGACTGCAGGGTTCAGGAGGTCGCTGTGTAGAGTTCAGAGCTCTGGATTATGCAACATACAGGGTTCACGAGTGTACTGTGTACAGAGTGCAGGGTTCAGGAGTGCGCTGTGTACAGAGTACAGGGTTCAGGGTTGTGTTAAGTACAGAGTTCAGGGGACTATTGTGTGCAGAGTTCAGGAGTGTGCTGTGTACAAAGTGCAGAGTTCAGGAATGCGCTGTGTACAGTGTGCAGAGTTCAGTGTTATGTTAAGTACAGAGTGCAGAGTTCAGAAGTGTGCTCTGTACATAGTGCAGAGTTTAGGAGTGTGCTGTGTACAGAGTGAAGGGTTCAGGGTTGTGCTATGTACAGAGTTCAGGGGTACACTGTGTAAAGAGTGCAGAGTGCACTGTGTGCAGAGTGCAGGGGTGTGCTGTGTACAGAGTGCAGGGTGTGCTATGTACAGAGTGCAGGGTTGTTATGTGCAGGGGTGTGCTGTGTACAGAGTGAAGAGGCCAAGAGTGTGCTGTGTAGAGTGCAGGATTTAGGGATGCGTTATGTACAAAGTGCAAAGTTCAGGATTATGCTGAGCACAGAGTGCAGGTTTCAGGAGTGCAATATATACAGAGTTCAGGGTTGTGCTGTGTACAGAGTGCATGGTTTAGGAGTGCACTACTGTGTTTCCCTGAAAATAAGCCCGGGTCTTATATTCATTTTGGCAACAAAAGACACAGTAGGGCTTATTTTCGGGGTAGGTCTTACCATGTAATGTGCTGTCTTCTCTCCCCCTCTCTCTCCCTGCCTGTCAGGAATCCCCCACGGTCGTTTTTTGTGATGAAATAAAACGACGTTTTTCCTCATGAAAAAAAACAACGTTTTTCCAACTTCATCATAAAAAACAGCGTTGCCCACACACCATCGTTTTCTGAACAATGCTCTAGCAAAGCGCGGTTACGTACAACACATACGACGGCACTCTGTTCCATTCAAGCTCCCGTCTCATAACTTGCTTCTGAGCATGCGCGGGTTTAAAACGTCGTTTTAGCCCACACACGATCATTTTTTATGACACAAAAAACAACATTTTGAAAAAGGACATAAAAAAATTGAAGCATATTCAAAAAAATGTTGATCGTTTTTTAGAAGACAAAAAACGATGTGAAGCCCACACACCATCATTTTAAATTACGTTTTAAAAACGTTGTTTTATTTCATCACAAAAAACGACCGTGTGTACGCGGCATAATACCTTCCTGTGTGTCTCATTGCATGGTACTGAATGGTAGTTTGGACATGTGGTCACCCTACCGCCCAATGACGCTAGACCCGCGTGACAGCTCTTAAATAGCTGAGGGCGGGGCCACCTGTGACGTGCGTGGGTGACCCCGCCCCCTTCGACGCAACGGGGTCTCTGATGGCTGTGTAACTGCCAATCGTGGGTGCCTGGCAGACATCACGGCCGGCAGATACGCGCATCGGCACCCGAGTGAATCGGCGCGCACCCCCCTAGCGGCCAGGAGGCCCGAGGACATCATATGACGGGAGCAGTGATTTTAACCACTTCATTACCTGCGTATAGTAAAATGACGGCCACAAGGTGACTCTGCCATCCTGGGCGGCCATCATATGACGTCCTCGGGCCTCCCGGCCGCTAGGGGGCGCGCGCCGCTTCACTCGGGTGCTGATGCGTGTACCTGGCGGCCGTGATGTCTGCCAGGCACCCACGATTGGCAGTTACACAGCCATCAGAGACCCCGTTGCGTCGGAGGGGGCGGGGTCACCTACGCACGTCACAGGTGGCCCCGCCCTCAGCTATTTAAGAGCTGTCACGCAGGTCTAGCGTCATTGGGCGGTAGAGTGACCACATGTCCAAACTACCATTCAGTGACACCCTCTCTTTCCAAAAATCAGCGTGTGCTCCAACGAATCACAGCACAGTGATTAGACACAAGAGGGGGGATTTATGATTTCTCCAATCACAAGCAGGGGGCGGGGATTGTGCTCCTCCAGACATTTCCGGCCAGGACAAGTACTGTCAGTGAGTAAAGCGGTGATGTGGCGGCCTTTTTTGGGTGCATCAGATTGGCCTGGGGGGGTAGCTGTGTCAGTTTCATTCCAGGACACTGTATTGTCCTGAAATGAATGTGCCCGGGACAGACCTGCAGAATGCGGGACTGTCCCGGGCAATCCGGGACACGTGGTCACCCTATTCATCCAGCGCCTCCCATGGAGGCGGAATCGGATCGTGGAGGCGTGTTTTTCTGTATCCCGGGATGAGAAAGGATTACATCGCTTTTTTTTAATAAAGGACTTGTCCCAAGCTGTGTCTGTGTTTTTTACAATTTTTGACACTTTTTTTTGTGAAATGTTAGGGGTACAATGTATTCCATTACCAATTCACAATGGGGGGGCACGATCTGGGGGCTTCCAGATTCCGATGCACCCCTCCCGCAGACTCCCATAACCACCGGGCAAGGGTTGTGGGGATGAGGCCCTTGTCCCTATCAACATGGGCACATCCTCTCCATGTTGAGGGCATGTGGCCTAGTACGGTTCAGGAGGGGGCGCTCTCTCATTCCCTCCTCTTTTCCTGCGGCCTGCCAGGTTGCGTGCTCGGATAAGGGTCTGGTATGGATTTTTGGGGGGGCCCTAAGCCATTTTTTTTTATTTTGGCATTGGGTTCCCCTTAAAATCCAAACCAGACCTGAAGGGTCTGGTATGGGTTTTGAGGGGGACCCCACGCCACTTTTTTTTAAAAAAAAAATTGGGTTCGGGGTTCCCAGACACTTTTTATGACAATAACTTGCATATTAACCTTTAAAATTAGCACTTTTGATTTCTCCCATAGACTTTTAACCGCGGCTTTCGAATTCCAAATTGCTCGCTATTCGGCAAACGGGCGAACACCCGTTTTTACCTTTCCTTTTGTAAAATTCAATAAAAAGGTAAAAAGTAAAAAAAAAAAAAAAAAGAAAAAAGTTCACATCTGTGCAAACTCCTTTGACCAAAAAAAGTCCACGTTCATTGTTAGTTTTCTCAGCGTACAAATTTGATATGTTTTTGGGGGAGATTTATTACAGCAAAAAGTAAAAAATATTGAATTTTTTTTTAAAATTGTCGCTCTATTTTTGTTTATAGCGCAAAAAATAAAAACCGTAGAGGTGATCAAATTAGCACCAAAAGAAAGCTCTATTTGTGGGGAAAAAAGGACGCCAATTTTGTTTGGGAGCCACGTCGCACAACCGCGCAATTGTCTGTTAAAGCGACGCAGTGCCGAATCGCAAAACCTGTCCTGGGCATTTAGCTGCCTAAAGGTCCGGGGCTTAAGTGGTTAAAGAGCCAATTCATGAAAATGGCAGCTTATGAAAACAGAGGTCGTCATAAATTACGATGCACGGTTAACCACTTGAGCCCCGGAAGATTTTAACCCCCTTCCTGACCAGAGCACTTTTTACAATTTGGCACTGCGTCACTTTAACTGACAATTGCGCGGTCATGCAATGCTGTACCCAAACAAAATTGGCGTCCTTTTTTTCCCACAAATAGAGCTTTCTTTTGGTGGTATTTGATCACCTCTGTGGTTTTTATTTTTTGCGCTATAAACAAAATTTTTTTTTTACTTTTTGCTATAATAAACATCCCCAAAATTAAAAAACAAAAACAAATTTCTTCATCAGTTTAGGGCAATAAATATTCTTCTAAATTTTTTGGGTAAAAAAAAAAAAATCGCAATAAGCGTATATTGATTGGTTTGCGCAAACGTTATAGCATCCACAAACTATGGGAAAGATTTATGGAATTTTTTATTATTATTTTTTTTCTACTGGTAATGGCGGCGATCTACGATTTGTAGCGGTACTGCGACGGACAGATTGGACATATTTTTGGGACCATTGATATTTATACAGCGATCAGTGCTATAAAAATGCACTGGTTACTGTGTAAATGTCATTGGCAGGGAAGGGGTTAACTGTGTGTTCCCTCAGGCCTAGTACACACGAGTGGATTTATCCGCGGATACGGTCCAACGGACCGTTTCCGCGAAAAAATCCTCTCGAGGATTTCCGCGGATTTGGATCCGATGGAGTGTACTCACCATAGGTTCGAAATCCGCGGCGAAATCCCATCGCGATGACGTGTCGCGCCGTCGCCGCAATGATGACGCGGCGACGTGGTCATATAATGAATTCCACGCATGCGTCGAATCATTACGACGCATGCGGGGGATCCATTCGGACGGATTGATCCGGTGAGTCTGTACAGACCAGCGGATCAATCCGTTGGGATGGATTCAAGCGGATAGATTTGATAGCATGTCTTCAAATTTTTATCTGCTGGAAATCCATCCCAGGGGATAAAAATCCGCGGAAACAGATCCGCTGGATTGTACACACCAGCGGATCTATCCGCTGGAACAGATCAATTCCAGCGGATAGATCCTCTCGTGTGTACGGGGCCTCAGTGTTTTCTAACTGTGTGGTGATAGGAGTGACTAGGAGAGGAGACATATGTTTTTTCCTACTTAGTAGGAACAAACAATAAGTTTCCTTTTCCCTGACAGCACAGCACTTGTTCCCTTACCCCAAACCGGCAGTTACAACGAGAGGATCAGGATTATCTATCAGTCACAGATTTCCTGTCATTACTTTCTCCTCTCCGAATACCCAGCCTTCTCAAACAAGGCAATTAGCCAGCTGATATACCCAGAGCCGGATTTGCTCTCCCTGCCGCCTCAAGGCCAGGTTTACGCAATGCACCCCCTCCCCGCCAACCGAACCCCCCCCCCCCCCCAAATCAACAGGGAATGGCAACCGGATGGCAGGGGCGGCACGGTTAGTTCAAATATTTTTTTATTTATTGTTTTATTACTTTTTTTGTAGCTTGTCGCTTACTTTTTTTTATTTTTGTATAATTTTCTTATTATTTTTCTCATTATTTACTTTTTAATTACTTTTTTATTTTATTAATTAAATTATTATTTCTTATTATTTATTCATTTTTTTAGCAATTTTTTTTTTACTTAACTTTTTTGCTATCACACAGGAGAAAACAATTCCCTGTGTGATAGCAATTGGAGGTGACATGTTCTCTTTATTGACCCTGTCACCTCCAAAACAGGAGTCCTAGCACTGTGCTAGAACTCCTGTCACAGCTGAGATGGGAAGTGTTATACCTGAAGGGTTCCACATGTACTGGCTCTCCCCTCTCACTGTGTACATCGGCAGCAGGAACATGAGACAGACTCGGTGGCCGGGGGGAGGAAGGAGTCCCGAAGACAGAGCCAGCAGAGAGAGGTATGTGGGGTGGGGGGGGAGGGGAGGACGGACGGGAGCACACATTTTACAACTGATTTCGGCGACATCGCCGCAATCACTTGTTAACGAGCGAGCAGATTCCCCCATAACTTACCGCCCTTAACTGTATGTTCAGGGTTGTCGGGGGAATCTATGCCACTGCCGCCCCTTGGCTTCCTGCCGCCCCAAGGCCTGGCCTCAGTGGCCTTGTGGGAAATCCGGGCCTGGATATACCTGCACTGTCAGGGGGGTTTCCTCCCTAATAGGTCTCTGCAGACACACCGGAGTGGAATTAGCCCATAGAATTGGCAGTCAGTTGGAGCTTGTCTTCATACGACATCAGGGATGGACTGGCCATTGGGAGCACAGGGAGTTTCCCGGTGGGCCGATGGCTCAGTGGGCCGGCTTCAGTGACAGCGGACTGCTGCCCCCATCCACTCCTCTGTCTCTCCCTCCCCGCAGCGCTCACCTGGGGGGAACAAAAAAGCAGGGGGGGCGACAGAGGAGCATGGGGGGAGGGGACAGACAGCTGACTCAAGAGCTATGGCCTGGGAGTTTCTCACTTCTGCCTAATCTTGTCCCATAAGGGGGGGCACCGAACTGATTCTTTGCCCTGGGTGAAATAATGTCTAGCTTCCCCACTGGTACTGCCTATAAGAGTACCAGTACCAGCCGTTCTACTCTAATAAAGCAGAACGGCTAGTGGCTAGTGAAAGGGGGAGAGGGGGTGCGGGTGGCGTGGGGGGGGGGGGGGTGGGAGTTGTCCAGCCGCCATGGGAGAGAATTGTCAAAGTGGGCCAGTCTGGATGAAGTCCAGGGCCAAGTTTCTGTCTCAGTCCATCCCTGTACGACATATTATGGTCCATGGGGACTGATTCCAATTGTCTTATTACTTTGGTCCTACAGCACATGGAGTATTTTGCTGACATGTCTCACTATGGGAGATGCACCACAACTCTATTCTAGTGTTTTTTCGCAGTTGACCTATCATCTCGCGTATTAAGACTGTATGTCTTCTACGAGAGGACAATCCTTCAATAAAACTTGCTTTTAATGACCTTTGGACACATCTACCCTACCGGCAGGATAGCAATCCTATCTTCGCCAGTCAAAGATCGCACACAGATTAAAGGGGTGGTTCCCGTCACGTAAGCCACGTCACAGTTGGCGAAAGGAGCCAAACGGCGAGTCGGCCCTATACTGCGCATCGCCGTTCGGCTCCTTTCGCCAATCGTGACGCGGCTTACGCGACGGGGGGAGCTCGTTTTTGGTCAAAACGTCAATCACAGACATGTTAGGAACGCCCACTCCCGCGGGACTCGCAATCTGGAAGCCACGGGTGAATATGCTGTACAAAGGTATGTACAGCATAAAAAAAAAAAAAAAAATAGCCTTAATCGTATTGTAATGTGGGGGGCCAGTGTAATAAAAAAAAGTAGTTTTTAGGGTGAACCACCCCTTTAACTGATTGTACAGCGACAACCTTGCATTACCCTTGCCCTGATGAAGAGGCACTACTCTCCATAGCCTCGAAACGTTGGCATATCTGTCCTTATCGCAACAGACAGTTTTCTAGAGGGTTTTTTTTTTTTGCATGCATTTCTTTGTCGCTATTATATATTGTTTTTTATGTTTTGTTATTATTGATGTTCAAAGTTCCTGATCTTTGTATGTCCAGATTTGTATATCCTTTGGTCATTTGGATGCTTTTACTATACGTTGTAGCTTTGGCCTTGATGTGTTGTCTACCAATAACAACACTTAAAGCGGTTGTAAACCCGCATCAAAATTATTATTTTTTTTTTCTCCTGCAAGGCAAAAGTCATAATGAGCTAATATGCACCGCATATTAGCTCATTATGAAATACTTACCTCGGAACGAGGTGTGTAGAACTTACCTGGTCCACACCGAGCGAGATGTCATCTTGACTCGGCGTGTCTTCCGGGTATCGCCGCTCCAACGCTGTGATTGCAAAAAAACAAAAGAACAAAAGCTGGACAGCCGCACTCCAAAATTTTCTTTAAAAGAGATGTCTTTATTTTCAACTGTGCATACAGTCACTGCAAGCCCACAAAAATCAGTATGGCCAACGTTTCGCACTGGCGTCAGTGCTTAGTCATGGCTAAGCACTGACGCCAGTGCGAAACGTTGGCCATACTGATTTTTGTGGGCTTGCAGTGACTGTATGCACAGTTGAAAATAAAGACATCTCTTTTAAAGAAAATTTTGGAGTGCGGCTGTCCAGCTTTTGTTCTTTTGTTTTTTTGCTATTACCGCATTGCCAGCACCCTGGTGGTTCAACAACCCCTGATCATCACGAGGCTCACCTGGAGCGGTGAGAATTCTGTCTGTGTGCCAACGCTGTGATTGGCTGGAGCGGCGATGACGTCACTCCCGCGCGTGTGCGCGGGAGATTTAAATTCGGCAAGGTCCGGCGGCTGCCGGTCCTTTCGCCCTAGATCCTCCCTGCGCATTGCGAGGGGAATATCTCCTAAACCGTGCAGGTTTAGGAGATATTCTCCTTACCTACAGGTAAGCCTTATTATAGGCTTACCTGTAGGTAAAAGTAAAAAAAGTGGGTTTACAACCACTTTAATAAAATTTGATACTTGTTTGATAATATAATTGACTATTAATCAGTTTTTTACTTATACTCATAAACCAGTCTCCCAATCAAAAAGTCCCACTGAGGAAACACACCCCATTTTTGGGGTACACAAATCAGTTCTAATTTAGGGTGGTGAGACTATGGTTCGTTTTGCTTAAGGTGGAGGTTCACCCTCAAAAAAAAATTCTGACATCACACGGAGTCGAGCCATCCTACCGACAGAATGCTGGTGTTTTTTTTTTTCTCAGCACATACCTCGTTATGTGCGATTTTCACCCCCCGGCAATCCCGCGGGACTGGGCGTTCCCAAGCACTGCCTGTGATTGACAGGCTTCCGAACGGCGCATACTGCGCGTCACAGGTTGCCGAAAAAAACAGAACGTCGGTGCGGCTCTATACGGCGCCTGCACACCGACATTCGGGTTCTGTCGGCAACCTGTGACGCGCAGTATGCGCCGTTCGGAAGCCTGTCAATCACAGGCAGTGCTTGGGAACGCCCACTCCCGCGGGATTGCCGTGAGGTGAAAATCGTGATAACGAGGTATGTGCTGAGAAAAAAAAAACACCGGCATTCTGTCGGTAGGATGGCTCGACTCCGTGTGATGTCAGAAATTTTTTTAAAGGGTGAACCTCCACTTTAATGTTTAGGGGACACCTATATCCTTTTTTTTAAACCACACATGTGAGGTGTCGCCGCGATCAGTAGAGGGAGAGCACTAATTCTAGCCCTAAACCTTCTCTGTAACTTAAAACATGTAACCTGTATAATTTTTTAAACGTCGCCTATGGAGATTTTTAAGGGTAAAAGTTTGTCATCATTCCACCCAACAGGGTGACATGTTGGGTATCAATTTACTCGGCTCAACATTATCTTTCACAATATATATGTAAAACAAATTGGGCCAAATTTACTGTTCATCAGCACATGTCAGATGAAAGAAGTCTGCAGAGAGAGGGGATTATTGATTCCTGCAGTGAAGAATCGGATTCGGATCTATCTGATGTGCCCGAACTAGACTCAGATATTGAACAGGAGACTCAAATCAGTTACGATCGCCAGGATTATATGCGGAGTTCCATTGAGACCATCCAGACGGTTAAGGTACTGGGAGACCAGACTTCCCACAAGCCCTATGAGACTGATGTAAAGCAGTCTTTTCATCTGGTAAGCAGGCAATCTTATCCTATCTCACGGGTGCACTGGTGAAATCTATCTCACAGCAATCAAGAGTTCTCACATTGTTTGCATAACAGCTTTCTCCCACAAGAAAGAACGCTGGATTAAGGGCTCTTTCACACGTCCGTTCGTCCGTTTTTTGGACGTCCGTTAACGGACCGCAATGCTTCCCTATGGGCTAGCGTCCGTTAGCGGATGAGCATCCGCTAACGTCCGTTAGCATCCGTCTGCGTTCAGTTCCGTTTTTTTGGACGGAAGAAAACCCTATTTTTCTTCCGTCTAAAAAACGGAACGGACGAAAAACGGACGTTAACGGATGATCCGTTTATCATCCGTTCCGCTAACATCCGTTTTTCTATGTAAAAAGCCCCCCCCAAAAAAAAAAAAAAACGGATGAAAAAACTGATGGAAAAACTGACGAAAAACTGATGGAAAAACGGATCAACTGACGAAAAAAAAACTGATCTGAAAAACTGAACGGACGTGTGAGGCCTCGTACACACGACAGAGTTTCTCGGCAGAATTCGGCGAGAAACTCGGTCAGAGCCGGATTCTGCCGAGAAACTCTGTCGTGTGTACACTTTCGGCCCGATGGAGCCGCCGAGGAACTCGTCGAGAAAATAGAGAACATGTTCTCTATTTTCTTGTTGTTCTATGGGAGCTCTCGGCCCGCCGAGCTCCTCGGCGGCTTCAGGGCTGAACTGGCCGAGGAACTCAATGTGTTTGGCACGTCGAGTTCCTCGGCCGTGTGTACGAGGCCTGAAAGAGCCCTAAGTCACTTGAACTTTTACTTCACGGCTTCTAAGGACTTTTTCTTTAATGCACTAATTTTTCTTTTCATTATTCTGGTTTCTTAATTTACTCCAGAATGAACTTTATGCATAATCATCAATTTTTAGTTATTTCCTCTTTGTTGTGAAAAAAAAAAAAGTTATTTCCTCTTTGTTGTGAAAAAAAAAAAAAAGTTATTTCCTCAAAAAAGTGCGCTTGTAAGACCGCTGCGCAAATACGCTGTGACAAAGTATTACAACGACCGCCATTTTATTCTCTAGGGAGTTAGAAAAAAATAAAATGATATATATAATGTTTGGGGGTTCTAAGTAAACACCAAATCTCAGAAAGAGGCTCGGTCCTTAAGTGATTAATTTGTGGTATACAATATGTGGTTTACAGTAAGTCACAGCATATTCATTTCAGACCATATATCCTGTCTTGTGGGGGAGGGGGAAGGATTAAAGCATACATGTGTGTAAAAAAAATTAAGAATTCTCAAGCAGACATAAATCCCGGGGTTCAATGTAGGTCAGACTTCCGTTTTACGTTCAGATCTCTAGCAGCCCATCAGAAAGCGGCTGCGGCTCACGCCCTCTAGGTATAAATGACAACCGGCTGTAACCACGACAATACTGTATACACTTCCAAATATTACTCAAAGCATCGCATGTAGTCGCTGATTCATAGAGCAGCCAGTCAAGGAACAAGCCAAACAGCTGTGTTTGCTCAAAGTTTTTTGGTGATCATACACTAAATGCGTGCAGGTCAGTGCGATTTCAGGTGCAACTTGCCTGATATCTGTGCGCAGATGTCTGTGGAAGTCTCACCTGAAATCGCAAATAGAAAATAGTGCAACAACCATTTTTTCCCAATTAGTGCGGCACCGCAAAGTCACAGAGTCACGCCGATTTAAACAGTTCCACTGCAGGACAATAGGGTGCAACTTGTCATGCGATTATGAACTGTCAAATCACATGACAAGTCGAACCGGGGGGGCGAAAAAGACAGAAAGTAACACTCAGCCACTTTTGATTGCAAAATAGTTTCAGCATCTGTCACGTACCTTGTGGCAGAGCCTGAGGCCACGTACACACCACCGGATCTCCGCTGGAAACGATCCGCCGGATCGTTTCCAGCGGAGATTCCTTCTCCGGATTTGGATCCGATGGCGTGTACACACCATCGGATCCAAATCCGTGCGGAATTCATCCGCGGTGACGTGTCGCGCCGCCACCGCGACGTGCGCGACGCTGGAAGGTAAGTACTTCCACGCATGCGTCGAATCATTACGACGCATGCGAGGGAGGGGAGCGGACGGATTAATCCGGTGAGTCTGTACAGACCACCGGATCAATCCGCTGGAGCCGATTCAAGCGGATAGATTTCTTAGCATGCTAAGAAATTTATACCCGCTTGAAATCGATCGGCCCCAGGAATCTCCGCGGATAAATATCCGCTAGGCCATACAGACGACCGGATTTGTCCGCTGGAACTGATCCGCGGATCAATCCCAGTGGATAGATCCGGTCGTGTGTACGGGGCCTGAGGTGTAGAGAGGGGCCTCTCATACAGCCCTAGGCTCTGAGACCACCGATGTTATGACAGTGGCTGCAAGAGCGTGGCGAGGTATGAGTGCCGGTAAGATGTTCTGCCAGCTGTGGCAGCAAGTAACAGGTGTGTTGCCAGAGTTGGGTCGGACCTCTGGAACAGAGGATGGCGGCAGATGCTTGACAGGCAGGTGGCTGGTGCTGCAGGACTGGTAACACTCAGCAGGCGAAGAACCAGCAGTGACCAGGTAGCATGCAGAGTAGAATTGGAGAATACCTGGATGCGAGGTCAGACAAGCCAGGTCAGCAAAAGACAGTTAGATACAGGCATTGACGGTAGGCAGAGAACAGTGAAGGTACAAGCAGGGGTCAGCAACATAGAATCAAGCAGATAAACAGAAGGCAGAGAAAATCCAGGGACAGCCCAAGGTCAGGGCAGAAAGTGTTCAAGCAAGGTCAGGGCAGAAAGTGTTCAAGCAAGGTCAGGGCAGGAAGCGTTCAAGCAAGGTCAGGGCAGGAAGCGTTCAAGCAAGGTCAGGGCAGGACGTGTTCAAGAAAGGTCAGGGCAGGAAGCGTTCAAGAAAGGTCAGGGCAGGAAGTGTTCAAGAAAGGTCAGGGCAAGAATTGTTCAAGCAAGGTCAGGGCAGGAAGCGTTCAAGCAAGGTCAGGACAAGAAGTGTTTTAGCAAGGTCAGGGCAGGAATTGTTCAAACAAGGTCAGGACAAGAAGTGTTTTAGCAAGGTCAGGGCAGGAATTGTTCAAGCAAGGTCAGGACAAGAAGTGTTCAAGCAAGGTCAGGGCAGAAAGCGTTCAAGCAAGGTCAGGGCAGAAAGCGTTCAAGCAAGGTCAGGGCAGGAAGCGTTCAAGCAAGGTCAGGGCAGGAAGCGTTCAAGCAAGGTCAGGACAAGAAGTGTTCAAGCAAGGTCAGGGCAGAAAGCGTTCAAGCAAGGTCAGGACAAGAAGTGTTCAAGCAAGGTCAGGGCAGGAAGCGTTCAAGCAAGGTCAGGGCAGAAAGCGTTCAAGCAAGGTCAGGGCAGAAAGCGTTCAAGCAAGGTCAGGGCAGAAAGCGTTCAAACAAGGTCAGGGCAGGAAGCGTTCAAGCAAGGTCAGGACAAGAAGTTTTCAAGCAAGGTCAGGGCAGAAAGCGTTCAAGCAAGGTCAGGGCAGGAAGCGTTCAAGCAAGGTCAGGGCAGGAAGCGTTCAAGCAAGGTCAGGACAAGAAGTGTTCAAGCAAGGTCAGGGCAGGAAGCGTTCAAGCAAGGTCAGGGCAGGAAGCGTTCAAGCAAGGTCAGGACAAGAAGTGTTCAAGCAAGGTCAGGACAAGAAGTGTTCAAGCAAGGTCAGGGCAGGAAGCGTTCAAGCAAGGTCAGGGCAGGAAGCGTTCAAGCAAGGTCAGGGCAGGAAGTGTTCAAGCAAGGTCAGGGCAGGAATTGTTCAAGAAAGGTCAGGACAAGAAGTGTTCAAGCAAGGTCAAGGCAAGTCGGGTCAATAACAGGAATCAATACAGGAACACAGGTAATAGCTGCAGATCAGACAACAGTGGCTAAAAGCACTGCTGCAGTTTAAATAGTGTCATTGGCGCCAACAGAAGCGGCATACCATTCCACTCTGAATGCTTTGCTTTATATTATATACTCGTGTAGCGCTACCCCCGAAGGAGCCGCTGATTTGTTATTGGGATCGGCATATTGAGTTACCTTAATGTGGCGTATGGGTGTAGTTGGAGAACAAAGCAGTGAGCGAAGGTCCAGACAGTGAATAAAGGGTTTTCCAATGCTTTATTTCCAGGCCAACATCAACATCAAATGGGAAGAAAAGGCTGATGAGGAGAAAAAAAAGGGAGAACCTTGCGATATCAGGCCTGGATATGAACAGAGCAGTCCTGCTCTCAGTAGTATCAACTTGTGACTCGTCGCCACTCTTTCTGAGTGGGTAAAGTGCCCCCGGACAGACCCCTCTCACAAGCCTGGCAGCCGAGGTGTCACTTTGGATTGCTGGGAGAACAGATCTCTCTCACAGACCTGGCTCTAGGGCCTCTGCCACAGGCCTATTACTTTAGGTGAGCTAGATGGATAAACGGAGCGAATCCTCCCAGTAGGTTTTAGCATAGGTCACCGGATGACAGCAAAACGTACCTGTCAGCATTCCGGTCACCAGATCCCCGATTGGTTCGTTCAAGCCCTGTTGGACAACCTGCCTCCGGGTTCCCCTCAAGCCGACCCCCCAATCGAACGGCGCCCAGCCTGGGATCCTCTCAATAGAACTGGGGACCCAGTAAGTCACTGGAGTCCCCTCCTACCTCCGGATGAGGGTTCTGTGTAGCCCGCAATTCTGGCCTGGTGGGCCGCGCTGGCGAGGTCCATGGATGCGCGCACCCTGAAGGTGGATGCCGCACCTGGAACCGCCTAGCACATGACACCTGTCACAGATATACCCTCCCCCCAGCATGCCCCGCGAGAGAAAAGCTCCTCTAATTGGCTGCTGGGGAAAGTTGCTCTGCCAGAACCCCTCTGGCGCCAACTGCTGGCCAGGGAAGGTATCACATCCCTGGAGTACAGACTGACCCAGTGGACATTTATAGAATGACAGAAGTCACAATTTAAATAAATTGTGAATGGGAGCAAAGTAACTCTCCCATTCCCCACTAACTTTAGCGTAGTGCCCATACTGAAAATAAGGGGGCGCTACACTCCGTTTTGCTGATCATCATATTAACCAGTTCCCGACCCCCGCATGTACATATACGTCCACAATATGGCACGTACAGGCACATGGGCGTACACGTACGTCCTCGCCTATTAGCGGGTGGGGGGTCCGATCGGGACCCCCCCCGCTACATGCGGAGGTCGGGTCCGCTCGGGGAGCGATCCGGGACCACGGCGCGGCTATTTGTTTATAGCCGCTCCGTCGCGATCGCTCCCCGGAGCTGAAGAACGGGGAGAGCCGTGTGTAAACACGGCTTCCCCGTCCTTCACTATGGCGGCGCATCGATCGCGTCATTCCCTTTATAGGGAAGACACGATCGATGACGTCATTCCTACAGCCACACCCCCAAACAGTTGTAAACACATACTAGGTGCACCCTAACTCCTACAGCGCCACCTGTGGTTAACTCCCAAACTGCAACTGTCATTTTCACAATAAAGAATGCAATTTAAATGCATTTTTTGCTGTGAAAATGACAATGGTCCCAAAAATGTGTCAAAATTGTCCGAAGTGTCCGCCATAATGTCGCAGTCACGAAAAAAATTGCTGATCGCCGCCATTAGTAGTAAAAAAAAAAATAATAATAAAAATGCAATAAAACTATCCCCTATTTTGTAAACACTATAAATTTTGCGCAAACCAAACGATAAACGCTTATTGCGATTTTTTTTACTAAAAATAGGTAGAAGAATACGTATCGGCCTAAACTAAGGAAAAAAAATGTTTTTATATATGTTTTTGGGGGATATTTATTACAGCAAAAAGTAAAAAATATTGCTTTTTTTTCAAAATTGTCGCTCTATTTTTGTTTATAGCGCAAAAACGAAAAACCGCAGATGTGATCAAATACCACCAAAAGAAAGCTCTATTTGTGGGGAAAAAAGGACGCCAATTTTGTTTGGGAGCCACGTCGCACGACCGCGCAATTGTCTGTTAAAGCGACGCAGTCCCGAACTGTAAAAACACCTTGGGTCTTTAGGCTGCATATTGGTCCGGGGCTTAACTGGTTAATGGACAGAATCACAACCCTAGCACATTGCAGATGCCCACACACATTAATACCCACGAATTCCCTGCTTCACCACATGGTCAAAATAAAAGTACACAGAAAAATGTGGTTTTATGTATACAATGGCAATAAAGTATATCTAAAAGAATCCTGTGCTGGGAGAGGCATTGAGGATGCTAATGCTGATTTTTTCCTCCTGAAGATATCAGCTTTTTAACTAGTTCATAGCAGTTCATAGCTTTTTTGCTGGACCATTTTCAGCTCATGGGTGGGAGGGTACAAAAGCGACATACATTGGTATTAATCGGGTAGCATGTAGGCGAGTTTTATGTTGCCCCAGTCGGGAGGGTTATTTTTAAAGTTAGTGGGGGCAGATCCACAAAGATCTGCCCCGGCGCAGCATATCTGAGATACGCTACGCCGCCGTAACTTACTTGGGTTGGTTTGAATCCACAACGAATTTGCGCCGTAAGTTACGGTGGCGTAGTGTATATCTCGCGGCGTAAGGGCGCCTAATTCAAATGCGGCGAGTAGGGGGCGTGTTTCATTTAAATGAAACGCGTCCCCGCGCCGAACGAACTGCGCATGCGCCATCCCTAAATTTCCCGCCGTGCATTGCGCTAAATGACGTCGGAAGGACGTCCTTGGTTTGACGTGAACGTAAATGGCGTCCAGCCCCATTCACGGACGACTTACGCAAACGATGTAGAATTGTTAAAATTATACGCGGGAACGACGGCCATACTTAACATTGAGTACGCCACCAAATAGCAGCTTTAACTATACGCCGGAAAAAGCCGACTAGAAACGACATAACAAAATGCGACGGCCGCTCGTACGTTCGTGGATCGTCGGAAATAGCTAATTTGCATACCCGACTCGGAAAACGACTGAAACGCCACCCAGCGGCCGCCGGAAAATTGCATCTTAGATCCGACGCCGTCCTATCTGTTTGGTGGCTACCAACCAAAAGATACGACGCACAAAATTTGAACTTACGCGGCGTATCAACGGATACGCCGGCGTAATGGCTCTGAGGATCTGCCCCAGTGGTGTTTAAGTTAGTTGTTTAAAGCTTAGTGTTTCCTGTCCTGATTATTTCTTGGTGGGTTTTCCTGGGACCTACAGTCCTAGCTAAAGATGCCAATCCTGGATACTGCCATCATGGACTCACCCATTCAAGGACTCTTTGCTGTGCAGGTATGCTGGGGCAGCCACAAGCCTAAGTTAGGGACTAGTTTAGGGAAAGACTATTGCCTTTGTCTGATTGTCATGCCACAATATTTAAGTAAACCAATGTCAACAGTTGATGGGCACAGTAGCAGCAATTGATGGGCAAACTGGTAGCAACTGATGGGTGCAGTAGCGGCAATTGATGGGCACAGTGTCAACAATTGATGGGCACAGTAGTGGCAATTGATGGGCACAGTATCGGCAGTTGATGGGCACAGTGGCAGCAGTTGATGGGCACAGTGGCGGCAATTGATGGGCACAGTGGTGGGAACTGATGGGCACAGTAGCGGCAATTGATGGGCACAGTGTCAACAATTGATGGGCACAGTAGCGGCAATTGATGGGCACAGTAGTGGCAGTTGATGGGCACAGTGGCAGCAGTGGATGGGCACAGTGGCGGCAATTGATGGGCACAGTGGTGGCAATTGATGGGCACAGTGGCAGCGTTTGATGGGCACAGTGGCTGCAATTAATGTTTTTTTTTTTCAGTTTGTTTGCACCCCCCAACAATTTTTGAGCACCAGCCGCCACTGCCCATGTGTGAGGCAGTGACCCTATCCAACGGGCCTAGCATAGCCCAGAAGAACCCATCCAGGGGGTAGGCCTCTTATGTGACCCTTAGTTGGCACCCACCGAGCAGGGAATCATGGAGGACATGACCAGGGCCGTCTTTAATATTGATTGGACCCTGGGCAAAACAATTATTGCCCCCACCAATGCAATTTTGCTCTCCACCTGCTCTGAGACCTACAATAAATATCAGCTAGACTTAAAATCAGGCAGTGATTGCAATATAGGTGCTAGAGGTTACAGCACACATTATGGCTCACTGATTGGTTGCTAGAGGTTACAGCACACATTATGGCTCACTGATTGGTTGCTAGAGGTTACAGCACATCATCTCCTCACTGCAGATGGGCATAATATACATATGAACGCCACCTTTTTTTACATTTTAAAGTCGCCGGCCTCAGCTATTTACATATGAATGCTCCCGTTATTTACATATGAATGACGGTTAATTACATTTAAACACAGGGTCTGCAGGTGAGTCATCCCTACACAACAATAGGGCAGAGCTGGGCAGCATTAGTAGCAGCACTTCACACTGAGATATCAGGACACAGCACAGGACTAAAACTTCAAGGGAATTTAAACTGGGATAGTTGGCAAGTATGAGGCAGCTGCTTTGGGCCCCCCAACAATGACAGGGCCCAGGGCAGCTTCCCCTTTTGCCCTGCCTTAAAGACGGCCCTGGACGTGACAACCACCCCATCACCCTACCCCTTACAGGCATGCATACATATGCTACATCAGATAAAAAGGGCTGTAAACAGTTTTGGTATGCAATGAGAACATTCAAATATATGTCAGTCATCTCTTATTTACTTTTTCCTTGTCTGTGACCCAAAAAGTATTGAGGCCACTGGATCAACATCACAGCCAGGAATCCAGTATTTCCTAAAATGAGAGTTCAGTAATGGCAGCCTATGTATTTCCTAAGCATAGGGGGCCTGATTCCCAAAAGAGATACGCAGACTTAACTGCTGTTCAGTCTGTGCCCAACTTTGGAAACGATCCTCAAAAGGCTTTTTCCAAAGTTAGGCAGAAAATCTGACATGTGTAAGACACTTACACGGTCAAATCTTAGGATGCAGTACCGCATCCGCCGCTGGGGGCATTTCTCATTGAAATGCAGCTTTGAGTATGCAAATGAGGACTTAAGCAGATCCACAAAGCATTTCATCATTGTGATTTCTGCGTAAGTTCCGAATTTGCTTGCGCAAAACTAGGGCTGGTTTTACAATGTGGAAAGTTAGTCACACCTTGTAAAGGCCCATTCAAGCGACGGCATTTGGTATGCATTCCTGAGGGTGAACTCCACGGCAATTTTTAAATTCAAAACCGGCATGGGTTCCCCCCCCAGGAGCATACCAGGCCCTTAGGTCTGGTATGGGTTGTAAGGAGACCCCCCCTACGCCGAAAATTCGACGTAGGGGTCCCCCTACAATCCATACCAGACCCGTATCCAAAGCACGCTACCCGGCCGGTCAGGAAGGGAGTGGGGACGAGCGAGCGCCCCCCCCTCCTGAGCCGTGCCAGGCCGCATGCCCTCAACATGGGGGGGTTGGGTGCTCTGGGGCAGGGGGGCGCACTGCGGGCCCCCCCACCCCAGAGCACCCTGTCCCCATGTTGATGAGGACAGGACCTCTTCCCGACAACCCTTGCCATTGGTTGTCGGGGTCTGCGGGCGGGGGCTTATCGGAATCTGGGAGTCCCCTCAAATAAGGGGGCCCCCAGATACCGGCCCCCCACCCTAAGTGAATGGATATGGGGTACATCGTACCCCTACCCATTCACCTGGAGGCAAAAAGTAAAAGTTAGTAAACACACAACACAAGGGTTTTTAAAATAATTTATTATTCTGCTCCGGATGCCCCCCCTGTCTTCTTTATTAGCTCTATTACCAGGGGGGGCTTCTTCTTCCACTCTCCGGGGGTCTTCTTCCACTCTCCGGGGGGGGGGTTTCTTTTTCCGCTCTCCGGGGGGGGGCTTCTCCGCTCTCCGGGGGTCTTCTTCTATCTTCGCCGCTCTCCGCTGTTGACTCGGCGCACCCCGGTTCTTCTGCAGCTGTCCGGTGCCTTCTTCTTCAGCGCTGGCTGCCTGCTATCTTCGTGTGTTAGCTCAATTAGTAACAGGCAGCCGGCGCGGTCTTCTGTGACGTCATCTTCTTCTCTTCTGTTCTTCTCCCCTCTTCCGATGTTGACTCGACGCCTCTTGACACTGCAATGATGGAAGCGCGCCTTGCATCCCATTTATATAGGCATCACCGTCCCATCATGCTCCGGCAGGTACCCACGAGGTGGGTGCCTACCCACGTGCACCCACCACGTGGGTACCTACCGGAGCATGGTGGGACGGTGATGCCTATATAAATGGGATGCAAGGCGCGCTTCCATCATTTCAGTGACAAGAGGCGACGAGTCAACATCGGAAGAGGGGAGAAGAACCTGACGTCACAGAAGACCGCGCCGGCAGCCTGTTAGTAATTGAGCTTACACACGAAGATAGCAGGCAGCCAGCGCTAAAGAAGAAGGCACCGGACAGCTGGAGAAGAACCGGGGTGCGCCGAGTCAACAGCGGAGAGCCGCGAAGATAGAAGAAGACCCCCGGAGAGCGGAGAAGCCCCCCCCCGGAGAGCGGAAGAAGAAACCCCCCCTGGAGAGCGGAGAAGACCCCCGGAGAGTGGAAGAAGACCCCCGGAGAGTGGAAGAAGAAGCCCCCCTGGTATTAGAGCTAATAAAGAAGACAGGGGGGGCCTCCGGAGCAGAATAATAAATTATTTTAAAAACCCTTGTGTTGTGTGTTTACTAACTTTTACTTTTTGCCTCCAGGTGAATGGATAGGGGTACGATGTACCCCATATCCATTCACTTAGGATGGGGGGCCGGTATCTGGGGGCCCCCTTATTTGAGGGGACTCCCAGATTCCGATAAGCCCCCGCCCGCAGACCCCGACAACCAACGGCAAGGGTTGTCGGGAAGAGGTCCTGTCCTCATCAACATGGGGACAGGGTGCTCTGGGGTGGGGGGCCCGCAGTGCGCCCCCCTGCCCCAGAGCACCCAACCCCCCCATGTTACGTTCGCGCGCTGCACGTCGGGAAAATGACGTCACACGCATGTGCAGTACGGCCGGCGCGGGAGCGCGCCTCATTTCAATTTTAAACGCCCCCCGGAGAGGAGGACCGCCTTGCGACGGCGGCACTTAAGTTACACGGCCTGAAATTTCTAGGTAAGTGCTTTGTGGATCAGGCACTTAGGTAGAAACTTTAAGTCAGTGTAACTTAACTGCTGAAAGTTAAGTTAGGCAGCTTTTTTGGGAATCAGGCCCAGGGTTCAGTAATAGCAGCCTATGTATTTCCTAAGGATAGGGGGCCAAATTCTCAAAAACGCCGCCTAACTTAACTTTCAGCAGTTAAGTTACACAGGCGTTAAATTTCTACCTAAGTGCCCGATCCACAAAGCACTTACCTAGAAATTTCAGGCCATGTAACTTAAGTGCCTCCGTCGCAAGGCGGTCCTCCTCTCCGGGGGGCGATTACAATTTAAATGAGGCGCGCTCCCGCGCCGGCCGTACTGCGCATGCGTGTGACGTAATTTTCCCGACGTGCAGCGCGCGAACGTAATTTACGCCGGGCTTTGTGGATTGCGACGGGACAATAAAGTTGCGACGGGTGAAAAAAAAAATACGCGCCGGGAAAAAAAATTAAAATTTAAAAAAAAAAAGCGGCGATCGGAAAAAAGGTCTGGTTTTACATGGTGTACTAACTTTACACATTGTAAAACCAGCCCTAATTTAACGCGTGCAAATCGTAACTTATGCAGAAAACACAAAGCTTAAAGCGGGGGTTCACCCTATCAACGAAAAAAAAAATTTTTTTTTTCTTTTACCATAAAATCAGGCATTGTAGCGCGAGCTACAGTATGCCTGTCCCGAATTTTTTACCCCCGTACTCACCTTGTACTCGTAGATCGAAGATACCGGGGAATGGGCGTGCCTATGGAGACGGAGGATGATTGACGGCCGGCTCTGGCGCGTCACGCTTCTCCGGAAATAGCCGAAATAGGCTTGGCTCTTCACGGCGCCTGCGCACAGGCTATGCGCAGGCGCCGTGAAGAGCCAAGACCTACTCCGGCTGTCTTCGGGGAGAGTGACGTGCCAGGGCCGGCCGTCAATCATCCTCCCTCTCCATAGGCACGCCCATTCCCCGCGGGAGCCGAAATCTACGATGTCCGATTACAAGGTGAGTCCGGGGTTAAAAAAATCGGGACAGGCATACTGTAGCTCGCGCTACAATGCCTGTCTCGATGGTAAAATCAAGCCAGTGAGGGTGAACTACCGCTTTAAATGCTTTGTGGATCTGCTTAAGTACTCATTTGCATGCGCTAGCCGGCATTTCGACTCAAAATGCCCCCAGAGGCGGATGCGGTACTGCATCCTAAGATCTGACAGTGTAAGTGTCTTACAGATGTCAGATCTTCTGCCTAACTTTGGAAAAATCCTTTTGAGGATCGTTTCCAAAGTTAGGCACAGAGATACGCAGGCTGAACAGCAGTTCCGCCTGCGTATCTCTTTTGAGAATTTGGCCCAGGGTTCTGTAATGGCAGCCTATGTATTTCCTAAGGATAGGGTTCTGTAATGGCAGCCTATGTATTTCCTAAGGATAGGGGGCCAAATCTTCAAAGGAGATACGCAGGCGGAACTGCTGTTCAGCCTACGTATCCCTGTGGCTATCTTTGGAACTGATCCTCAGAAGGATTTTTCCAAAGATAGGCATAAGATCCGACATCTGTAATAGACTTACACTGTCAGATCTTAGGATGCAGTACCGCATCCGCCGCTGGGGGCATTTCGAGTCGAAATGCCGCTTTGCATATGCAAATGAGTATTTAGGCACATCCACAAAGCTTTTTAACTTTGTGTTTTCTGCGTAAGTTACGTTTTGCATGAGTAAAATTAGGGATGCTTTTACAAGGCCTAAACTGTTTAGACCTTGTAAAAACAAACCTTTTTTTCGATCGCCGCATTTTTTTTAAAATTTCGATTTTTTTTTCCCGGCGCGTATTTTTTTTTTACCCGACGCAACTTTATTGTCCCGTCGCGATCCACAAAGCCCGGCGTAAAGTACGTTCGCGCGATGCACGTCGGGAAAAATGACGTCACACGCATGCGCCGAACGTCCGGCGCGGGAGCGCGCCTCATTTAAATAGGAATCGCCCCCTCGATCAGACGACCGCCTTGCGACGGAGGCACTTAGGTTACACGGCGTGTAATTTCTAGGTAAGTGCTTTGTGGATCGGGCACTTAGGTAGAAATTTAACGCCTGTGTAACTTAACTGCTGAAAGTTAAGTTAGGCAGGTTTTTTGAGAATTTGGCCCAGGGTTCTGTAATGGCAGCCTATGTATTTCCTAAGGATAGGGTTCAGTAATGGCAGCCTATGTATTTCCTAAGGATAGGGTTCAGTAATGGCAGCCTATGTATTTCCTAAGGATACGGTTCTGTAATGGCAGCCTATGTATTTCCTAAGGATAGGGGGCCAAATCCTCAGCCAGGCGGCGTAACTTAACCACTAGCCGACCAGCCACCGTCATTATACGGCGGCAGGTCGGCTCTCCTGGGCGAGAGCCCGTAGCTATACGTCCTATCGTAGAGCCGCCACTAGGGGGCGCGCGCGCGCCCCCCGCTCGCCCCCGACTCCCGTGCGTGTGCCCGGCGGGCGCGATCGCCGCCGGGCACACGCGATCGCTCGTTACAGAGCGGGGACCGGGAGCTGTGTGTGTAAACACACAGCTCTCGGTCCTGTCAGCGGGGGAAATGCTGATTTTCTGTTCATACAATGTATGAACAGAAGATCAGTGTTTCCCCTAGTGAGGCCACCCCCCCCCACAGTAAGAACACACCCAGGCATACTTAACCCCTTCCCCACCCCCTAGTGTTAACCCCTTCACTGCCAGTGGCATTTTTATAGTAATCTAATGCATTTTTATAGCACTGATCGCTATAAAAATGCCAATGGTCCCAAAAATTTGTCAAAAGTGTCCGAAGTGTCCGCCATAATGTCGCAGTAACGAAAAAAAATCGCTGATCGCCGCCATTACTAGTAAAAAAAATATATTAATAAAAATGCCATAAAAATACCCCCTATTTTGTAAACGCTATAACTTTTGCGCAAACCAATCAATAAACGCTTATTGCGATTTTTTTTACGAAAAATATGTAGAAGAATACGTATCGGCCTAAACTAAGGAAAAAAAATTTTTTTTTATATATTTTTGGGGGATATTTATTACAGCAAAATGTAAAAAATATTATTTTTTTTCAAAATTGTCGCTCTATTTTTGTTTATGGCGCAAAAAATAAAAACCGCAGAGGTGATCAAATACCACCAAAAGAAAGCTCTATTTGTGGGAAAAAAAGGACGCCAATTTTGTTTGGGAGCCACGTCGCACGACCGCGCAATTGTCAGTTAAAGCGTCGCAGTCCCGAATCGCAAAAAGTGCTCTGGTCTTTGACCAGCAATATGGTCCGGGGGGTAAGTAGTTAACTTTTACCATTTAAGTTACACTGGCGGAAAATTTCTACCTAAGTGCCCGATCCACAAAGCACTTACCTAGAAATTTTTGGCCGTGTAACTTAAATGTCTCCGGCGCAAGGCGGTCCTCTTCTGCAGGGGGCGATGACAATTTAAATGAGGCGCGCTCCCGCGCCGGCCGTACTGCGCATGCTCGTGACGTAATTTTCCCGACGGGCAGCGCGCGAAATTATGTTACGCCGGGCTTTGTGGATTGTGACAATAAAGTTGCGTCGGGTAAAAAAAAAGTTACGCGCCGAAAAATAAAATTCAAAATTTTAAAAAAATCGCGGCGATCGAAAAAAAGGTCTGTTTTTACAAGGTGTAAACAGTTTACACCTTGTAAAAGCAGAACTAATTTTACGTATGCAAACGTAAACTTACGCAGAAAAAACAAAGCTGAAAAGCTTTGTGGATCTCCGTAAGTCCTCATTTGCATACGCAAAGCGGCATTTCAATGCGAAATGCCCCCAGCGGCGGATGCGGTACTGCATCCTAAGATCTGACAGTGTGTCTTACAGATGTCAGATCTTCTGCCTATCTTTGGAAAACTGCTTCTGTGGATCAGTTCCAAAGATAGAAACATTGATACGCAGGCGGAACAGCAGTTCCGCCTGCGTATCCCTTTTGAGGATTTGGCCCAGGGTTCTGTACACAGCGGCTGAAGGTATTTGGTGACTCACGCTCTGCTGCGGACTTATTACATTAAAGTGTCTGTCAAGCCCATAATTATCTTCCTTTTCCAATTTGCTGTTGACAGTCGTTTCATTATCCCATTAGTATGACCGCGATTACTGCCAAGTGCTGAAAGGTCTCAGTAGCAACGTGTTTATAGACGGATATTTCAATGCTAAATGGAAAAAAAAAATGAACAGATTCCTCCATCTACACAAATGCTGCGGATGGTGGAATCCCCTTCGCCGGGACATTGTATTATGACAGCGGCTCCCACTGTCTTCCAACATGTTCATTTTATCACCTTCTGTTGAGCAGGGACGGCCACACTGGGATCGAAATTCAGCCAGTCCCTGCTAAACTATCGCAGGCCACATTAGCATTATGGTTGCCCTCCAAGGGCCAGTTGTATCTGGGGTGCGCTACGTACAGAGTGCAGGGTTCAGGAGTGCGTTATGTACAGAGTGCAAAGTTCAGGAGTGTGCTGTGTAGAGTTCAGAGTTCAGGAGTGTGCTCTGTAGAGTTCAAAAGTGTGCTACGTACAGAGTGCAGAGTTCAGGAGTGTGCTGTGTAGAGTGCAGAGTTCAGGAGTGTGCTGTGTAGAGTGCATAGTTCAGGAGTGTGCTGTGTAGAGTGCAGAGTTCAGGAGTGTGCTGTGTACAGAGTTCAGGAGTGTGCTATGTACAGAGTGCCAAGTTCAGGAGTTGGCTGTGTGCAGAGTTCAGAAGTGTGCTCTGTAGAGTGCAGAGTTCAGGAGTGTGCTCTGTAGAGTGCCAAGTTCAGGAGTTGGCTGTGTGCAGAGTTCAGAAGTGTGCTCTGTAGAGTGCAGAGTTCAGGAGTGTGCTCTGTAGAGTGCAGAGTTCAGGAGTGTGCTCTGCAGAGTGCAGAGTTCAGGAGTGTGCTCTGCAGAGTGCAGAGTTCAGGAGTGTGCTCTGCAGAGTGCAGAGTTCAGGAGTGTGCTCTGTACAGAGTGCAGAGTTCAGGAGTGTGCTGTGTACAGAGTGCAGAGTTCAGGAGTGTGCTGTGTAGAGTGCAGAGTTCAGGAGTGTGCTCTGCAGAGTGCAGAGTTCAGGAGTGTGCTCTGCAGAGTGCAGAGTTCAGGAGTGTGCTCTGTACAGAGTGCAGAGTTCAGGAGTGTGCTGTGTACAGAGTGCAGAGTTCAGGAGTGTGCTGTGTAGAGTGCAGAGTTCAGGAGTGTGCTGTGTAGAGTGCAGAGTTCAGGAGTGTGCTGTGTAGAGTGCAGAGTTCAGGAGTGTGCTACGTACAGAGTGCAGAGTTCAGGAGTGCACTATGCACAGCGTTCAGGGCCTTGCTGTGTACACAGTGCAGGATTTAGGAGTGTTCTATACACGATGTGAAACATGTCCGGTACTGGCTCTCCTCCTCCCATGGTGCCCAGATCATCTGCCTGTCGCCGCCGGGGTACCACCTATGTAAAGTAAAGTATTGTAAAGTTTGTAGAATTCTCCTCGGTAACGTCTCTAATATTCGCCTCTTTTTATCAAATGAAACCCCCAAACTCCTCATACCCCCCTTGTTATTTCTCGCCTTGACTATTGCAACTCCCTTCTCATTGGCCTGCCTCTCCATAGACTCCTTCCCTCTTCAGTCTATTATGAATGCTGCTGCCAGAATTATCCACTTTACCATCCGCTCAGTGTCTGCCAACCCTCTCCTCCAATCCCTACACTGGCTACCAACCCTCTCCTCCAATCCCTACACTGGCTACCAACCCTCTCCTCCAATCCCTACACTGGCTACCAACTATCTCCACCAATCACTACACTGGCTACCAACCCTCTCCTCCAATCCCTGCACTGGCTACCAACCCTCTCCTCCAATCCCTACACTGGCTACCAACCCTCTCCTCCAATCCCTACACTGGCTACCAACCCTCTCCTCCAATCCCTACACTGGCTACCAACCCTCTCCTCCAATCCCTGCACTGGCTACCAACCCTCTCCTCCAATCCCTACACTGGCTACCAACTATCTCCACCAATCACTACACTGGCTACCAACCCTCTCCTCCAATCCATACACTGGCTACCAACCCTCTCCTCCAATCCCTGCACTGGCTACCAACCCTCTCCTCCAATCCCTACACTGACTACCAACCCTCTCCTCCAATCCCTACACTGGCTACCAACCCTCTCCTCCAATCCCTACACTGGCTACCAACCCTCTCCTCCAATCCCTACACTGGCTACCAACCCTCTCATCCAATCCCTACACTGGCTACCAACCCTCTCCTCCAATCCCTACACTGGCTACCAACCCTCTCATCCAATCCCTACACTGGCTACCAACCCTCTCCTCCAATCCCTACACTGGCTACCAACCCTCTCCTCCAATCCCTACACTGGCTACCAAACCTCTCCTCCAATCCCTACACTGGCTACCAAACCTCTCCTCCAATCCCTACACTGGCTACCAACCCTCTCCTCCAATCCCTACACTGGCTACCAAACCTCTCCTCTAATCCCTACACTGGCTACCAACCCTCTTCTCCAATCCCTACACTGGCTACTAACCCTCTCCTCCAATCCCTACACTGGCTACCAACCCTCTCCTCCAATCCCTGCACTGGCTACCAACCCTCTCCTCCAATCCCTACACTGGCTACCAACCCTCTCCTCCAATCCCTACACTGGCTACCAAACCTCTCCTCCAATCCCTACACTGGCTACCAACCCTCTCCTCCAATCCCTACACTGGCTACCAAACCTCTCCTCTAATCCCTACACTGGCTACCAACCCTCTTCTCCAATCCCTACACTGGCTACCAACCCTCTCCTCCAATCCCTACACTGGCTACCAACCCTCTCCTCCAATCCCTACACAGGCTACCAACCCTCTCCTCCAATCCCTACACTGGCTACCAACCCTCTCCTCCAATCCCTACACAGGCTACCAACCCTCTCCTCCAATCCCTACACTGGCTACCAACCCTCTCCTCCAATCCCTGCTCTGGCTACCAACCCTCTCCTCCAATCCCTACACTGGCTACCAACCCTCTCCTCCAATCCCTACACAGGCTACCAACCCTCTCCTCCAATCCCTACACTGGCTACCAACCCTCTCCTCCAATCCCTGCTCTGGCTACCAACCCTCTCCTCCAATCCCTGCTCTGGCTACCAACCCTCTCCTCCAATCCCTACACTGGCTACCAACCCTCTCCTCCAATCCCTACACTGGCTACCAAACCTCTCCTCCAATCCCTACACTGGCTACCAAACCTCTCCTCCAATCCCTACACTGGCTACCAACCCTCTCCTCCAATCCCTACACTGGCTACCAAACCTCTCCTCTAATCCCTACACTGGCTACCAACCCTCTTCTCCAATCCCTACACTGGCTACCAACCCTCTCCTCCAATCCCTACACTGGCTACCAACCCTCTCCTCCAATCCCTGCACTGGCTACCAACCCTCTCCTCCAATCCCTACACTGGCTACCAACCCTCTCCTCCAATCCCTACACTGGCTACCAAACCTCTCCTCCAATCCCTACACTGGCTACCAACCCTCTCCTCCAATCCCTACACTGGCTACCAAACCTCTCCTCTAATCCCTACACTGGCTACCAACCCTCTCCTCCAATCCCTGCTCTGGCTACCAACCCTCTCCTCCAATCCCTGCTCTGGCTACCAACCCTCTCCTCCAATCCCTACACTGGCTACCAAACCTCTCCTCTAATCCCTACACTGGCTACCAACCCTCTTCTCCAATCCCTACACTGGCTACCAACCCTCTCCTCCAATCCCTACACAGGCTACCAACCCTCTCCTCCAATCCCTGCTCTGGCTACCAACCCTCTCCTCCAATCCCTACACTGGCTACCAACCCTCTCCTCCAATCCCTCCACTGGCTACCAACCCTCTCCTCCAATCCCTGCACTGGCTACCAACCCTCTCCTCCAATCCCTACACTGGCTACCAACCCTCTCCTCCAATCCCTACACTGGCTACCAACCCTCTCCTCCAATCCCTACACTGGCTACCAACCCTCTCCTCCAATCCCTACACTGGCTACCAACCCTCTCCTCCAATCCCTGCACTGGCTACCAACCCTCTCCTCCAATCCCTGCACTGGCTACCAACCCTCTCCTCCAATCCCTGCACTGGCCCCATAATCTTCTATTGCCTGGGGGCCCCATAATCTTCTATTGCCTGGGGGCCCCATAATCTTCTATTGCCTGGGGGCCCCATAATCTTCTATTGCCTGGGGGCCCCATAATCTTCTATTGCCTGGGGGCCCCATAATCTTCAATTGCCCGGGGGCCCCATAATCTTCAATTGCCCGGGGGCCCCATAATCTTCTATTGCCCGGGGGCCCCATAATCTTCTATTGCCTGGGGGCCCCATAATCTTCTATTGCCTGGGGGCCCCATAATCTTCTATTGCCCGGGGGCCCCATAATCTTCTATTGCCTGGGGCCCCCATAATCTTCTATTGCCTGGGGGCCCCATAATCTTCTATTGCCTGGGGGCCCCATAATCTTCTATTGCCTGGGGGCCCCATAATCTTCAATTGCCCGGGGGCCCCATAATCTTCTATTGCCCGGGGGCCCCATAATCTTCTATTGCCTGGGGGCCCCATAATCTTCTATTGCCTGGGGGCCCCATAATCTTCTATTGCCCGGGGGCCCCATAATCTTCTATTGCCTGGGGGCCCCATGAGTTGTCAGTCCGCCCCTGGTCATTGGTCAGCTTTAGGCAGACGGGTGGCAGAATAAAATATGTTGCTGGTTCCGAATGATTTTGAGAAAACAGCCTTATGCCCCGTACACACGATCACTTTTTGTGATGAAATAAAATGACATTTTTTAACCACTTAAGGACCGGACCAATATGCTGCCTAAAGACCCAAGGGGTTTTTACAGTTCGGGACTGCGTCGCTTTAACAGACAATTGCGCGGTCGTGCGACATGGCTCCCAAACAAAATTGACGTCCTTTTTTCCCCACAAATAGAGCTTTCTTTTGGTGGTATTTGATCACCTCTGCGGTTTTTATTTTTTGCGCTATAAACAAAAATAGAGCGACAATTTTGAAAAAAATTCAATATTTTTTACTTTTTGCTATAATAAATATCCCCCAAAAACATATATAAATTTATTTTTTTCCTCTGTTTAGGCCGATACGTATTCTTCTACCTATTTTTGGTAAAAAAAATCGCAATAATCGTTTATCGGTTGGTTTGCGCAAAATTTATAGCGTTTACAAAATAGGGGATAGTTTTATTGCATTTTTATTTTTTTTACTACTAATGGCGGCGATCAGCGATTTTTTTCGTGACTGCGACATTATGGCGGACACTTCGGACAATTTTGACACATTTTTGGGACCATTGTCATTTTCACAGCAAAAAATGCATTTAAATTGCATTGTTTATTGTGAAAATGACAGTTGCAGTTTGGGAGTTAAACACAGGGGGCGCTGTAAGAGTTAGTGTTCACTTTGTGTGTGTGTTTACAACTGTAGGGGGGTGTGGCTGTAGGACGCCACAGTGAAGCACGGGGAAGCCGTGTTTACATACGGCTCTCCCCGTTCTTCAGCTCCGGGGAGCGATCGCGACAGGGCGGCTATAAACGAATAGCCGCGCCGTCGTCCCGGATCGCTCCCCGAGGCTTACCGACCACCGCATGTAGCGGGGGGGTCCCGATCGGACCCCCGACCCACGTCAAGCAGAGGACGTACCGGTACGTACATGTGCCTGTCCGTGCCATTCTGCTGACGTATATCTACATGAGGAGGTCGGCAAGTGGTTAAAATGTCATTTAAAATGATGGTGTGTGGGCAAAACATCATTTTTAGTCTTCTGAAAAACGACCAAAAAAAAATTCGAACATGCTTCAATTTTTTATGTCATTTTTTAATTGTGTCATAAAAAATTATCGTGTGTGGGCAAAAAATGACGTTTTAAACCCGCACATGCCCAGAAGCAAGTTATGAGATGGGAGGTAAAACTACCGTTCATAATGGAGTAAGCACATTCATCACGCTGTAACAGACAAAAAAGCGCGAACCGTCTTTTACTAACACGGAATCAGCTAAAAGCAGCCTCAAGGCAAATAGAACTTCCCCTTAATGCCGCGTACAGACGGTCGTTTTTTGTGATGAAAAAAAACGACGTTTTAAAAAACGTAATTTAAAATGATCGTGTGGGGCAAAACGTTGTTTTATGTCTTCAAAAAAACGACCAAAAAAAAAATTCGAACATGCTCGAATTTTTTGTGTCGTTTTTCAAAACGTTGTTTTTTGTTTCACAGAAATTGACCGTGTGTAGCAAAAAACGACGTTTAAAACGACGTTTTTAAACCCGCGCATGCCCAGAAGCTAGTTATGAAGCGAGCTTCAATTGAAAAAAAGTGGTGAAACGTAACCGCGCTTTGCTAGAGCATTGTGAAAAAACGATGGTGTGTAGGCAACGTCGTTTTTGAAAATGATGTTTCAAAAACGTCGTTTTATTTCATGATTTAAAACGTCGTTTTTTTTCATCACAAAAAACGTCCGTCTGTACGCGGCATTAGAGTGCCGTCGCTTTGTTCATCATTTTTCAAAAACGATGGTGTGTGGGCGGGCAACATAATTTTTAATGATGAAGTTGGAAAAATTTAAATTTTTTTCATCACAAAAAGTGATGGTGTGTACGGGGCATTAGTCCCCGGAGCTGACATTGTATACATGTGGAATTATTTACATCTTTGAGAAACACAATTCCTGCTTGCTTAGTTAAAGTATCTGACACGTTTTTTCCCCAGGCCACCACAAGTGACATTTTTAACCACTTAAGGACCCTCTCACTCATATATGCGGCCACAACCGAGAGATCAATCTTTTCAGTGAGCGGTCCTGTAAACTGTATTGGGAAAATACTGCGCTGATCTGTGTAGGTGTGAGATTGGTGTTGAGTAAATGTTTAAACCAATCTCACAAAATATTTAAATCAGATTAAATACCAAGTGCTGCTGCAGGAAAAAAATGTCAGATAAAACATAAACAAAATATAAATAAAAATTAAGCTGCGCTGCGCGAACAGTAGATCAGATAAGATGATCATAAAACCAACATATGTAATGAAACATATAATGCTAACATATGAATGACATCCATACAATTATTGCTGATCAAAATGTTCATGTGAAAAAATAAATAGTTGAATAAAGTGACATGTGCATGCATAAGTCTCAGTGCAAAACACACATATATAGGGCCGGATTCAAGTAGATTTGCGCATTTATTACGGAGGCGCAGGGCAACGATTTTGCCCTGCGCCCCCGCAATTTTTTTGCGCTGCCCTCCATTCACGGAGCAGAAGCTCCGTAAATTGCGTGGGCGCGCCGGCAAAATGCCCGGCGCAATTTAAATGATCCCGTAGGGGGCGGGAATAATTTAAATTAGGCGCGTTCCCGCGCCGCGCCTAGAGCGCATGCTCCGTCGGGATACTTTCCCGACGTGCATTGCGGCAAATGACGTCGCAACGACGTCATTTGCTTCAAAGTGAATGTGAATGGCGTCCAGCGCCATTCACGATTCACTTACGCAAACTACGTAAATTTTAAATTTTGCGACGCGGGAACGTCGGGTATACGTAACATTGGCTGCCCCTGCTAATAGCAGGGGCAGCCTTACCCAAAAACCGCCGTACGGAAACAACGTAAATTGCGTACGCAGGGCTCGCGCAACGTTGTGAATCGGTGTTAGTATGCAATTTGCATACTATACGCTGAGCACAACGGGAACGCCACCTAGCGGCCATCGCAAGAATGCAGCCTAAGATATGCGGGCATAAGAGCCTTATGCCGCGCAGATCTTAGGCTGCAGTCGGCGTAACGAGGTTCCTGAATCAGGAGCACTCGTTACGCCGGGGCAAGTAAGCAATTGTGCTGTGTAACCTATGGTTACACAGGCGCAATTGCTTCTTGAATCCACCCCATAGTATCCAAGAGAAAATGTAAATAAGTTCAATCTCCGTGCAAGTTCAAAAATGCAAATCTCAGGAAAGTGCTGAAAGTATCCAGGAAACCGTGTCTTTGTAACCGGATAGAAGAAAGCCTCCACCTCTTGGGCCAGATCCTCAAAAGAGATAGGCAGACTTAACTGCTGTTCAGTCTGTGTCTAACTTTGGAAACGATCCTCAAAAGGCTTTTTCCAAAGTTAGGCAGAAGATCCGGCATGTGTAATTGAATTACACTGCCGAATCTTAGGATGCAGTACCGCATCCGCCGCTGGGGGCATTTCGAGTCGAAATGCCGTTTCTAGTATGCAAATTAGCACTTAAGGCGATCCACAAAGCTTTCCAGCTTCGTTTTTTTCGCCGTAAGTGTTATTTTGCAAGTGTAAAACTAGGGCTGGTGTTACAAAGTGTAAACTAGTCACACCATGTAAAGGCCCATTCCAGCGACGGCATTTGGTATGCATTCCCAAGGGAGAACTCCACGGCAATTTGTAAAAACAAAACCGGCATGGGTTCCCCCCCAGAAGCATACCAGGCCCTTAGGTCTAGTATGGGTTGTAAGGGGACCCCCCTACGCCGAAAAATCGACGTAGGGGGTCCCCCTACAATCCATACCAGACCCGTATCCAAAGCACGCTACCCGGCCGGTCAGGAAGGGAGTGGGGACGAGCGAGCGCCCCCCCTCCTGAGCCGTACCAGGCCGCATGCCCTCAACATGGGGGGGTTGGGTGCTCTGGGGCAGGGGGGCGCACTGCGGGCCCCCCCACCCCAGAGCACCCTGTCCCCATGTTGATGAGGACAGGACCTCTTCCCGACAACCCTTGCCATTGGTTGTCGGGGTCTGCGGGCGGGGGCTTATCGGAATCTGGGAGTCCCCTCAAATAAGGGGGCCCCCAGATACCGCCCCCCCACCCTAAGTGAATGGATATGGGGTACATCGTACCCCTATCCATTCACCTGTAGGCAAAAAGTTAAAGTTAGTAAACACACAACACAAGGGTTTTTAAAATAATTTATTATTCTGCTCCGGATGCCCCCCCTGTCTTCTTTATTAGCTCTATTAGCAGGGGGGGCTTCTTCTTCCACTCTCCGGGGGTCTTCTCCGCTCTCCGGGGGGGGTTTCTTCTTCCGCTCTCCGGGGGGGGGCTTCTTTGCTCTCCGGGGGGCTTCTTCCATCTTCTCCCCTCTTCCGCTGTTGACTCGGCGAACCCCGGTTCTTCTGCAGATGTCCGGTGCCTTCTTCTTCAGCGCTGGCTGCCTGCTATCTTTGTGTGTTAGCTCAATTTCAAACAGGCAGCCGGCACGGTCTTCTGTGACGTCAGGGTCTTCTCTTCCCTTCTTCCGATGTTGCCTCGTCGCCTGTTGTCGCTGTAATGATGGAAGCGCGCCTTGCATCCCATTTATATAGGCATCACCGTCCCATCATGCTCCGGCAGGTACCCACGTGGTGGGTGCACGTGGGTAGGCACCCACCACGTGGGTACCTGCCGGAGCATGATGGGACGGTGATGCCTATATAAATGGGATGCAAGGCGCGCTTCCATCATTACAGTGACAACAGGCGACGAGGCAACATCGGAAGAAGGGAAGAGAAGACCCTGACGTCACAGAAGACCGCGCCGGCTGCCTGTTTGAAATCGAGCTAACACACAAACATAGCAGGCAGCCAGCGCTGAAGAAGAAGGCACCGGACATCTGCAGAAGAACCGGGGTTCGCCGAGTCAACAGCGGAAGAGGGGAGAAGATGGAAGAACACCCCCGGAGTCCGGAGAAGCCCCCCCCCGGAGAGCGGAAGAAGAAACCCCCCCCGGAGAGCGGAGAAGACCCCCGGAGAGTGGAAGAAGAAGCCCCCCCTGGTAATAGAGCTAATAAAGAAGACAGGGGGGGCATCCGGAGCAGAATAATAAATTATTTTAAAAAGCCTTGTGTTGTGTGTTTACTAACTTTAACTTTTTGCCTACAGGTGAATGGGCAGGGGTACGATGTACCCCATATCCATTCACTTAGGGTGGGGGGCCCCCTTATTTGAGGGGACTCCCAGATTCCGATAAGCCCCCGCCCGCAGACCCCGACAACCAACGGCAAGGGTTGTCGGGAAGAGGTCCTGTCCTCATCAACATGGGGACAGGGTGCTCTGGGGTGGGGGGGCCCGCAGTGCGCCCCCCTGCCCCAGAGCACCCAACCCCCCCATGTTGAGGGCATGCGGCCTGGCACGGCTCAGGAGGGGGGGGGGCGCTCGCTCGTCCCCACTCCCTTCCTGACCGGCCGGGTAGCGTGCTTTGGATACGGGTCTGGTATGGATTGTAGGGGGACCCCCTACGTCGATTTTTCGGCGTGGGGGGGTCTCCTTACAACCCATACCAGACCTAAGGGCCTGGTATGCTCCTGGGGGGTGAACCCATGCCAGTTTTTTCTTTGAAAATTGGCATGGAGTTCTCCCTCAGGAATGCATGCCGAGCGACGCTGTCATTTTTTATTTTTTTTTCCCGACGCAACTTTTTTAAGCCGTCGCGATCCTCAAAACTCGGCGTAACGTAACTTCGCGCATGCGCAGTACGGCCGGCGCGGGAGCGCGCCTCATTTAAATGGGACTCGCCCCATTTGAATAGGAACGCCTTGCGCCGGCGGAATTTTAGTTACACAGCCTGAAATTTCTAGATAAGTGCTTTGTGGATCGGGCACTTAGGTAGAAATTTTAAGGCAGTGTAACTTAAATGGGATTTTTTAAGTTACGCCAGGTTTTTGTGGATCTGGCCCCTTATCTCAAATCTGCTTACCGACTTGAGTGGATCCCTAATGAAAGAGATCAAATGCACAAGCGGCTCATCAGCCCTGTAGTTTCTCGGACAATCCAGCAGAGCAAGTCTCCACCTCAGTTTCCACAATGTAACTCTCCAATTAGTCACCCCACGGATAACGATCCAAAAAGGAAAAGAGCCAACATAGAGCAGTATTGCAGGTATAAAATTAATTTATTAAAACAATGGGCTGCACTCACATTATAGCAGAAAACAGTGGGCGTTTTGTATGTAAAAGTTCAGCCGGCAGGCTCTCTCGTACCGCTCGTCCTTCCGGATGGCAGTGAGGGTACACAAATGGTGACGTTAGCACGCCGCTCCTCCCTACGCCGTTTCGTCCAATAGCAGAATTCCTCCAGGGGCAATCCTGTAAACGATAATGGTGGTCTCCGCGGCGCATTCGCCGCGAGATCACCGTTATTGGCGGCGGGAGAGCCCTCCGCCGCTTACCGGAGCCGTCGGCAGCGGCGGAGGCGATCGGGTCCTTCCTCCTGTTTGCTGTGGATGCGAGTGAGGGAAAGATGGCCCCCACCCGTCCCCATAGCATAGCAGGGCGGAAGCAACGTCAAAACGTCACTTCCGCCCATACTTCTTAAAGGGACATTTTCTTGTTATTATTTTTTGCATTTTAGTCTAAATATGAGTCTTTTTGACCTCAGATCTCATATGACCTGTCATGCTTTTTTCTATTACAAGGGATGTTTACATTCCTTGTAATAGGAATAAAAGTTACCCATTGTTTATTTAATTTTTTGTAAAAAATAATAAAATAAATAAAAATAAATAAGAAAACAAAAACAATTTTTTTTTTAAAGCGCCCCATCCCGACGAGCTCGCGCACAGAAGCGAACCCAAACGTGAGTAGCGCCCGCATATGAAAACGGTGTTCAAACCACACATGTGAGGTATCACCACGATCGTTAGAGCGAGAGCAATAATTCTAGCCCTAGAACTCCTCTAACTCAAAAGATGCAACCTATAGAATTTTTTAAACGTCGCCTATGGAGATTTTTAAGGGTAAAAGTTTGACGTCATTCCACGAGCGGGCGCAATTTTGAAGCGTGACATGTTGGGTATCATTTTACTCTGCGTAACATTATCTTTCACAATATAAAAAAAAAATTGGTCTAACTTTACTGTTGTCTTATTTTTTAATGGAAAAAAGTGATTTTTTTCCAAAAAAAGTGCGCTTGTAAGACCGCTGCGCAAATACGGTGTGACAAAGTATTGCAACGACCGCCATTTTATTCTCTAGGGTGTTAGAAAAAAAAAAAAAATATATATATATATATATAATGTTTGGGGGTTTTAAGTAATTTTCTAGCAAAAAAAAAACCTGTTTTAATCTTGTAAACACAGAGGGCTAGATTCAGGTAGAATTTGGCTGGCGTAGCGTATTTCAAATACACTACGCCGCTGTAAGTTTGAGCAGCAAGTCCTGTATTCACAAAGAACTTGCGCTGAAACTTACGGCGGCGCAGTGTAACTGGGCCGACGTAAGCCCGCCTAATTCAAAATAGGCTGGTTGGGGGCGTGTACTATGTAAAATACTAGTGACCCCACGTATTTGACGTTTTCAATGAACGGCGCATGCGCGGTCCGTGGACCTATCCCTATGACGTCGGCAAATCGTCATGCTTTCGACGTGAACGTAAATTACGGCCAGCCCCATTCACGGATGAGTTACGCAAACAACGTAAAATTTTCAAATTTTGACGCGGGAACGACGGCCATACTTAACATTGGCTGCGCCATGTATTTGGTGGTTTATCTTTGCGCCTGAAAACCCCTTACGTAAACGACGTATCTTTACTGCGACGGCCGGGCGTACGTTCGTGAATCGGCGTATCTAGCTGATTTACATATTCTAGGCGTAAATCAGCGTACATGCCCCTAGCGGCCAGCGTAAACATGCAGTTAAGATACGGCGGCGTAGGAGACTTACGCCGGCCGTATCTTAGCAACATTTAAGCGTATCTCAGTTTGAGAATACGCTTAAAGTTGCGACGGCAGGGAATCGGACTTACGACGGTGTATCTACTGATACACCTGTCGTAAGTCTATGTGAATCTACCCCAGAGTCTGAAAAACAGGTAAGGTCCTTAAGTGGTTAAAGAAAGGACTGAGATCAGTTTTTGGTAGAATTCCTCGTTTTACTTACAGGAGATGACAAGCTTTCTCTACAGTCAGGATGATGAAGCTTTTTTAGTACAAGGGGACTTGCACACGGCACACGGCACGGATTTATGAGCATCAGATCCCTGCCAGACAGTTCCTGCATAAAAACATAAGGATGGGATATACATGTATAGTAAATACGCGTATTCATGCGTTTTCGCGCATGCGCGTACACACATGTACAAGTTCTTCTTGCTTTTCTTGGATTCTGTTCAGTAATGTAGACTTTTATATATATTTTTCACCGATCTATGCGCAGTGCAAGTTTACATGTCTGTGTGTATGGGGGCATTATAAGCAATGGGCTTCACTTAGATCAGTGAAAAAACATGCCTGAGAGCCTAAAAAGGGACTATTCAAGGGGCCTAAAAGGGTCCAGCCTTCTGATGTATAGTTTTAGGATCTGTTATCCGTGCCATCCTAGGCGTGCGCACAGCAGTGTTGCCAACCTACAGGATTGAAATTTACTGGCACGACACCTGAAATTTACTGGCGCAGCCACTTTTTTACTGACATTTCACAAAAGTTACTAAATTACATTTTTAGGTGCAGATATCAGTGTTTGGGCTACAAACAAGTACACTAGGCAAATAGCAATGTGATTTAAGGTAGATATTAAGGTAAAAAAAAAACATATTTTTGTTATTTTCAATATAATAAGGGGAAATTATTTAGTCACCCCCCCCCCCCCTGTGGTGGCACAATCTCACCCTGCCTCCAATCTCCCCCAGGCTCCCTGCCTCCAATCTCCCCCTGCCTCTATTGTCCCCTGCCACCATCCCTCTCTGCGGTGCCACCAATCACCCCCTGCCTCCAATCACCCTCTATCACTAACACCCCCTGCCTCCAATCTCCCCCTGCCTCCAATCACCCCCTACCTCCAATCACCCTCTGTCACTAACACCCCCTGCCTCCATCCCCCTCTGTGGTGCCACCGCAGCCACCATCACCCCCTGTCTCCAATCACCCACTGCCACTAACACCCCCTGCCTCCAATCTCCCCCTGTCTCCAATGCCCCCTGCCTCCATCCCCCTCTGTGGTGCCACCACAGCCACCATCACCCCCTGTCTTCAATCACCCGCTTCTTCCAATCACCCTCTGCCACTAACACCCCCTGCCTCCATCCCCCTCTGCGGTGCCACCGCAGCCTCCAATCACCCGCTGTCTCCATCGTCCCGCTCTGTGGTGTCACCATCACCCCCCGCCTCCATCGGATCCACGTCTGCCACCATCACCTGATGTCACTGTCGGTTGGGCTGTCTGTCACTCTGTCCGTCCCCGACTCCCCTGTGAACTTTGTATTGCCTGGATGCAGCAGGCTGCTCCATTCCGCCGCCGCCGTGTGCTGCTCAGCCTTCGAGTCCTGACTCCTGCTCCAGTGCTATGCTCCTCCTGGTTAGTTACAGATTTAAAATTCTGGCGCGCGTGCGCCTGGCGGGATGTCCTCACACATCACTCGCCGGCGCCACGTGCAACAGCCTCTGTGAAATCCGCCCCCCACCGGTCGAATACAGCATATGCTCGGCAAGCTCCGGAACTGCGCATGCGCAGTTCCAACCCGAACCAATCTCGGCTATGTTTACTGGCACATTCCCTCAACTACAGACATTTATGGACAGGGAAAAAAGTGCCCATTTTTACGGACTGTCCGTAAAAATACGGACTGTTGGCAACACTGGCGCACAGGGTGTGCCTGGGCACACCCTAATCACCTCATGTGCATTACCATTAATGACTGACCCCCCTCGCAGCGCTGCTGGCTTTCCTCCTCTCCTCTCCTGCCACCTGCTGCAGACACACAGAGGATCTTCAGGATGGAGGGGAAGGGGACGGTAGATATGTCATTTACTGGCCTCTTATTTTTCTGAGAGCGATTGATACTGGTCACTCACTGTGTTCATTCATAACTTAAGCATAGTAAGCTGTGTTTCTGTTAACCGGTTCCCAACTGGCTCACGTACATATACAGGGGCAGAATGGCTTCCCTGCACAAAACCATGTACGGGTACGGGGTTCCTTTAACAGCCGCCGGAGGGACGCGCGCGCACCCGCTGCACGGCGGAGGACCCGATGCATTTGGCTGGCTGTCACGATCGCTGCCGGCCACGCCCGATTGCGTTGTTTGACATTTCCTCCCAGGCAAAACAGATTTAGTCACGCTCTGTAAATTGGCCAGACATGAATGATGTGACAGTGATATGTTTACACAGCGGAACTATAATAGCTTGAAATCTGAAGCCTGAAATCTCTTAGAGCAACATTTTTTTTTTGTTTTTATTACATAAAAAAAATGTTTTATTGCATTTTAGTCTAAATATGAGTCTTTTTGACCCCAGATCTCATATTTAAGAGGACCTGTCATGCTTTGTTCTATTACAAGTGATGTTTACATTCCTTGTAATAGGAATAAAAGTGCCCCAAATTTTATTTTTTAAAACAGTGTAAAAAAAAAAAAAAAAATGAAAGTAAATAAAATTTGTTTAAATCATCCATCCCGACGAGCTTGCGTGCAGAAGCGAACACATACGTGAGCAGCGCCCGCATATGAAAACTGTGTTCAAACCACACATGTGAGGTATCGCCTCATAGCGGGCGATCATATTACCCCTCCGCAACAACACCTCAGCATTCAGGATCTAAAAACCATAGCTGCGGACATAAAGGATACCCTGTCAGTGTCACTACAGTGCTCATCAGTGCCACTACAGTGCTCATCAGTGCCCTATGGTGCCACTACAGTGCTCATCAGTGCCCTATGGTGCCACTACAGTGCTCATCAGTGCCCTACGGTGCCACTACAGTGCTCATCAGTGCCACTACAGTGCTCATCAGTGCCCTACAGTCCCATATGGTGCCACTACAGTGCTCATCAGTGCCCTACAGTGCTCATTAGTGCCCTACAGTGCTTATCAGTGCCCTACAGTGCTCATCAGTGCCCTACAGTGCTCATCAGTGCCCTACAGTGCTCATCAGTGCCACTACAGTGCTCATCAGTGCCCTACAGTGCCACTTCAGTGCCCTATGGTGCCACTACAGTGCCCTACGGTGGCACTACAGTGCTCATCAGTGCCCTATGGTGCCACTACAGTGCTCATTAGTGCCCTACAGTGCTTATCAGTGCTCATCAGTGCCCTACGGTGCCACTACAGTGCTCATCAGTGCCCTACAGTGCTCTACGGTGCCACTACAGTGCTCATCAGTGCCCTATGGTGCCACTACATTAGTGCATATCAGTGATTGCTTATTAGTGCCATCAGTGATTGCTTATTAGTGCCATCAGTGCCCATCAGTGATTGCTTATTAGTGCTCATTAGTGAACTAATGCCACTCTAGTGCCCTTTAAGTGCACATCAGTGCCTGTCAGTGAGTGCTCATCAGTGCCACCCTGTCAGTGGATCCTCATCAGCACCCGTCAGTGCCGTAAAGATGTATAAATAAAGTGTGTTTTCATGTAACTCCCAGAATACAATTGTAACATTGTAAAATTAACATTGTACAGTATATGTATGTATGTGCGTAAAATACTGAGCAGCAATATTCAGGCATCATGAAGGGGTTAACCCACTGGATGATCTTTGTTTTAGTTCCGTTCACTGGCGTCAGCAGATTGTATCCTCCTACTTTTACTACGGTACTACTACAGAGATAACATTCTGAATTTGACACATTGCACAATGTTTTCTGGGGCAAAGGTTGGGAATCCCCGGAGTTCGTCTACATACGCCTTCTTGTTGTTTCCTGTCGGAGGGAAAGTGCCGAGTCATTTTACACTATTTTGCATACTTGGCCTTAAAGCTGGCCATACATGGATCAAAATTTGCCCATTTCACCTGCGATAGGTCGAGATTCGATCCATCCATGGGCAGGCTGATTGTACCCAAGTCGATTTATCAAATGATGATGATTTTTTTTTACATGTGATTACTTCCGGCAGCAACAGCAGCTAGTAGTAATCATTGGCCCAGATTCTCAAAGGCGTTACGCCGGGGCACCTTGATATGCGCGGCGCAATTGAACAGATGCACCGTCGTATCGGTGCGCCGTACCCACAGAACCAGGTACGCCAGAAATTAGTCTTGTTTCGATCGGCGCAACGTTTGTACGCCAGCGTAGCGTAGGCGCACATTTACGCCGAGAACGCCCAGCGCTCCCATTGATTTCATAATCAAATATGCAAATGAGGGATATACGGAGTTTCCCGAACTTACGACCGCCCGACGCAGGCTACGAGCGGTGCGCGTAAGCTGTTCGTCCGGTGTAAACTTGCCCCTCATAAAAGCAGGGGCAACTTTGCACCAGACGTGTGCAGGTCAGCTGGAGAGCAGCTTTAGCAGCACCCTTACGGACGAGCTGAGCAACCACACTTGCAGGACAAGACTTCTGTATGCCAACATGCCAGGGGCAGGCATGGTCATAGCACAACTAGTGTGCGCCCAGGCGCTTAGAATGAGAAGGAGAAGGGCATGGCAGCGTTTTTACCGAACGCCAATAGACGTCTTGACCATCGGGGAAGCAGAGGTGTATCGCCTCTTCAGATTTAATACTCAAGCCATCCAGGAAATAACCACAATCCTGCAGGATGACCTTACCAGCCCAACACACCGCTCACATGCAGTGCAGCCACTGATCAAGGTCCTGGCAACACTCCACTTCCTGGCCACTGGATCTTTTCAGCGCACAAGTGGAGGTGTGGCTGGGATGTCACAAACCAGCATGAGCAGATGTGTGCACCAGGTTGTCCCCGCAATCCTGAGACACATGTCCAACCAAATCGTCAGACCCACCCAGGAGGTCCAGCAGGATAAGGCAAGGGCAGATTTTGTCAGAATTGCAGGATTCCCACGCACCATCGGGGCTATTGATTGCACCCATGTGGCACTACAGCCCCCCCATGACACAGAGCACCTATTCCACAATAGGAAGCTCTGGCATTCTATCAATGTCCAGGTGATCGTGGATGCCCATGGCCTCATATGGCACGTCCGTGCCAAACACCCCGGATCCTGTCATGACAGCTTCATCTACCGCCAAAGCGACATCCCAATGGAGTTTGACCAGAACGTGTATGGGGACAGCTGGCTGGTTGGTGAGTGACATGGGTGTCAGGTATGACTGTCCCCCCCATGACGCAGACATTACGAGGGACACATGCATGACTAACATCCTCCTGTCTTTTCCCTTCCAGGTGACTCGGCATATGCACTTGGACCTCACATGATGACCCCATTCCGGAACCCACAAACCCCAGGAGAGGAAAACTACAATGCTGCACACATAAGTACCCGTGCAGTGGTGGAACAAACCTTTGGCCAAATAAAGTCCCGTTTCAGAAGCCTGGATAAGTCTGGGGGGACCCTGTTGTATTCCCCAGACTTTGTGTGCCAGATCATCGGGGCATGTTGCATTCTGCACAACTTCGCAGTGAGAAAGGGCCTGGAGATTGAACTACGTAATGACCTGAGCCCCCAACCCGACAATCCCCCCCTGCCTGAGGGTACCCCGTCTGCTGAGGGATCAGCAATCAGGAGATGCCTCGTTGAACGTCTCTTTGAACGTTAAACACACACATTAAAAATGGCACAATGTGAATGCACGCGTGCACACCACTGTGGTCCCTAGCACACACCCCCCACATGCACATCGAATTGGATTAGACCCAATCAAACCACATTGTTTTAGGGAGCAGTAACGCCGCGCCAAGGCTCCAATTATGTTACTGTACATTCATACACCTTTCACACGGCAGAGGGTGACACCCCTTTGCTGGCAGGAGTGTCAACCCCCCCCCCCCCATTCTCACACCAGTCACACTATTCTGCACGCCTCACCGTGTGCATTTGTCAAAAATAAATAAAAAACTCTTTACCAGAGCAATACTTAGAAAAATATAGAAAAAAAACTCTTTACACGAGCAATAATCATCACGAAAAAATAACGAATTGGCCTGCCTTCGGCCACGGCCCCTCAACTGCCTGGTTGGGGGGGGGGGGTTGCATCAGGCAGAGGAGCATCCACCGGGGCAGGAGGCCTGCCCTCTAATGCCACCGCTATCCTCCTCAGGAGGTTATTGGTCTCGGTTTGAACACCAACAATGGCAGCTGTGTGCCCCTGGACGGACTCATTTAGGGTCTGCACCTCTTTCACCAGGCTTGCTGTGGTGGTTTCGAGATCCCGCAAACGTGATAATTGCAGTGGTGTTGCCTGCAATGTCCTGAATCACATCGGTGACATGTCCCCTCTCCCCAAGGCTGTCAGCCACTCGAGTGAAGTCCTGGCCCATCGCACCCATAAGGCGGGTCTGGTCTTCCTGCGCAGTGGTCAGGGTCACAGACAGCAACTCGGGTACCCCCCTGGTTCTCGGCGTTGACCTCCTTGGTCCACGAGAGGCTTCAGGCCTGGCATAGGGGGAGGGATTAGATGGAGGGGGTGGGTTGGGGATGGAGACAGAGGGAGTGGCTGGGTTGGAGATGGAGTCCGAGGATATGGAGGATCGTGGGCTTGAGGTCCGGGATGGACCAGCCAAGCTTCCCAAATCCTCCATGAAAAGGGACAGTGACACCTCCTCCCCCAAATGCTCCGCATCCTGCAGAACCTCCTCAATGGAGGCGTGGCCACCACTCTCCTCCACCAATGCCGCTTGCCTTCCCTGGGGGTCAGGGGCATCTTCATCAGATGAAGATGGTGTGGGACGGGCAGGGACATCAGCATCAGGGGATGGTGTGGGACGGGCAGGGGCATCAGCATCAGGGGATGGTGTGGGACAGGCAGGGGCATCAGCATCAGGGGATGGTGTGGGACGGGCAGGGGCATCAGCATCAGGGGATGGTGTGGGACGGGCAGGGGCACGAGACGGGCCAGCTTCATCCTGGACACCTGTGGATGACACAAAACATTCACATGTTGGTGGACCCACAAACTTGTCACATATTCCCTTCCTCCCCCCACACACATGCTACACACCAGATAGTTGAAATAAACACTTACCTGTCCTCAAGGGCGGATGTACAGAATCATAGCCCGGCATTCCCTCAACTTGCACCCTGGTAAGGCACCGGGCAACTACCTCCTCATCTGGTGTCAGACAGATCCTTGAGGCAGGTCCCCCACCAGTGCCCCTGGCATGCCTCGCCATGAGGGCCATCTTGTCCTTGACCCTCCTCCTAAGATCATTTATTTTTTTGCCTATATGATGGGGCCTCCTCGCCCACAGCATTCACTTGATCCGTTATCCTCTGCAGGATCTCATCCCTTCGCCCCTTGCTTGTAGTTTTACTCCTGGACCCATGGAGGCGGTCATAGTGCCTCTCCATGCCTGCGAGAATGATGGCCCTCTCATCATGAGAGAAATTATTTTTCCTTCTCCTTGTACGCTTCAGCAGACATGGCAAAGCACTGCAAAAGTAAGCTCACCACCAACAGAAAACTAACAGGTGTACTTTTGCACACGATGGGCGCATGTCTGGGCGTATTTATGCACTTGGTTGGAGCAACTCGCCAATCACGTTGTGCGCATGCGCATAGGGGCGGGGGACACCCGGTCACGTGACGGCGCATGCGCCGTCCGTTCAGACCATCATTTGCATAAGGTCACGGTTCATTTAAATGTATCACGCCCACTTCCTTCCTACTTTCACTTACGCCCACATACGCCCACGAATTTGCACTACGCTGGCGCAAATTTGAACGCCGGTGCTTCGGGAATACGGAGCTTACCTCTCTTAGTTAGGATGGCGTAGCGCATCTTTGATGCGCTACGCCCGCATAAGGATGCGCCGATATACGAGAATCTGGGCCATTGTGTTCTGTGGCCCAGGAAGGCTCCCTGCCCCCCTCCCCCCCCCCTGCAAAACACAATTAGGTAGATTCACAAAGAGTTAGGCCGGCTTATGTACAGATAAGTCGACCTAACTCAGAATCTAAGCCGGCCTATGTTTAAGTGTATTCTCAAACAGAGATACACTTAAAGCGGGAGTTCACCCATTTGTTAAATTTTTTTTTTTCTCCCCTTAGATTCCTGCTCGTTCGGTCTAGGGGAATCGGCTATTTGTATTAAAATATGAGCAGTACTTACCCGTTTTCGAGCTGCATCTTCTTCCGTCGCTTCCAGGTATGGGTCTTCGGGAGCGGGCGTTCCTTCTTGATTGACAGTCTTCCGAGAGGCTTCCGACGGTCGCATCCATCGCGTCACTCGTAGCCGAAAGAAGCCGAACGTCGGTGCGGCTCTATACTGCGCCTGCGCACCGATGTTCGGCTTCTTTCGGAAAATCGTGACGCGATGGATGCGACCGTCGGAAGCCTCTCGGAAGACTGTCAATCAAGAAGGAACGCCCATTCCCGCAGCCCATACCCGGAAGGGACGGAGAGGATGCATCTCGTAAACGGGTAAGTACTGCACATTTTTTAAAACAAATAGCCGATTCCCCTAGAGAAAATGAGCAGGAATCTAAGGGGGAAAAGTGCCCTCTAAGGGTGAACCTCCGCTTTAAACATATATAAGATAGGCCGGCTTGCGCCATTCTATCTTAGGTTGCAATGTTTCTTTTGGCCGCTAGATGGCGCTGCCATTGCGGCCGGCCTAGATTATGTAAATGAGGGGATACGCCGATTCCCGACGATTTACGAGCGTACGCCGGGCCTACACCGTCGAGTTACGTCGTTTCCGTACGCGATAGGCCGCCTAAAGTTATTCCACCTTTGAGGTGGAATAACAATGTTAAGTATGGCCGCTGTTCCCGCCACGAGGTTCGAATTTTTTACGTCGTTAGCGCAAGTCGTCCGCGAATCGGGATTTACTTCGTTTACGTATGCGTCTAATTTAATAGGCCCGTACGGCCTACTTAACCGCAATGCGCACTGGGAAATGTAGTTGCCCGGCGCATGCGCAGTGTAAAAAACGTCAAAAAACGTGAGGTCAAGCCTCATTTCAATACTACACGCCCCCCTCCCAGTCATTTGAATTTGGCGCGCTTACGCCCGCTCGTTTTAGGCTACGCCGCCGAAAATGTGAAGGTAAGTGGTTTGAGAATCACTTCTAACCTAAATAATTTTCGGCGGTGTAGCCTAAAAAGAGTAGGCTAGGCCGTCCTAATTTTAGGCGCCCGTACGTGAATCTACCCAAATAGTCTTGTGAAAAGCATTCCCCCATCAACACTGACTAAGGAAATCAAAGAATTGTCTTTCCTTCCAACTGTGGTGGTAGGAAAGAAAATCGAATCATCTACCCTTTCGCTGCCAGGTTCATACATGGTACGGACCTGACAGCGGGGAGGTTGACACGCGATCCGGTGGCTGCAGTCACCAGTGTGTGAACCTGACAGGCAAACTTCTTCCTGTCAAGTGAAAGCATTCGGGCGGCTGCGCTCACGCACACCCCCGGTACCGCTCTCCTCCCCTTCTTCTTGTTGTGATCCGGAAAACAACGTCTATTACATCACTTCCGGGTCAGCCTCTTGGTGTCCCCAGCTAGCTCAGCCAGGAAGTAATGTTTTGCAATGTGATCTCCATTGCAAAGCATTCTTTGGAGCCCAGAGGAGAAATTGGGGGTCTTTTATACCCTTCATGTATCATTAAAGAGAACCTGTCACCTAAAAAACATCACATAGCCAGTGGCGGTGCGCCCATAGAGGGCGCAGGAGCGTTGCCCCCTCTCGCTCCTGCACCGCCACTGAAAACAATACATAGATTCATGCATTGCATGAATCCATGTATTGTCGCTGCTGCCGCCCGCTATTCAGATAGCGGGCCCCCGGGCGAGCGCCGGCCATCTGAATAACGGCAGCTGGTTGGCTGTGGAAGTGTCTATCAGAGCCAGCGACTCTGATAGGCTTTCCGATTACAGCCTGAGGACTGTAATCGGCTTCCAAATAGTTAACCAGGGGACACACGGTGTGTGCGTTCCCTGGTTAACACTGACACGCATCTCAGCCAATCAGGTTCACCGGATCCGGTAACCTGATTGGCTGAAGCCACATCGAGGGCGGGAGAAGACATCGAAGGATCGTGGAGGAGGATGGCTGACCAATAAAGGTAAGTGCCGGGTGGGGGGAGGGGGAAATCCGACTGCATTTTAGGGGAAAACTGGCGGCAATTGATGGTCACAGTGGCGACAATGGCATGGCACAGTGGCTGCGTTTGGCATGGCACAGTGGCGACAATTGATGGGCACAGTGGCGACAATGGCATGGCACAGTGGCTGCGTTTGGCATGGAACAGTGGCGACAATTGATGGTACAGTGGCTGCGTTTGATGGCATGGCACAGTGGCTACAATTGATGGGCACAGTGGCTGCGTTTGATGTCATGGCACAGTGGCTGCGTTTGATGGCATGGCACACTGGCGACAATTTTATGGTACAGTGGCGGCAAATTGATGGGCACATTGGCAGCAATTGATGGGCACAGGAGGCTGCAATTGATGTTTTTATTTTTTTTCGTGTGTTGCGCCCCCCCCCAAAAAATTTGGAGCACCAGCCGCCACTGCACATAGGGGTCTTTTTGTCTAGGGGCTGGGCGTTCCTATTTTGATTGACAGTCTTCCGACAGGCTTCCGACGGTCGCATCCATCGCGTCACGATTTTCCGAAAGTAGCCGAACGTTGGTGCGCAGGCGCAGTATAGAGCCGCACCGACGTTTGGCTTCTTTCGGCTACTCGTGACGCGATGGATGCGACCGTCGGAAGCGTGTCGGAAGACTGTCAATCAAAATAGCAACGCCCAGTCCCGAAGCGGCGGAGAAGATCGCTCTCTACAACGGTAAGTACAGCTTCGATTTTAAAACAACTAGCCGATTCCCCTAGACAAAGGGCCATATTCTCAAACAAGTTACGCCGGTGTATCTACTGATACACCGGCGTTAATCGAATTTCCCGCCGGCGTATCATTGTTTTGCTATATGAGGGGTAACCTTACGCCAGTCCCACGTAGGCCATGTTAAGTATGGCGTCGGGTCCGCGTCGTCTTTTCCCGTCGGGTACCTCGTTTTACTAAGTCGTTCTTGAATACGACTTTACGTCAATGACGCACACGTCGGCGTCATTGACGTTTTCCATCAAGAACTGGAGCATGCGCACTGGGCTATTTTAAGCCCGGCGCATGCGCAGTTCGAACGGCACGGGGGCGCGCTTAATTTAAATACAAGTCGCCCCCTTGGAATTACGCGGGGATACGCCGGGCCAATTACACTACGCCGCCCCAAACTACGGAGCAAGTGTTTGGGGAATACGGCACTTGCTCCTGTAAGTTGGGGCGGCGTAGTGTAAATGGCTTACGCGACGCCGCCGCAGGATCTACGAGAATATGGCCCAAAATGAGCATCAATCTAAGGGTAAAACATTTTTTATGGGTGAACTCCCGCTTTAAGCGTTGGTGATTGATTTTTTTTTTTTTTTTTATCAGACGCCCTTTCTGACCCATGTTAGGCTGGGTTCACACTACGGTTTTCCCGTCCGTCAGCCGCATACGATTTATATGAAAAAACGTATGCGGCTGAAACGGACGGGAACGTATGGAACCGCACATATGTACGTTTTCCATTGACATTAATGTTAAAGGAAAACGTATGCGGTTGCCATACTGTTTTAAAAACGACCGCAAAACCGTGGTTGAACACGGTTTTGCGTACGTTTAAAAAACGTTTTGCCAGCAAATCGTACGCACCCGGATGCATCTGAGTGCATACGATTTGCAATGCATTCTCTATCTATACGTTTTCCCGTCCGGGCCCGTACGTTTTCAATACTGAAATCGTATGCGGCTGACGGACGGGAAAACCGTAGTGTGAACCCAGCCTTACTGTGAAGCGATGATGATCACTTGCTCCTGGCTAGGAACAGTCAGGAGGGCACGTTAAACCTGATGGCTGACTGCTGCCATCTGGTGGCGAACAACAAGATAAGCCAATCTCCTCCTTTTTCTTTCTCCCCCTTTTCGAGCCTTTTGATTTTATTGAATTTTTTTTTTCTTCTTGATTTTTGTTTTTATTCACCACGCGCTTTATCTCAGGACCCCCACGAGCATCGGACCCTGCGAGCTACCACTATGGCGAATTTTTTCCCTGCCCGTGCTTTTTTTTTCTACTGACGGGCTCCAGGCACTTCTCACCATTACTCACCAGACAAAGTTTTTTTTTGTTTGATTGCCTTTCAGAAAGGCTGTGTCTTTTTCTCTATGTGTTCTATTATTAGTGTGGTTTATACAATCTATACACTAGGGGCCATATTCTTGAATAAAGTAGGCGGGCGGCGCGTAAGCCATTTACACTCCGCCGCCCCAACCTACAGGAGCAAGTGCTGTATTCCCCAAACACTTGCTTTGTAGTTTGGGGCGGCGTAGTGTACTTCGCCCGGCGTATCCTCGCGTATATCCAAGGGGGCGGCTTCTATTTAAATTAAGCGCGCCCCCGATTAGATCGAACTGCGCATGCGCCGGGCTTAAAATAGCCCAGTGCGCATGCTCCAGTTCCCGGCGTAAAACGTCAATGACGCCGACGTGTGCATCATTGACGTAAAGTCGTATTCGCGGACGACTTAGTAAAACGATGTACCTGACGGGAAAACACGGCGCGGACCCGACGCCATACTTAACATGGCCTACGTGGGACTGGCGTAAGGTTACCCCTCATATAGCAGGGGTAACCTTATGCCTACGCAAACGACGTTAGCGACGGTTACGCGACGCGATTTTGTTCGTGAATCGGCGTATCAGGCTCATTTGCATAAACAAATGAGACCTGAAAGTAAACGCCACCTAGCGGCCGGCGGAGTAATTACATTTAAGATCCGACAGTGTAAGTGACTTACACATGTCGGATCTTCAGCGTATCTATGCGAAAATGATTCTAAGAATCACTCGCATAGATACACTGGCCAAAAAAGAAAGATACGACGGAGTATCCTGAGATACTTCATCGTAACTTTACTCAGAATATGGCCCTAGGTATTTTGTTACCTTGTTTAGGAACCCTGGTTGCTGCCGTTCTGTGTTCCCGAAGAGTGCACTTGGAAGGAGATTTCTCTATCCAGGTGTACTACTTTAGAAAGTGTTATTAATGCTCTAAAGTGTACTGAATCTATACCTCTTGCTGCTGGATTTATTTCCAAGTACTTGTATTCTTCTTTTACTTCACCCTTTTCTTCTGCTTTTTCTATTCTAACCCCACCCCCTCCCCCTATCCCCAAAATGCTACCTGATTTTTGATACTGAGTCACCTGATCAACACAGATCTTTAACACAGGGCCACCAGTTGTACCACCGAAACCTCTTTCCCTGCCCCACCCCTAAGTCCGCCCCTAAACACGCCCTTGTAAATTATCTCATGAAATTACACTGTTAAATGTTTTCAGCAGAATTAAGTTCCAAAAATAAATAACAGCAACTTTAACAATATTAACATAAAGCATAGCAGTACCCATCAAATGCAGCCACACTGTGCCCATCCAATGCAGCTTTACGGTGCCCATGAATGCACAGTCACTGCCCCCATCAATGCAGCCTCACTGTGCCCATCAAATGCAGCTTTATGCAGCCTCACTGTGTCCATAAATGCAGCCTCACTGCCCGTTAATGCAGCCTCACTGTGAACGCAGCCTCTCTGTGCCTGTGAGGCCAGAGGCAAAACTAGAACCTTCAGGGCCCCCGATGCAAGAAACCATGAAGGGCCTCCTGACCCCCGGAGCGACCCAGCCCCATGCTTTAGAGGGCCCATGTGTCACCCCTGTACACCTGGATAGGAAGAGGGCCGGGGGCAGAATACAGAGGAACCAATCCCCTCCATTTTCCCATCCCCGATCCCATTCCCCCATCACTGCTACCACCGCTCACTGTCACTCATCCAAGCCCCATGCTTCAGGGGGCCCATGTCTCACCCCTGTACACCCGGATAGGAAGGGCAGCGGGCTGCATATAGAGGAACCAATACCCTCCATTTTCCTCTTGCAGTCACAGGTGGTGGAATCAGTGGCGGGGGTGGTGGGATCTGTGGTGGCTGTGAAGGAGGTAAGATCACTGGCAGCATGGGACTGGTATGAGTGACAGTGGGCGGTGGTAGCAGTAATGGGGGGAATGGGACAGGATCAGTGGTGGTGGGTTGGATGGGGTGAGTGGCAGCAGTGGTGGGGGGGATGGGATCAGTGGTGGCTGTGAGGGGGGTTAGATCACTGGCAGTGGTGACGGTGAGGGGTAATGGGATCAGTGGTGGTGGTGGAATCAGTGGCGGGGGTGGTGGGATCGTGGTGGTGGTGGTATCAGTGGTGGGGGTGGTGGGGTCAGTGGTGGTGGTGGGGGGATGGGATCAGTGGTGGCTGTGAAGGAGGTAAGATCACTGGCAGTGGTGACGGTGGGGGGTGGGATCAGTGGTGGTGGTGGTGGGATTAGTGTCAGGATCAGTGGTGGCTGTGAAGAAGGTAAGATCACTGGCAGTGGTGACGGTGGGGGGTGATGGGATCAGTGGTGGTGGTGGGATCGGTGGCGGTGGGATCGATGGTGGTGGTGGGATCAGTGGCGGGGGTGGTGGGATCAGTGGTGGCTGTGAAGGAGGTAAGATCACTGGCAGTGGTGACGGTGGGGGGTGGGATCAGTGGTGGTGGGATCAGTGTCAGGGGTGGTGGGATCAGTGGTGGCTGTGAAGGAGGTAAGATCACTGGCAGTGGTGACGGTGGGGGGTGGGATCAGTGGTGGTGGTGGGATCGGTGGCGGTGGGATCGATGGTGGTGGTGGGATCGGTGTTGGTGGGATCAGTGGCGGGGGTGGTGGGATCAGTGGCGGGGGTTGTGGTATCAGTGGCGGGGGTTGTGGTATCAGTGGCGGGGGTTGTGGTATCAGTGGTGGCTGTGAAGGAGGTAAGATCACTGCCAGTGGTGACGGTGGGGGGTGGGATCAGTGGTGGTGGTGGGATCGGTGGTGGTGGTGGTGGTGGGATCAGTGTCGGGGGTGGTGGGATCTGTGGTGGCTGTGAAGGAGGTAAGATCACTGGCAGTGGTGACGGTGGGGGGTGGGATCAGTGGTGGTGGTTGTGGGATCGGTGGTGGGATCAGTGGCGGGGGTGGTGGCTGTGAAGGAGGTAAGATCACTGGCAATGGTGACGGTGGGGGGTGGGATCAGTAGTGATGGTGGGCATGGGCGTCCTCTGAAATTTTTTCAGGGGGGGGCGCTTCAGCAGCAGCGATACACAGTCACATTTTACCCTTTCTTCGACCGCAAGCAGGGGTTAAAAGCGCCCCCCCCCCCCCATGTTAAAATGTAAAAACACCTTACTGTGCATCTTTCAATATCTCTTTGTCACTACTGTATACCCCCTCTCCACAACGGCACCTCTGGACCCCTTTACATTACACAGCACCTCACAGCTCTGGACCTCTTTACATTACACAGCACCCCACAGCTCTGGACCCCCTTACATTACACAGCACCCTGCATCACTGGACCCCTTTACATTACACAGCACCCTGCATCACTGGCCCCCTTTACATTACACAGCACCCTGCATCTCTGGTCCCCTTTACATTACACAGCACCCTGCACCTCTGGACCCTTTTACATTACACAGCACCCTGCACCTCTGGACCCTTTTACATTACACAGCACCCTGCACCTCTGGACCTTTTTACATTACACAGCACCCTGCACCTCTGGACCCTTTTACATTACACAGCACCCTGCATCACTGGACCCCTTTACATTACACAGCACCTTGCATCACTGGACCCCTTTACATTACACAGCACCTTGCATCACTGGACCCCTTTACATTACACAGCACCCCTTTTCCTTGACTGAAACACTACACTATATTGACAGTGGGCCATATTCTGAGTAAAGTTACGATGGAGTAACTCAGGATACTCCATCGTAACTCCCTTTTTTGACCCGTGTATCTATGCTCCTGATTCTTAGAATCATTTTTGCATAGATACACTTAAGATCCGCCATCTGTAAGTCACTTACACTGGCGGATCTTAAATGCAATGACGCCGGCCGCCGCTAGATGGCATTTACATGAAGGAGTCATTTGCATATGCAAATGATCCTTCTACGCCGATTCACGAACGAGTTCGTGTCGCGTAACCGTCGCTAACGTCGTTTGCGTAAGCGGAAACTTACCCCTGCTATATGAGGGGTAAGTTTCCGCAAGTCTCGCGTAGGCCATGTTACGGATGGCGTCGGGTCCCCGTCGTGTTTTTTCGTCGGATACGTCGTTTACGTAAGTCGTTCTTGAATACGACTTTACGTCAATGACGCACACGTCGGCGTCATTGACGTTTTCCGCCGAGAACTGGAGCATGCGCACTGGGCTTTTTGCAGCCCGGCGCATGCCCAGTTCTTTTGTATCGGGGGCGCGCTTCATTTGAATAGAAGCCGCCCCCTTGGAGATCCGCCAGGCTACGCCGGGACACTTACACTCCGCTGTCCCAACTTATGGAGCAAGTGTTTGGGGAATACAACACCTGCTCCAGTAAGTTGGGACAGCGGAGTGTAAGTGCCCTAAGCGAAGCAGGCGGATATTTACTCAGAATATGGCCCAGTATATTTATTTCAGGTCTAAAAGAGGAACCTTTTGGAATGAGGGACAAATGGATTTGATTCCAGAAGAGGGACAGGCACTCTAAATAAGGGACAACTAGAAACGATGCCGTAGGCTACAACTCTGTGTTGTGTTTGCTCTGCATTTCCAGACTTGCTAAAAACACATCAGAAAATAGTCTAGTGTTATCTGTGGCAACAGATGTTGGAACAAACAAAGCACAGGCCTTGTAAACTATATAAAACGGCGCTCCTCTCCCTCTGTCCTCTGGCGCTCGTATCGTATGTCACGGAGCTGGGTCTGTGTGCAAGGTCCAGCCCCCCTAGTTCGGCTTGTGTGATAGGCGGAACACTAGAAGACTATCAGACGAGCCGAACTAGGGAGGCAGGACCTTGCACACAGACCCAGCTCCATGACATAAGAAACGAGCGCCGGAGGACAGAAGGAGGGGAGCGCTGCATTCGCCGCGTAAAGTGGCCCAAGGGCCAGTTCAGGCCCTGCTCCTGGCTCTCCCTGTCGATTCCAGGGGGGGGGGGGGGGCAAATGACCCCCCTTGCCCTATGGAGCGGACGCCCATGATGGTGGGATCGGTGGTGGTGGTATCAGTGGTGGGGTGGTGGGATCGGTGGTGGTGGTAGGGTTGGAAGTAAGAGGCAGAGGTGGTGGAGGAGGATGGCACCGGTGATAGGGAGAAGATCTGTGGTGGTGAGGGGGGTCAGTAAGGCAGAGGTTGGGATCAGCAGCACTGACTATTATGTCACTTACTTACTTTGTCAGTCAAATCCTTCCTCTTCATCGTCACTACCATGCCTCCAGGCCATGCCTCCAGTGTCATGGGATCTCCTGCAGAGGGGAGAGCTCCTCCCCCTTCGCTGCATTGGTGTCAGTTGGTCAGCCGGTGTTCAGCGTCTTACATTGCTTTCCTTTCCTATGGCTCGGTAGCAGCCTTTCCTCAGCGAGCAAACAACCCCCCCATCTGACCCCCCCCCCCCCCGCGCGCAGTGTAACAAGGTCCCTAACCCCTAGATGGCTAGTGTCATAGGCGGAACACTGATACTATCGCACAAGCTGTTCTAGGGGGGGGCGGGACCTTGTTACACAGTGCACTGATCACAGACACAGCCAGCTCCATAACACACAATGGGACATCCACGCTGTGTGTGCGAGAAAACATAACAAGAGGAGGAGAGAGGGAGGGGTGCGCTGCAGCCTCCTCACCTCAAAGTCGCGCCTCAGCTCAAAGCCGCTGTGTGTTCTCTGGCTGATCGCTTCAGCCAGGAAACGATCAGCCTGGTCCACCCCCACTCCTCACTCGCCCTGAATGAAATTCCACTCGCAAATTGCGAGCAGGCGAGTGGAATTTTTGAGGGATGTTTAACACTATTTTGAAAGTTTATTGTAGGGTCACTGCTGGTGGCAACTTTACCTGAGACCGATGGCCTACTCATCCCTGGGGAAGAGCCCGTTGATCATTTCGCACAACACAAAAGGTTTGAACATACCTGAGAAAAGGACATCCTTACTCAGAGAACTTAACCACTTGCCGCCCGCCAATGACAGATTGACGGCGGCAAAGTGGTTGTAGAATCCTGACCGGACGTCATATGATGTCCTCAGGATTCTAAGCCGCATCGCGGCGATCGTTGTTGCGGGGTGTCAGTCTGACACCCCGCAACACCGATCTCGGTAAAGAGTCTCTCACGGAGACACTTTACCACGTGATCAGCCGTGTCCAACCACGGCTGATCACGATGTAAGCAGGAAGAGCCGTTGACGGCTCTTCCTCACTCGCGTCTGACAGACGCGAGTATAGGAGAGCCGAACGGCTGCTCTCCTGACAGGGGGGGTTCGCGCTGATTATTTATCAGCGCAGCCCCCCCTCGGATCGCCACATGGACCACCAGGGAAGCCCACCCTGGACCACCAGGGAAGGGCAGATCCAAAAAAAAGGCAAAAAAAAAAAAAAAGGCTGTAAAAAAAAAAAAAGATAGGAAAAAAAAAAAAAAAAAAAAAAAGCATTAAAAAAAAAGATGCAAATCAGTGCCCACAAATGGGCACTGACTGGCAACATAGGTTAATCAGTGCCGCCCCAGTGTCCATCAGTGCCACCCTACAGTGTCCATCAGTGCCCATCCATGCCCAGTGCCCACCTATCAGTGCCCATCTGTGCCACCCATAAGTAGCCATCAGTGCCACCCATAAGTGCCGCCCATGAGTGCCCATTTGTGCCGCCTATGAGTGCCCAGTGCCGCCTGTGTGTGCCCATCAGTGCCGCCTATGTGTGCCCATCAGTGCCGCCTATGTGTGCCCATCAGTGCCGCATACAAGCGCCGCCAATCAGTGCCACCTCATCTGTGCCCGTCAGTGCCGCCATATCAGTGCCCGTAATTGAAAGAGAAAACTTACTTATTTACAAAAAATGTAACAGAAAAAAAAAAAAAAAAATTTTTTTTCAAAATTTTCAGTCTTTTTTTAGTTGTTGCGCAAAAAAAAAAAATCGCAGAGGTGATCAAATACCACCAAAAGAAAGCTCTATTTGTGGGAAAAAAAGGACGCCAATTTTGTTTGGGTACAGTATAGCATGACCGCGCAATTGCCATTCAAAGTGCGACAGTGCTGAAAGCTGAAAATTGGCTTGGGCAGGAAGGTGTATACGTGCCCTGTATGGAAGTGGTTAAAAGAGGTAAGCCCCACTTTGTCTTCCTACAGGAGACCCACTTTAAAACGGGGCAAGTTCAAAAACTGACCAATACCTACTTTACCACAGCGCATCATGCGACCAATGACAAAGCTAAGACTAAGGGAGTAACAATTTTGATCAGTAAGGACGCACCCTTACAGACAGTCTGATAGACCCAGAGAGACGTTATGTTCTCTTAACCACTTCCAGACCTGCGCACGACGATGTACGTCCTTTTTTTAAAGATTGATATCTCGGTAACGGCAGCAGCTGCTGCCACAACCGAGGTATCGATCTTTAGTGTGCGCGGTCTGGTACACGATAACGGCGGTCTCCGCGGCGGATTCGCCGCGAGATCGCCGTTATCGGTGGCGGGAGAGGGCCCCCCCCTCCCGTCGCTCTCCCGCGCCCTCCGCCGCTTACCGGAGCCGTCGGTAGCGGCGGAGGAGATCGGGACTGTTCGGCGATAAGCCGCATACCCCTTCTATATACTGACACCCCCAATACAATTACACCTCTCCTATAAACTGAACTGACACCCCTTCTATATACTGAACTGACATCCCTTCTATATACTGACACCCCAAATACACTTACACCTCTTCTATATACTGACACCCCTTCTATATACTGACACCCCAAATACACTTACACCTCTTCTATAAACTGAACTGACACCCCTTCTATATACTGACACCCCAATACACTTACACCTCTTCTATATACTGAACTGACACCCCTTCTATATACTGACACCCCCAATACACTTACACCTCTTCTATAAACTGAACTGACACCCCTTCTATAAACTGACACCCCAATACACCCCTTCTATATACTGAACTGACACCCCTTCTATACACTGACACCCCCAATACACTTACACCCCTTCTATATACTGAACTGACACCCCTTCTATATACTGACACCCCCAATACACTTACACCTCTTCTATATACTGAACTGACACCCCTTCTATAAACTGACACCCCCCAAATACACTTACACCTCTTCTATATACTGACACCCCTTCTATATACTGACACCCCAAATACACTTACACCCCTTCTATACACTGACACCCCCAATACACTTACACCCCTTCTATAAACTGAACTGACACCCCTTCTATATACTGACACCCCCCAAATACACTTACACCCCTTCTATATACTGAACTGACACCCCTTCTATATACTGACACCCCAAATACACTTACACCTCTTCTATAAACTGAACTGACACCCCTTCTATATACTGACACCCCCCAAATACACTTACACCTCTTCTATATACTGAACTGACACCCCTTCTATACACTGACACCCCAATACACCCCTTCTATATACTGAACTGACACCCCTTCTATACACTGACACCCCAATACACCCCTTCTATATACTGAACTGACACCCCTTCTATATACTGAACTGACACCCCCCAATACACTTACACCTCTTCTATATACTGACACCCCAAATACACTTACACCTCTTCTATAAACTGAACTGACACCCTTTCTATATACTGACACCCCCCAAATACACTTACACCTCTTCTATATACTGAACTGACACCCTTCTATATACTGACACCCCAAATACACTTACACCTCTTCTATAAACTGAACTGACACCCTTTCTATATACTGACACCCCCAATACACTTACACCTCTTCTATATACTGAACTGACACCCCTTCTATATACTGACACCCCCAATACACTTACACCTCTTCTATAAACTGAACTGACACCCCTTCTATATACTGACACCCCCCAAATACACTTACACCCCTTCTATATACTGAACTGACACCCCTTCTATATACTGACACCCCAAATACACTTACACCTCTTCTATAAACTGAACTGACACCCCTTCTATATACTGACACCCCAAATACACTTACACCTCTTCTTTAAACTGAACTGACACCCCTTCTATATACTGACACCCCCCAAATACACTTACACCCCTTCTATATACTGAACTGACACCCCTTCTATATACTGACACCCCAAATACACTTACACCCCTTCTATATACTGAACTGACACCCTTCTTTATACTGACACCCCAAATACACTTACACCTCTTCTATAAACTGAACTGACACCCCTTCTATATACTGAACTGACACCCCCCAATACACTTACACCTCTTCTATAAACTGAACTGACACCCCTTCTATATACTGACACCCCCCAAATACACATACACCTCTTCTATATACTGACACCCCTTCTATATACTGACACCCCTTCTATATACTGAACTGACACCCTTCTATATACTGACACCCCAAATACACTTACACCTCTTCTTTAAACTGAACTGACACCCCTTCTATATACTGACACCCCCCACATACACTTACACCCCTTCTATATACTGAACTGACACCCCTTCTATATACTGACACCCCAAATACACTTACACCTCTTCTATAAACTGAACTGACACCCCTTCTATATACTGACACCCCAAATACACTTACACCTCTTCTTTAAACTGAACTGACACCCCTTCTATATACTGACACCCCCCAAATACACTTACACCTCTTCTATATACTGAACTGACACCCCTTCTATATACTGAACTGACACCCCTTCTATATACTGACACCCCAAATACACTTACACCCCTTCTATATACTGAACTGACACCCCTTCTATATACTGAACTGACACCCCCCAATACACTTACACCTCTTCTATATACTGACACCCCAAATACACTTACACCCCTTCTATATACTGAACTGACACCCCTTCTATATACTGACACCCCCAATACACTTACACCTCTTCTATATACCGAACTGACACCCCTTCTATATACCGAACTGACACCCCTTCTATATACTGACACCCTAATACACCTCTTCTATATACTGAACTGACACCCCTTCTATATACTGACACCCCCAATACACCTCTTCTATATACTGACACCCCAATACACCTCTTCTATATACTGACACCCCAATACACCTCTTCTATATACTGACACCCCAATACACCTCTTCTATAAACTGAACTGACACCCTTTCTATATACTGACACCCCCAATACACTTACACCTCTTCTATATACTGAACTGAGACCCTTCTATATACTGACACCCCAAATACACTTACACCTCTTCTTTAAACTGAACTGACACCCCTTCTATATACTGACACCCCCCAAATACACTTACACCCCTTCTATATACTGAACTGACACCCCTTCTATATACTGACACCCCAAATACACTTACACCTCTCCTATATACTGACACCCCTTCTATATACTGACACCCCAAATACACTTACACCCCTTCTATATACTGAACTGACACCCCTTCTATATACTGACACCCCAAATACACTTACACCCCTTCTATATACTGACACCCCAAATACACTTACACCCCTTCTATATACTGAACTGACACCCTTCTATATACTGACACCCCAAATACACTTACACCTCTTCTATAAACTGAACTGACACCCCTTCTATATACTGACACCCCCCAAATACACTTACACCCCTTCTATATACTGAACTGACACCCCTTCTATATACTGACACCCCCCAAATACACTTACACCCCTTCTATATACTGAACTGACACCCCTTCTATATACTGACACCCCAAATACACTTACACCCCTTCTATATACTGAACTGACACCCCTTCTATATACTGACACCCCCCAAATACACTTACACCTCTTCTATATACTGAACTGACACCCCTTCTATATACTGACACCCCCAATACACTTACACCTCTTCTATATACTGAACTGACACCCCTTCTATACACTGACACCCCAATACACTTCTATATACTGAACTGACACCCCTTCTATAAACTGACACCCCCCAAATCCACTTACACCCCTTCTATATACTGAACTGACACCCCTTCTATATACTGACACCCCAAATACACTTACACCCCTTCTATATACTGAACTGACACCCTTCTTTATACTGACACCCCAAATACACTTACACCTCTTCTATAAACTGAACTGACACCCCTTCTATATACTGACACCCCCCAAATACACTTACACCTCTTCTATATACTGACACCCCTTCTATATACTGACACCCCTTCTATATACTGAACTGACACCCTTCTATATACTGACACCCCAAATACACTTACACCCCTTCTATATACTGAACTGACACCCCTTCTATATACTGAACTGACACCCCCCAATACACTTACACCTCTTCTATATACTGACACCCCAAATACACTTACACCCCTTCTATATACTGAACTGACACCCCTTCTATATACTGACACCCCCAATACACTTACACCTCTTCTATATACCGAACTGACACCCCTTCTATATACTGACACCCTAATACACCTCTTCTATATACTGAACTGACACCCCTTCTATATACTGACACCCCCAATACACCTCTTCTATATACTGACACCCCAATACACCTCTTCTATATACTGACACCCCAATACACCTCTTCTATATACTGACACCCCAATACACCTCTTCTATAAACTGAACTGACACCCCTTCTATATACTGACACCCCCAATACACTTACACCTCTTCTATATACTGAACTGACACCCTTCTATATACTGACACCCCCAATACACTTACACCCCTTCTATATACTGAACTGACACCCCTTCTATACACTGACACCCCAATACACTTCTATATACTGAACTGACACCCCTTCTATAAACTGACACCCCCCAAATACACTTACACCCCTTCTATATACTGAACTAACACCCCTTCTATATACTGACACCCCCAATACACTTACACCTCTTCTATATACTGAACTGACACCCCTTCTATATACTGACACCCCAAATACACTTACACCTCTTCTATATACTGACACCCCTTCTATATACTGACACCCCCAATACACTTACACCCCTTCTATATACTGAACTGACACCCCTTCTATATACTGACACCCCAAATACACTGACACCCCTTCTATATACTGACACCCCCAATACACTTACACCTCTTCTATATACTGAACTGACACCCCTTCTATATACTGACACCCCAAATACACTTACCCCTTCTATATACTGAACTGACACCCCTTCTATATACTGACACCCCAAATACACTGACACCCCTTCTATATACTGAACTGACACCCCTTCTATATACTGACACCCCAAATACACTGACACCCCTTCTATATACTGACACCCCTTCTATATACTGACACCCCCAATACACTTACACCTCTTCTATAAACTGAACTGACACCCCTTCTATATACTATACTGACACCCCCCAATACACTTACACCTCTTCTATATACTGACACCCCCAATACACTTACACCTCTTCTATATACTGAACTGACACCCCTTCTATATACTGACACCCCCAATACACTTACACCTCTTCTATATACTGAACTGACACCCCTTCTATAAACTGACACTCCCCAAATACACTTACACCTCTTCTATATACCGAACTGACACCCCTTCTATATACTGAACTGACACCCCTTCTATATACTGACACCCCCAATACACTTACACCCCTTCTATATACTGAACTGACACCCTTCTATATACTGACACCCCAAATACACTTACACCCCTTCTATATACTGAACTGACACCCCTTCTATATACTGACACCCCCAATACACTTACACCTCTTCTATATACTGAACTGACACCCCTTCTATATACTGACACCCCAAATACACTGACACCCCTTCTATATACTGACACCCCCAATACACTTACACCTCTTCTATAAACTGAACTGACACACCTTCTATATACTGACACCCCTTCTATATACTGACACCCCTTCTATATACTGACACCCCAAATACACTTACACCCCTTCTATATACCGAACTGACACCCCTTCTATATACTGACACCCCCAATACACTTACACCTCTTCTATATACCGAACTGACACCCCTTCTATATACTGACACCCCCAATACACTTACACCCCTTCTATATACTGAACTGACACCCCTTCTATATACTGACACCCCAAATACACTTACACCCCTTCTATATACTGAACTGACACCCCTTCTATATACTGACACCCCAAATACACTTACACCCCTTCTATATACTGAACTGACACCCTTCTATATACTGACACCCCAAATACACTTACACCTCTTCTATAAACTGAACTGACACCCCTTCTATATACTGACACCCCCCAAATACACTTACACCTCTTCTATATACTGAACTGACACCCCTTCTATATACTGACACCCCCCAAATACACTTACACCCCTTCTATATACTGAACTGACACCCCTTCTATATACTGACACCCCAAATACACTTACACCCCTTCTATATACTGAACTGACACCCCTTCTATATACTGACACCCCCCAAATACACTTACACCTCTTCTATATACTGAACTGACACCCCTTCTATATACTGACACCCCCAATACACTTACACCTCTTCTATATACTGAACTGACACCCCTTCTATACACTGACACCCCAATACACTTCTATATACTGAACTGACACCCCTTCTATAAACTGACACCCCCCAAATACACTTACACCCCTTCTATATACTGAACTGACACCCCTTCTATATACTGACACCCCAAATACACTTACACCCCTTCTATATACTGAACTGACACCCTTCTTTATACTGACACCCCAAATACACTTACACCTCTTCTATAAACTGAACTGACACCCCTTCTATATACTGAACTGACACCCCCCAATACACTTACACCTCTTCTATAAACTGAACTGACACCCCTTCTATATACTGACACCCCCCAAATACACTTACACCTCTTCTATATACTGACACCCCTTCTATATACTGACACCCCTTCTATATACTGAACTGACACCCTTCTATATACTGACACCCCCAATACACTTACACCCCTTCTATATACTGAACTGACACCCCTTCTATATACTGAACTGACACCCCCCAATACACTTACACCTCTTCTATATACTGACACCCCAAATACACTTACACCCCTTCTATATACTGAACTGACACCCCTTCTATATACTGACACCCCCAATACACTTACACCTCTTCTATATACTGAACTGACACCCCTTCTATATACTGACACCCCTTCTATATACTGACACCCTAATACACCTCTTCTATATACTGAACTGACACCCCTTCTATATACTGACACCCCCAATACACCCCTTCTATATACTGACACCCCAATACACCTCTTCTATATACTGACACCCCAATACACCTCTTCTATATACTGACACCCCAATACACCTCTTCTATAAACTGAACTGACACCCCTTCTATATACTGACACCCCCAATACACTTACACCTCTTCTATATACTGAACTGACACCCTTCTATATACTGACACCCCCAATACACTTACACCCCTTCTATATACTGAACTGACACCCCTTCTATACACTGACACCCCAATACACTTCTATATACTGAACTGACACCCCTTCTATATACTGACACCCCAAATACACTTACACCTCTTCTATATACTGAACTAACACCCCTTCTATATACTGACACCCCCAATACACTTACACCCCTTCTATATACTGACACCCCCAATACACTTACACCTCTTCTATATACTGAACTGACACCCCTTCTATATACTGACACCCCAAATACACTTACACCCCTTCTATATACTGAACTGACACCCCTTCTATATACTGACACCCCCAATACACTTACACCTCTTCTATATACTGAACTGACACCCCTTCTATATACTGACACCCCAAATACACTGACACCCCTTCTATATACTGACACCCCCAATACACTTACACCTCTTCTATAAACTGAACTGACACCCCTTCTATATACTGACACCCCTTCTATATACTGACACCCCAAATACACTTACACCCCTTCTATATACTGAACTGACACCCCTTCTATATACTGACACCCCCAATACACTTACACCTCTTCTATATACCGAACTGACACCCCTTCTATATACTGAACTGACACCCCCAATACACTTACACCCGTTCTATATACTGAACTGACACCCCTTCTATATACTGACACCCCAAATACACTTACACCCCTTCTATATACTGAACTGACACCCCTTCTATATACTGACACCCCAAATACACTTACACCCCTTCTATATACTGAACTGACACCCTTCTATATACTGACACCCCAAATACACTTACACCTCTTCTATATACTGAACTGACACCCCTTCTATATACTGACACCCCCCAAATACACTTACACCCCTTCTATATACTGAACTGACACCCCTTCTATATACTGACACCCCCCAAATACACTTACACCCCTTCTATATACTGAACTGACACCCCTTCTATATACTGACACCCCAAATACACTTACACCCCTTCTATATACTGAACTGACACCCCTTCTATATACTGACACCCCCCAAATACACTTACACCTCTTCTATATACTGAACTGACACCCCTTCTATATACTGACACCCCCAATACACTTACACCTCTTCTATATACTGAACTGACACCCCTTCTATACACTGACACCCCAATACACTTCTATATACTGAACTGACACCCCTTCTATAAACTGACACCCCCCAAATACACTTACACCCCTTCTATATACTGAACTGACACCCCTTCTATATACTGACACCCCAAATACACTTACACCTCTTCTATATACTGAACTGACACCCTTCTTTATACTGACACCCCAAATACACTTACACCCCTTCTATATACTGAACTGACACCCCTTCTATATACTGAACTGACACCCCCCAATACACTTACACCTCTTCTATAAACTGAACTGACACCCCTTCTATATACTGACACCCCCCAAATACACTTACACCTCTTCTATATACTGACACCCCTTCTATATACTGACACCCCTTCTATATACTGAACTGACACCCTTCTATATACTGACACCCCAAATACACTTACACCCCTTCTATATACTGAACTGACACCCCTTCTATATACTGAACTGACACCCCCCAATACACTTACACCTCTTCTATATACTGACACCCCAAATACACTTACACCCCTTCTATATACTGAACTGACACCCCTTCTATATACTGACACCCCCAATACACTTACACCTCTTCTATATACCGAACTGACACCCCTTCTATATACCGAACTGACACCCCTTCTATATACTGACACCCTAATACACCTCTTCTATATACTGAACTGACACCCCTTCTATATACTGACACCCCCAATACACCCCTTCTATATACTGACACCCCAATACACCTCTTCTATATACTGACACCCCAATACACCTCTTCTATATACTGACACCCCAATACACCTCTTCTATAAACTGAACTGACACCCCTTCTATATACTGACACCCCCAATACACTTACACCTCTTCTATATACTGAACTGACACCCTTCTATATACTGACACCCCCAATACACTTACACCCCTTCTATATACTGAACTGACACCCCTTCTATACACTGACACCCCAATACACTTCTATATACTGAACTGACACCCCTTCTATAAACTGACACCCCCCAAATACACTTACACCTCTTCTATATACTGAACTGACACCCCTTCTATATACTGACACCCCCAATACACTTACACCCCTTCTATATACTGACACCCCCAATACACTTACACCTCTTCTATATACTGAACTGACACCCCTTCTATATACTGACACCCCAAATACACTTACACCCCTTCTATATACTGAACTGACACCCCTTCTATATACTGACACCCCCAATACACTTACACCTCTTCTATATACTGAACTGACACCCCTTCTATATACTGACACCCCAAATACACTGACACCCCTTCTATATACTGACACCCCCAATACACTTACACCTCTTCTATAAACTGAACTGACACACCTTCTATATACTGACACCCCTTCTATATACTGACACCCCAAATACACTTACACCCCTTCTATATACTGAACTGACACCCCTTCTATATACTGACACCCCCAATACACTTACACCTCTTCTATATACCGAACTGACACCCCTTCTATATACTGAACTGACACCCCCAATACACTTACACCCGTTCTATATACTGAACTGACACCCCTTCTATATACTGACACCCCAAATACACTTACACCCCTTCTATATACTGAACTGACACCCCTTCTATATACTGACACCCCAAATACACTTACACCCCTTCTATATACTGAACTGACACCCTTCTATATACTGACACCCCAAATACACTTACACCTCTTCTATAAACTGAACTGACACCCCTTCTATATACTGACACCCCCCAAATACACTTACACCCCTTCTATATACTGAACTGACACCCCTTCTATATACTGACACCCCCCAAATACACTTACACCCCTTCTATATACTGAACTGACACCCCTTCTATATACTGACACCCCAAATACACTTACACCCCTTCTATATACTGAACTGACACCCCTTCTATATACTGACACCCCCCAAATACACTTACACCTCTTCTATATACTGAACTGACACCCCTTCTATATACTGACACCCCCAATACACTTACACCTCTTCTATATACTGAACTGACACCCCTTCTATACACTGACACCCCAATACACTTCTATATACTGAACTGACACCCCTTCTATAAACTGACACCCCCCAAATACACTTACACCCCTTCTATATACTGAACTGACACCCCTTCTATATACTGACACCCCAAATACACTTACACCCCTTCTATATACTGAACTGACACCCTTCTTTATACTGACACCCCAAATACACTTACACCTCTTCTATAAACTGAACTGACACCCCTTCTATATACTGAACTGACACCCCCCAATACACTTACACCTCTTCTATAAACTGAACTGACACCCCTTCTATATACTGACACCCCCCAAATACACTTACACCTCTTCTATATACTGACACCCCTTCTATATACTGACACCCCTTCTATATACTGAACTGACACCCTTCTATATACTGACACCCCAAATACACTTACACCCCTTCTATATACTGAACTGACACCCCTTCTATATACTGACACCCCAAATACACTTACACCCCTTCTATATACTGAACTGACACCCCTTCTATATACTGACACCCCCAATACACTTACACCTCTTCTATATACCGAACTGACACCCCTTCTATATACCGAACTGACACCCCTTCTATATACTGACACCCTAATACACCTCTTCTATATACTGAACTGACACCCCTTCTATATACTGACACCCCCAATACACCTCTTCTATATACTGACACCCCAATACACCTCTTCTATATACTGACACCCCAATACACCTCTTCTATATACTGACACCCCAATACACCTCTTCTATAAACTGAACTGACACCCCTTCTATATACTGACACCCCCAATACACTTACACCTCTTCTATATACTGAACTGACACCCTTCTATATACTGACACCCCCAATACACTTACACCCCTTCTATATACTGAACTGACACCCCTTCTATACACTGACACCCCAATACACTTCTATATACTGAACTGACACCCCTTCTATAAACTGACACCCCCCAAATACACTTACACCCCTTCTATATACTGAACTAACACCCCTTCTATATACTGACACCCCCAATACACTTACACCTCTTCTATATACTGAACTGACACCCCTTCTATATACTGACACCCCAAATACACTTACACCTCTTCTATATACTGACACCCCTTCTATATACTGACACCCCCAATACACTTACACCCCTTCTATATACTGAACTGACACCCCTTCTATATACTGACACCCCAAATACACTGACACCCCTTCTATATACTGACACCCCCAATACACTTACACCTCTTCTATATACTGAACTGACACCCCTTCTATATACTGACACCCCAAATACACTTACCCCTTCTATATACTGAACTGACACCCCTTCTATATACTGACACCCCAAATACACTGACACCCCTTCTATATACTGAACTGACACCCCTTCTATATACTGACACCCCAAATACACTGACACCCCTTCTATATACTGACACCCCTTCTATATACTGACACCCCCAATACACTTACACCTCTTCTATAAACTGAACTGACACCCCTTCTATATACTATACTGACACCCCCCCATACACTTACACCTCTTCTATATACTGACACCCCCAATACACTTACACCTCTTCTATATACTGAACTGACACCCCTTCTATATACTGACACCCCCAATACACTTACACCTCTTCTATATACTGAACTGACACCCCTTCTATAAACTGACACCCCCCAAATACACTTACACCTCTTCTATATACCGAACTGACACCCCTTCTATATACTGAACTGACACCCCTTCTATATACTGACACCCCCAATACACTTACACCCCTTCTATATACTGAACTGACACCCTTCTATATACTGACACCCCAAATACACTTACACCCCTTCTATATACTGAACTGACACCCCTTCTATATACTGACACCCCCAATACACTTACACCTCTTCTATATACTGAACTGACACCCCTTCTATATACTGACACCCCAAATACACTGACACCCCTTCTATATACTGACACCCCCAATACACTTACACCTCTTCTATAAACTGAACTGACACACCTTCTATATACTGACACCCCTTCTATATACTGACACCCCTTCTATATACTGACACCCCAAATACACTTACACCCCTTCTATATACCGAACTGACACCCCTTCTATATACTGACACCCCCAATACACTTACACCTCTTCTATATACCGAACTGACACCCCTTCTATATACTGAACTGACACCCCCAATACACTTACACCCGTTCTATATACTGAACTGACACCCCTTCTATATACTGACACCCCAAATACACTTACACCCCTTCTATATACTGAACTGACACCCCTTCTATATACTGACACCCCAAATACACTTACACCCCTTCTATATACTGAACTGACACCCTTCTATATACTGACACCCCAAATACACTTACACCTCTTCTATAAACTGAACTGACACCCCTTCTATATACTGACACCCCCCAAATACACTTACACCCCTTCTATATACTGAACTGACACCCCTTCTATATACTGACACCCCCCAAATACACTTACACCCCTTCTATATACTGAACTGACACCCCTTCTATATACTGACACCCCAAATACACTTACACCCCTTCTATATACTGAACTGACACCCCCAATACACTTACACCCCTTCTATATACTGACACCCCCCAAATACACTTACACCTCTTCTATATACTGAACTGACACCCCTTCTATATACTGACACCCCCAATACACTTACACCTCTTCTATATACTGAACTGACACCCCTTCTATACACTGACACCCCAATACACTTCTATATACTGAACTGACACCCCTTCTATAAACTGACACCCCCCAAATACACTTACACCCCTTCTATATACTGAACTGACACCCCTTCTATATACTGACACCCCAAATACACTTACACCCCTTCTATATACTGAACTGACACCCTTCTTTATACTGACACCCCAAATACACTTACACCTCTTCTATAAACTGAACTGACACCCCTTCTATATACTGAACTGACACCCCCCAATACACTTACACCTCTTCTATAAACTGAACTGACACCCCTTCTATATACTGACACCCCCCAAATACACTTACACCTCTTCTATATACTGACACCCCTTCTATATACTGACACCCCTTCTATATACTGAACTGACACCCTTCTATATACTGACACCCCAAATACACTTACACCCCTTCTATATACTGAACTGACACCCCTTCTATATACTGAACTGACACCCCCCAATACACTTACACCTCTTCTATATACTGACACCCCAAATACACTTACACCCCTTCTATATACTGAACTGACACCCCTTCTATATACTGACACCCCCAATACACTTACACCTCTTCTATATACCGAACTGACACCCCTTCTATATACCGAACTGACACCCCTTCTATATACTGACACCCTAATACACCTCTTCTATATACTGAACTGACACCCCTTCTATATACTGACACCCCCAATACACCCCTTCTATATACTGACACCCCAATACACCTCTTCTATATACTGACACCCCAATACACCTCTTCTATATACTGACACCCCAATACACCTCTTCTATAAACTGAACTGACACCCCTTCTATATACTGACACCCCCAATACACTTACACCTCTTCTATATACTGAACTGACACCCTTCTATATACTGACACCCCCAATACACTTACACCCCTTCTATATACTGAACTGACACCCCTTCTATATACTGACACCCCAATACACTTCTATATACTGAACTGACACCCCTTCTATAAACTGACACCCCCCAAATACACTTACACCCCTTCTATATACTGAACTAACACCCCTTCTATATACTGACACCCCCAATACACTTACACCCCTTCTATATACTGACACCCCCAATACACTTACACCTCTTCTATATACTGAACTGACACCCCTTCTATATACTGACACCCCAAATACACTTACACCCCTTCTATATACTGAACTGACACCCCTTCTATATACTGACACCCCCAATACACTTACACCTCTTCTATATACTGAACTGACACCCCTTCTATATACTGACACCCCAAATACACTGACACCCCTTCTATATACTGACACCCCCAATACACTTACACCTCTTCTATAAACTGAACTGACACACCTTCTATATACTGACACCCCTTCTATATACTGACACCCCAAATACACTTACACCCCTTCTATATACTGAACTGACACCCCTTCTATATACTGACACCCCCAATACACTTACACCTCTTCTATATACCGAACTGACACCCCTTCTATATACTGAACTGACACCCCCAATACACTTACACCCGTTCTATATACTGAACTGACACCCCTTCTATATACTGACACCCCAAATACACTTACACCCCTTCTATATACTGAACTGACACCCCTTCTATATACTGACACCCCAAATACACTTACACCCCTTCTATATACTGAACTGACACCCTTCTATATACTGACACCCCAAATACACTTACACCTCTTCTATAAACTGAACTGACACCCCTTCTATATACTGACACCCCCCAAATACACTTACACCCCTTCTATATACTGAACTGACACCCCTTCTATATACTGACACCCCCCAAATACACTTACACCCCTTCTATATACTGAACTGACACCCCTTCTATATACTGACACCCCAAATACACTTACACCCCTTCTATATACTGAACTGACACCCCTTCTATATACTGACACCCCCCAAATACACTTACACCTCTTCTATATACTGAACTGACACCCCTTCTATATACTGACACCCCCAATACACTTACACCTCTTCTATATACTGAACTGACACCCCTTCTATACACTGACACCCCAATACACTTCTATATACTGAACTGACACCCCTTCTATAAACTGACACCCCCCAAATACACTTACACCCCTTCTATATACTGAACTGACACCCCTTCTATATACTGACACCCCAAATACACTTACACCCCTTCTATATACTGAACTGACACCCTTCTTTATACTGACACCCCAAATACACTTACACCTCTTCTATATACTGAACTGACACCCCTTCTATATACTGAACTGACACCCCCCAATACACTTACACCTCTTCTATATACTGAACTGACACCCCTTCTATATACTGACACCCCCCAAATACACTTACACCTCTTCTATATACTGACACCCCTTCTATATACTGACACCCCTTCTATATACTGAACTGACACCCTTCTATATACTGACACCCCAAATACACTTACACCCCTTCTATATACTGAACTGACACCCCTTCTATATACTGAACTGACACCCCCCAATACACTTACACCTCTTCTATATACTGACACCCCAAATACACTTACACCCCTTCTATATACTGAACTGACACCCCTTCTATATACTGACACCCCCAATACACTTACACCTCTTCTATATACCGAACTGACACCCCTTCTATATACCGAACTGACACCCCTTCTATATACTGACACCCTAATACACCTCTTCTATATACTGAACTGACACCCCTTCTATATACTGACACCCCCAATACACCTCTTCTATATACTGACACCCCAATACACCTCTTCTATATACTGACACCCCAATACACCTCTTCTATATACTGACACCCCAATACACCTCTTCTATAAACTGAACTGACACCCCTTCTATATACTGACACCCCCAATACACTTACACCTCTTCTATATACTGAACTGACACCCTTCTATATACTGACACCCCCAATACACTTACACCCCTTCTATATACTGAACTGACACCCCTTCTATACACTGACACCCCAATACACTTCTATATACTGAACTGACACCCCTTCTATAAACTGACACCCCCCAAATACACTTACACCCCTTCTATATACTGAACTAACACCCCTTCTATATACTGACACCCCCAATACACTTACACCCCTTCTATATACTGAACTGACACCCTTCTATATACTGACACCCCCAATACACTTACACCCCTTCTATATACTGACACCCCAAATACACTTACACCCCTTCTATATACTGAACTGACACCCCTTCTATACACTGACACCCCAATACACTTCTATATACTGAACTGACACCCCTTCTATAAACTGACACCCCCCAAATACACTTACACCCCTTCTATATACTGAACTAACACCCCTTCTATATACTGACACCCCCAATACACTTACACCTCTTCTATATACTGAACTGACACCCCTTCTATATACTGACACCCCAAATACACTTACACCTCTTCTATATACTGACACCCCTTCTATATACTGACACCCCCAATACACTTACACCCCTTCTATATACTGAACTGACACCCCTTCTATATACTGACACCCCAAATACACTGACACCCCTTCTATATACTGACACCCCCAATACACTTACACCTCTTCTATATACTGAACTGACACCCCTTCTATATACTGACACCCCAAATACACTTACCCCTTCTATATACTGAACTGACACCCCTTCTATATACTGACACCCCAAATACACTGACACCCCTTCTATATACTGAACTGACACCCCTTCTATATACTGACACCCCAAATACACTGACACCCCTTCTATATACTGACACCCCTTCTATATACTGACACCCCCAATACACTTACACCTCTTCTATAAACTGAACTGACACCCCTTCTATATACTATACTGACACCCCCCAATACACTTACACCTCTTCTATATACTGACACCCCCAATACACTTACACCTCTTCTATATACTGAACTGACACCCCTTCTATATACTGACACCCCCAATACACTTACACCTCTTCTATATACTGAACTGACACCCCTTCTATAAACTGACACTCCCCAAATACACTTACACCTCTTCTATATACCGAACTGACACCCCTTCTATATACTGAACTGACACCCCTTCTATATACTGACACCCCCAATACACTTACACCCCTTCTATATACTGAACTGACACCCTTCTATATACTGACACCCCAAATACACTTACACCCCTTCTATATAGTGAACTGACACCCCTTCTATATACTGACACCCCCAATACACTTACACCTCTTCTATATACTGAACTGACACCCCTTCTATATACTGACACCCCAAATACACTGACACCCCTTCTATATACTGACACCCCCAATACACTTACACCTCTTCTATAAACTGAACTGACACACCTTCTATATACTGACACCCCTTCTATATACTGACACCCCTTCTATATACTGACACCCCAAATACACTTACACCCCTTCTATATACCGAACTGACACCCCTTCTATATACTGACACCCCCAATACACTTACACCTCTTCTATATACCGAACTGACACCCCTTCTATATACTGAACTGACACCCCCAATACACTTACACCCGTTCTATATACTGAACTGACACCCCTTCTATATACTGACACCCCAAATACACTTACACCCCTTCTATATACTGAACTGACACCCCTTCTATATACTGACACCCCAAATACACTTACACCCCTTCTATATACTGAACTGACACCCTTCTATATACTGACACCCCAAATACACTTACACCTCTTCTATAAACTGAACTGACACCCCTTCTATATACTGACACCCCCCAAATACACTTACACCCCTTCTATATACTGAACTGACACCCCTTCTATATACTGACACCCCCCAAATACACTTACACCCCTTCTATATACTGAACTGACACCCCTTCTATATACTGACACCCCAAATACACTTACACCCCTTCTATATACTGAACTGACACCCCTTCTATATACTGACACCCCCCAAATACACTTACACCTCTTCTATATACTGAACTGACACCCCTTCTATATACTGACACCCCCAATACACTTACACCTCTTCTATATACTGAACTGACACCCCTTCTATACACTGACACCCCAATACACTTCTATATACTGAACTGACACCCCTTCTATAAACTGACACCCCCCAAATACACTTACACCCCTTCTATATACTGAACTGACACCCCTTCTATATACTGACACCCCAAATACACTTACACCCCTTCTATATACTGAACTGACACCCTTCTTTATACTGACACCCCAAATACACTTACACCTCTTCTATAAACTGAACTGACACCCCTTCTATATACTGAACTGACACCCCCCAATACACTTACACCTCTTCTATAAACTGAACTGACACCCCTTCTATATACTGACACCCCCCAAATACACTTACACCTCTTCTATATACTGACACCCCTTCTATATACTGACACCCCTTCTATATACTGAACTGACACCCTTCTATATACTGACACCCCAAATACACTTACACCCCTTCTATATACTGAACTGACACCCCTTCTATATACTGAACTGACACCCCCCAATACACTTACACCTCTTCTATATACTGACACCCCAAATACACTTACACCCCTTCTATATACTGAACTGACACCCCTTCTATATACTGACACCCCCAATACACTTACACCTCTTCTATATACCGAACTGACACCCCTTCTATATACCGAACTGACACCCCTTCTATATACTGACACCCTAATACACCTCTTCTATATACTGAACTGACACCCCTTCTATATACTGACACCCCCAATACACCTCTTCTATATACTGACACCCCAATACACCTCTTCTATATACTGACACCCCAATACACCTCTTCTATAAACTGAACTGACACCCCTTCTATATACTGACACCCCCAATACACTTACACCTCTTCTATATACTGAACTGACACCCTTCTATATACTGACACCCCCAATACACTTACACCCCTTCTATATACTGAACTGACACCCCTTCTATACACTGACACCCCAATACACTTCTATATACTGAACTGACACCCCTTCTATAAACTGACACCCCCCCAAATACACTTACACCCCTTCTATATACTGAACTAACACCCCTTCTATATACTGACACCCCCAATACACTTACACCCCTTCTATATACTGAACTGACACCCTTCTATATACTGACACCCCCAATACACTTACACCCCTCCTATATACTGAACTGAAACCCTTCTATATACTGACACCCCCAATACACTTACACCTCTTCTATATACTGAACTGACACCCCTTCTATATACTGACACCCCAAATACACTTACACCCCTTCTATATAGTGAACTGACACCCCTTCTATATACTGACACCCCCAATACACTTACACCTCTTCTATATACTGAACTGACACCCCTTCTATATACTGACACCCCAAATACACTGACACCCCTTCTATATACTGACACCCCCAATACACTTACACCTCTTCTATAAACTGAACTGACACACCTTCTATATACTGACACCCCTTCTATATACTGACACCCCAAATACACTTACACCCCTTCTATATACCGAACTGACACCCCTTCTATATACTGACACCCCCAATACACTTACACCTCTTCTATATACCGAACTGACACCCCTTCTATATACTGAACTGACACCCCCAATACACTTACACCTCTTCTATATACTGAACTGACACCCCTTCTATATACTGACACCCCAAATACACTTACACCCCTTCTATATACTGAACTGACACCCCTTCTATATACTGACACCCCAAATACACTTACACCCCTTCTATATACTGAACTGACACCCTTCTATATACTGACACCCCAAATACACTTACACCTCTTCTATAAACTGAACTGACACCCCTTCTATATACTGACACCCCCCAAATACACTTACACCCCTTCTATATACTGAACTGACACCCCTTCTATATACTGACACCCCCCAAATACACTTACACCCCTTCTATATACTGAACTGACACCCCTTCTATATACTGACACCCCAAATACACTTACACCCCTTCTATATACTGAACTGACACCCCTTCTATATACTGACACCCCCCAAATACACTTACACCTCTTCTATATACTGAACTGACACCCCTTCTATATACTGACACCCCCAATACACTTACACCTCTTCTATATACTGAACTGACACCCCTTCTATACACTGACACCCCAATACACTTCTATATACTGAACTGACACCCCTTCTATAAACTGACACCCCCCAAATACACTTACACCCCTTCTATATACTGAACTGACACCCCTTCTATATACTGACACCCCAAATACACTTACACCCCTTCTATATACTGAACTGACACCCTTCTTTATACTGACACCCCAAATACACTTACACCTCTTCTATAAACTGAACTGACACCCCTTCTATATACTGAACTGACACCCCCCAATACACTTACACCTCTTCTATATACTGACACCCCAAATACACTTACACCCCTTCTATATACTGAACTGACACCCCTTCTATATACTGACACCCCCAATACACTTACACCTCTTCTATATACCGAACTGACACCCCTTCTATATACCGAACTGACACCCCTTCTATATACTGACACCCTAATACACCTCTTCTATATACTGAACTGACACCCCTTCTATATACTGACACCCCCAATACACCTCTTCTATATACTGACACCCCAATACACCTCTTCTATATACTGACACCCCAATACACCTCTTCTATATACTGACACCCCAATACACCTCTTCTATAAACTGAACTGACACCCCTTCTATATACTGACACCCCCAATACACTTACACCTCTTCTATATACTGAACTGACACCCTTCTATATACTGACACCCCCAATACACTTACACCCCTTCTATATACTGAACTGACACCCCTTCTATACACTGACACCCCAATACACTTCTATATACTGAACTGACACCCCTTCTATAAACTGACACCCCCCAAATACACTTACACCCCTTCTATATACTGAACTAACACCCCTTCTATATACTGACACCCCCAATACACTTACACCCCTTCTATATACTGAACTGACACCCTTCTATATACTGACACCCCCAATACACTTACACCCCTTCTATATACTGAACTGAAACCCTTCTATATACTGACACCCCCAATACACTTACACCTCTTCTATATACTGAACTGACACCCCTTCTATATACTGACACCCCAAATACACTTACACCTCTTCTATATACTGACACCCCTTCTATATACTGACACCCCCAATACACTTACACCCCTTCTATATACTGAACTGACACCCCTTCTATATACTGACACCCCAAATACACTGACACCCCTTCTATATACTGACACCCCCAATACACTTACACCTCTTCTATATACTGAACTGACACCCCTTCTATATACTGACACCCCAAATACACTTACCCCTTCTATATACTGAACTGACACCCCTTCTATATACTGACACCCCAAATACACTGACACCCCTTCTATATACTGAACTGACACCCCTTCTATATACTGACACCCCAAATACACTGACACCCCTTCTATATACTGACACCCCTTCTATATACTGACACCCCCAATACACTTACACCTCTTCTATAAACTGAACTGACACCCCTTCTATATACTGAACTGACACCCCCCAATACACTTACACCTCTTCTATATACTGACACCCCCAATACACTTACACCCCTTCTATATACTGAACTGACACCCTTCTATATACTGACACCCCCAATACACTTACACCTCTTCTATATACTGAACTGACACCCCTTCTATATACTGACACCCCAAATACACTTACACCTCTTCTATATACTGACACCCCTTCTATATACTGACACCCCCAATACACTTACACCCCTTCTATATACTGAACTGACACCCCTTCTATATACTGACACCCCAAATACACTGACACCCCTTCTATATACTGACACCCCCAATACACTTACACCTCTTCTATATACTGCACTGACACCCCTTCTATATACTGACACCCCAAATACACTTACCCCTTCTATATACTGAACTGACACCCCTTCTATATACTGACACCCCAAATACACTGACACCCCTTCTATATACTGAACTGACACCCCTTCTATATACTGACACCCCAAATACACTGACACCCCTTCTATATACTGACACCCCTTCTATATACTGACACCCCCAATACACTTACACCTCTTCTATAAACTGAACTGACACCCCTTCTATATACTGAACTGACACCCCCCAATACACTTACACCTCTTCTATATACTGACACCCCCAATACACTTACACCCCTTCTATATACTGAACTGACACCCTTCTATATACTGACACCCCCAATACACTTACACCTCTTCTATATACTGAACTGACACCCCTTCTATATACTGACACCCCAAATACACTTACACCCCTTCTATATACTGAACTGACACCCTTCTTTATACTGACACCCCAAATACACTTACACCTCTTCTATAAACTGAACTGACACCCCTTCTATATACTGAACTGACACCCCCCAATACACTTACACCTCTTCTATAAACTGAACTGACACCCCTTCTATATACTGACACCCCCCAAATACACTTACACCTCTTCTATATACTGACACCCCTTCTATATACTGACACCCCTTCTATATACTGAACTGACACCCTTCTATATACTGACACCCCAAATACACTTACACCCCTTCTATATACTGAACTGACACCCCTTCTATATACTGAACTGACACCCCCCAATACACTTACACCTCTTCTATATACTGACACCCCAAATACACTTACACCCCTTCTATATACTGAACTGACACCCCTTCTATATACTGACACCCCCAATACACTTACACCTCTTCTATATACCGAACTGACACCCCTTCTATATACCGAACTGACACCCCTTCTATATACTGACACCCTAATACACCTCTTCTATATACTGAACTGACACCCCTTCTATATACTGACACCCCCAATACACCTCTTCTATATACTGACACCCCAATACACCTCTTCTATATACTGACACCCCAATACACCTCTTCTATATACTGACACCCCAATACACCTCTTCTATAAACTGAACTGACACCCCTTCTATATACTGACACCCCCAATACACTTACACCTCTTCTATATACTGAACTGACACCCTTCTATATACTGACACCCCCAATACACTTACACCCCTTCTATATACTGAACTGACACCCCTTCTATACACTGACACCCCAATACACTTCTATATACTGAACTGACACCCCTTCTATAAACTGACACCCCCCAAATACACTTACACCCCTTCTATATACTGAACTAACACCCCTTCTATATACTGACACCCCCAATACACTTACACCCCTTCTATATACTGAACTGACACCCTTCTATATACTGACACCCCCAATACACTTACACCCCTTCTATATACTGAACTGAAACCCTTCTATATACTGACACCCCCAATACACTTACACCTCTTCTATATACTGAACTGACACCCCTTCTATATACTGACACCCCAAATACACTTACACCTCTTCTATATACTGACACCCCTTCTATATACTGACACCCCCAATACACTTACACCCCTTCTATATACTGAACTGACACCCCTTCTATATACTGACACCCCAAATACACTGACACCCCTTCTATATACTGACACCCCCAATACACTTACACCTCTTCTATATACTGAACTGACACCCCTTCTATATACTGACACCCCAAATACACTTACCCCTTCTATATACTGAACTGACACCCCTTCTATATACTGACACCCCAAATACACTGACACCCCTTCTATATACTGAACTGACACCCCTTCTATATACTGACACCCCAAATACACTGACACCCCTTCTATATACTGACACCCCTTCTATATACTGACACCCCCAATACACTTACACCTCTTCTATAAACTGAACTGACACCCCTTCTATATACTGAACTGACACCCCCCAATACACTTACACCTCTTCTATATACTGACACCCCCAATACACTTACACCCCTTCTATATACTGAACTGACACCCCTTCTATATACTGACACCCCAAATACACTTACACCTCTTCTATATACTGACACCCCTTCTATATACTGACACCCCCAATACACTTACACCCCTTCTATATACTGAACTGACACCCCTTCTATATACTGACACCCCAAATACACTGACACCCCTTCTATATACTGACACCCCCAATACACTTACACCTCTTCTATATACTGAACTGACACCCCTTCTATATACTGACACCCCAAATACACTTACCCCTTCTATATACTGAACTGACACCCCTTCTATATACTGACACCCCAAATACACTGACACCCCTTCTATATACTGAACTGACACCCCTTCTATATACTGACACCCCAAATACACTGACACCCCTTCTATATACTGACACCCCTTCTATATACTGACACCCCCAATACACTTACACCTCTTCTATAAACTGAACTGACACCCCTTCTATATACTAAACTGACACCCCCCAATACACTTACACCTCTTCTATATACTGAACTGACACCCTTCTATATACTGACACCCCCAATACACTTACACCTCTTCTATATACTGACACCCCCAATACACTTACACCTCTTCTATATACCGAACTGACACCCCTTCTATATACTGAACTGACACCCCTTCTATATACTGAACTGACACCCCTTCTATATACTGAACTGACACCCCTTATATATACTGACACCCCCAATACACTTACACCTCTTCTATATACTGAACTGACACCCCTTCTATATACTGACACCCCAAATACACTGACACCCCTTCTATATACTGAACTGACACCCCCAATACACTTACACCTCTTCTATATACTGAACTGACACCCCTTCTATATACTGACACCCCAAATACACTGACACCCCTTCTATATACTGAACTGACACCCCTTCTATATACTGACACCCCAAATACACTGACACCCCTTCTATATACTGACACCCCTTCTATATACTGACACCCCCAATACACTTACACCTCTTCTATAAACTGAACTGACACCCCTTCTATATACTAAACTGACACCCCCCAATACACTTACACCTCTTCTATATACTGACACCCCCAATACACTTACACCTCTTCTATATACTGACACCCCCAATACACTTACACCTCTTCTATATACCGAACTGACACCCCTTCTATATACTGAACTGACACCCCTTCTATATACTGAACTGACACCCCTTCTATATACTGAACTGACACCCCTTATATATACTGACACCCCCAATACACTTACACCTCTTCTATATACTGAACTGACACCCCTTCTATATACTGAACTGACACCCCCAATACACTTACACCTCTTCTATATACTGAACTGACACCCCTTCTATATACTGACACCCCCCAATACACTTACACCTCTTCTATACACTGACACCCCTTCTATATACCGACACCCCTTCTATATACTGCCGCTCTGATGATGGCTCCTCACCTCAGGTGGCCCTCCGGGTCCCGGATGTGGAGTTGGTAGAACTTCTTGCTCCCCTCCTCCCTCTCCCTCTTCTTGGGCCCCATGGCACCTTCACCCGCCTCTCCGTCGTCCGTATCTAGGCAACCACGGGGGGAGGAGAGGAGCAGGACACTTCCGCTTGGGTGGTAGAGTGGGCGGGGCTTTCCCCGGTGTTATTCCCTGAGAGAAGGTATGCCCCGCGCGGCTTTTTTTTTTATGCTTAGACATGCGCAGTCGCAGCAGGGAATACCTTTCTCTCACGAGATCGCCTGAGCAGTTCGCGCCCTTCTCAGAAAAGCCCCGCCCACTCTACCACCCAAGCGGAAGTGTCCGGCTCCTCTCCTCCCCTCGTGGTTGCCTAGCAGCGGGAAGGTGCGATGGGGCCCAAGAAGAAGAAGAGGGAGGAGGGGAGCAAGAAGTTCCACCAACTCCACATCCGGGACCCGGAGGGCCACCTGAGGTGAGGAGCCATCATCAGAGCGGCGTATATAGAAGGGGTGTCAGTTTAGTATATAGAAGGGGTGTCAGTTCAGTATATAGAAGGGGTGTATTGGGGTGTCAGTATATAGAAGGGGTGTCAGTTCAGTATATAGAAGGGGTGTATTGGGGTGTCAGTATATAGAAGGGGTGTCAGTTCAGTATATAGAAGAGGTGTATTGGGGGTGTCAGTATATAGAAGAGGTGTATTGGGGTGTCAGTATATAGAAGAGGTGTATTGGGGTGTCAGTATATAGAAGAGGTGTATTGGGGTGTCAGTATATAGAAGGGGTGTATTGGGGGTGTCAGTATATAGAAGAGGTGTATTGGGGGTGTCAGTATATAGAAGGGGTGTCAGTTCAGTATATAGAAGAGGTGTAAGTGTATTGGGGGTGTCAGTATATAGAAGAGGTGTATTGGGGTGTCAGTATATAGAAGGGGTGTCAGTTCAGTATATAGAAGAGGTGTATTGGGGTGTCAGTATATAGAAGGGGTGTAAGTGTATTGGGGTGTCAGTATATAGAAGAGGTGTATTGGGGTGTCAGTATATAGAAGAGGTGTATTGGGGTGTCAGTATATAGAAGAGGTGTATTGGGGTGTCAGTATATAGAAGAGGTGTATTGGGGGTGTCAGTATATAGAAGAGGTGTATTGGGGTGTCAGTATATAGAAGGGGTGTCAGTTCAGTATATAGAAGAGGTGTATTGGGGTGTCAGTATATAGAAGGGGTGTAAGTGTATTGGGGTGTCAGTATATAGAAGAGGTGTATTGGGGTGTCAATATATAGAAGAGGTGTATTGGGGTGTCAGTGTATAGAAGGGGTGTCAGTTCAGTATATAGAGGGGGGGCGGACCGCACTGGAGGGGGGGTGTCGGGCCGGCACCCCCTCCCCTGCGGATGAAGAGAAGACAGCGGGGTGGGCAAGTTTAGACCGCGGTGACAGGAACAACCCCTGCGTAGAGCCTGTAGTGGCTTTGCGAGGAGGGGGAGGTGGGGGTGCGAGCCGAGTGACACCCGGGACTTCTCTCGTGGGGGAGGGGACCCGTCACCTGTGACCTGACCAGTTGATCTATACATGTGCCGCGCTTATCATCTGATTGAGATACATTATTATGGGTATGTGGTGGGGGGGGGGGGTCTGCACTGTAGGGGTGTCTCTGTACTATAGGGGTGTCTGTACTGTGGGGGTATCTGTACTGTGAGGGTGTCTGTACTGTGGGGGTCTGCACCGTAGAGGTGTCGATACTGTGGGGGTCTGCACTGTAGAGGTGTCTGTACTGTGAGGGGGGAGGTGGGGGTCTGCACTGTAGGGGTGTCTGTACTGTGGGGGGGTGGGGGTCTGCACTGTAGAGGTGTCTGTACTGTGGGGGGGTGGGGGTCTGCACTGTAGGGGTGTCTGTACTGTGGGGGGGTGGGGGTCTGCACTGTAGAGGTGTCTGTACTGTGGGGGGGGAGGTGGGGGTCTGCACTGTAGGGGTGTCTGTACTGTGGGGGGGGAGGTGGGGGTCTGCACTGTAGGGGTGTCTGTACTGTGGGGGGGTGGGGGTCTGCACTGTAGAGGTGTCTGTACTGTGGGGGGGTGGGGGTCTGCACTGTAGGGGTGTCTGTACTGTGGGGGGGTGGGGGTCTGCACTGTAGAGGTGTCTGTACTGTGGGGGGGTCTGCACTGTAGGGGTGTCTGTACTGTGGGGGGGTGGGGGTCTGCACTGTAGGGGTGTCTGTACTGTGGGGGGGTGGGGGTCTGCACTGTAGGGGTGTCTGTACTGTGGGGGGGGGGGGGTCTGCACTGTAGGGGTGTCTGTACTGTGGGGGGGGTGGGGGTCTGCACTGTAGGGGTGTCTGTACTGTGGGGGGGTGGGGGTCTGCACTGTAGAGGTGTCTGTACTGTGGGGGGGTGGGGGTCTGCACTGTAGGGGTGTCTGTACTGTGGGGGGGTGGGGGTCTGCACTGTAGGGGTGTCTGTACTGTGGGGGGGGTGGGGGTCTGCACTGTAGGGGTGTCTGTACTGTGGGGGGGTGGGGGTCTGCACTGTAGGGGTGTCTGTACTGTGGGGGTCTGCACCGTAGGGGTGTCTGTACTGTGGGGGGGTGGGGGTCTGCACTGTAGAGGTGTCTGTACTGTGGGGGGGTGGGGGTCTGCACTGTAGAGGTGTCTGTACTGTGGGGGGGTGGGGGTCTGCACTGTAGAGGTGTCTGTACTGTGGGGGGGTGGGGGTCTGCACTGTAGGGGTGTCTACTGTGGGGGGGTGGGGGTCTGCACTGTAGGGGTGTCTGTACTGTGGGGGGGTGGGGGTCTGCACCGTAGGGGTGTCTGTACTGTGGGGGTCTGTACAGACACCCCTACAGTGCAGACCCCCACAGTACAGACACCTCTCTGTCTCTGTACTATAGGGGTGTCTGTACTGTGGGGGTCTGCACTGTAGGGGTGTCTGTACTGTGGGGGGGGATCTGCACTGTGGGGGGTTCCGCACTGTTGGGGGGGGGGGTGGTGTATAATGTAAAGGGGTCCAGAGGTGTGGTACGTAAATGTACATGCGGCGGTCCGAAAGTGGTTAACCACTTAAACCCCGGACCATTTGGCTGGCGTCGCTTTAACTGACAATTGCGCAATCGTGCGACGTGGCTCCCAAACAAAATTGGCGTCCTTTTTTCCCACAAATAGAGCTTTTTTTTTTGGTGGTATTTGATCACCTCTGCGGTTTTTATTTTTTGCGCTATAAACAAAAATAGAGCGACAATTTTGAAAGAAATTCAATATTTTTTACTTTTTGCTATAATAAATATCCCCCAAAAGAATATAATAAAAAAAAAAAAAAATTTCCCCTCAGTTTAGGTCGATACGTATTCTTCTACAAATTTTTGGTAAAAAAAACGCAATAAGCGTTTATTGATTGGTTTGCGCAAAAGTTATAGCGTTTACAAAATAGGGGATAATTTTATGGCATTTTTATTTTATTTTATTTTATTTTATTTTTTTTATTTATTTTTTTTACTAGTAATGGCGGCGATCAGCGATTTTTTTTATCGTGACTGCGACATTATGGTGGACACATCGGACACTTTTTTTATGACCATTGTCATTTTTACAGCGATCGGTGCTATAAAAATGCACTGATTACTGTAAAAATGGCACTGGCAGTGAAGGGGTTAACCTGTAGGGGGCACTGAAGGGGTTAAGTGTAACCTAGGGAGTGATTCTAACTGTTAGGGGGCGTGGCTTTTCCGTGACAGGTCACTGATCGCTGTTCCCGATGACAGGGATCAGACGATCAGTGACATGTCACTAGGAAGAACGGGGAGATGTTGGCCCAGATTCTCAAAGGCGTTACGACGGCGCAACACCATTTGCACCGTCGTAAGTCCTTATCTGGCCCCGGGTATCTATGCGTCTGATTCTTAGAATCAGTTACGCATAGATACCCATTAGATCTGACAGGCGTAAGGCTCTTACACTGTCAGATCTTAGATGCAATTTTTTTCCCGCCGCTAGGTGTCGCCGACGTCGTTTTCCCTTTCGCTTATGTAAATTAGCAAATTACGACTATTCCCGAACGTACGCGCGCTCGACGCAGAGAATTTACGTCGTTTCCGTAGCCTTTCCAAAGCGTAAAGTTGCCCCTGGGTCTATGAGGCGCAGCCAATGTTAAGTATGGCCGTCGTTCCCGCGTCGAAATTTAAAAAATCAACGTCGTTTGCGTAAGACGTCCGTGAATGGCGCTGGACGCCATTTACGTTAACGTCTAAGCAAATGACGTCGGTGCGACGTCATTTAGCGCAATGCACGTCGGGTAATTTACCCGACGGAGCATGCGCAGTACGCTCAGGGCGGGAACGTGCCTAACTTAAATGGCGCCCGCCCCATTTGAATTGGGCGGGCTTGCGCCGAGCGCTTTTACGATACACCGACGCAAGTTTACAGGTAAGTGTTCTGAGAATCAGGCACTAACGCTGTAAACCTGCGGCGGTGTAACGTAAATCACATACGTTACGCTGCCCAGGAGCAACGTAATTGTATGATAATCTGGGCCGTTGTGTTTAGCTGATCGGGGGACACCGGCGGACATCGAGTCCACGGGTCCCGCGGGCACGTTTATGGAGCGTGCGACCACGCGGCGGCAAATTAAATAGGACGTATATATACGCCCATTTGCGCAGCCGTGCCATTCTGACGACGTAAAAACGTAATAGTCACCAAGTGCAGAAGTTTTTTTACACAATCGAGCGCGCACAAGTGCCCTATAGCAGGCAAGGGGAGGAGCCAGGATTGCAGACGGGGGACCTGAGAAGAGGAGGATCAGAGCTGCTCTGTGAAAACCATTAAGCAGAGCAGATAAGCATAACACGTTTATTATTTGAATGAAAAAAATTGTAAAGCTTTACAGTCACTTTAACCCCTTGCCGCCCGCCTTACGCAAAAAGACGTCGGCAAAGTGGTTTCAATACCCTGAGTGGACGTCATATGACGTCCTCAGGATATTGAGCCGCTGCGCGCCCCCGGGGGCGATCGTTGTTGCAGGGTGTCATTCTGACACCCCGCAACACCGATCTAGACGGAGACTCTTTACCATGTGATCAGCCGTGTCCAATCACGGCTGATCACGATGTAAACAGGAAAAGCCGGTAATCGCCTTTTTTTCACTCGCGTCTGTTAGACGCGAGTAGAGGAGAGCCGATCGACTGCTCCTCTGACGGGGGGGGGGGGGGTTTGTGCTGATCGATTATCAGCACAGCCCCCCTCGAGGATGGGATGCCACCCTAGACCACCAGGGATGACAATGACAGAAATAATGGATGCCAATCAGTGCCCGCAATGGGCATCACTGATTGGCAGGCATTGTTTGGCACTGATTGGCATGCATTAGTACAACAAATACGTTAGTGCCACCTATCAGTGCCCATCTTTTCCCATCCATGCCGCCTATCCGTGCCCATCCATGCCGCCTATCCGTGCCCATCCGTGTCGCCTATCCGTGCCGCCTATCTGTGCCCATCCATGCCGCCTATCAGTGCCGCATATTAGTGCCCATCATCAGTGCCCATCAATGCCACCACATCAGTGCCACCTCATCGGTGCCCATCAGTGCCCGTCAGTGCAGTACCATCAGTGCCCATCAGTGCCGCCTTATCAGTGCCCGTCAGTGCAGTACCATCAGTGCCCATCAGTGAAGGAGAAAACTTACTTATTTACAATGTTTTATAACAGAAACCAAAAAATAGCTTTTTTTTCTTCTAAATTTTAGTGTTTTTTTTTTGCAAAAAATAAATATCGCAGAGGTGATCAAATACCACCAAAAGAAATCTCTCTTTGTGGGAACAAAATGATAAAAATGTAGTTTGAGTACAGTGTTGTATGACCGCGCAATTGTCATTCAAAGTGCAACAGCGCTGAAAGCTGACAATTGGTCTGGGTGGAAGGGTGTATAAGTGCCCCCCGGTATGGAAGTGGTTAAGAAGCAAGAGATTTTATCATATGTTATGTTTATCATAATATGGGGTGATCCACAGTATAAAAAGTGAGAAATCCACCCCTCCCCCCACATAACACATCCTGGTAATATACAATGACCTGTGGATCACCTCATATTATGATAAACATAACATATGATAAACATGTCCAAGCTAGATATGTAAATAACCTGTCACTCAAAGCAAGGAGAGAGGAAAGGACTTTGTATTTAGACAGGTTTTTTATCTGGAAGTCTGTTAATTTTCAGTGAACAATAAAAGAGGATTGCTCAGAGCTGGATTAACTCTGTGTGGCAAGACTGGGCACAGATGATAGGAAATCTTATACTCTACATTGTGACATAAAAAAAAAGCCTTTCTCTAGTCTCCAATATAATTGGAAAATTCTCAATTTTAAAATCTCTTGCTTCTTAACCACTTCCATACCGGGCACTTATACACCTTCCCGCCCAGACCAAACTTTTGGGTTTACATCCACTTTAATAGTAAAGTATAGAATGTGAGGGCTGAAAAACACTGGCCCAGATTCAGGTAACAATTGCGCCTGCGTAACCATAGTTACGCAGCGCAATTGCTGACTTGCGCCGGTGTAACGAGTTCTCCTGATTCAGAGAACTCGTTACGCCGACTGCAGCCTAAAATCTGCGCGGCATGAGGCTCTTATGCCCGCATATCTTAGGCTGCATTCTTGCGTTGACCGCTAGGGGGCGCTCCCATTGTGGTCAGCGTATAGTATGCAAATTGCATACTTACGCCGATTCACATAGTTGCGCGCCCCCTGCGTACGCAAGTTACGTCGGTTGCGTACGGCATCTTTAGCGTAAGGCTGCCCATGCTAAAAGCAGGGGCAGCCAATGCTAAAGGATACCCGGCGTTCCCGCGTCGCGACGTTCGAATTTTACGTCGTTTGCGTAAGTGAATCGTGAATGGCGCTGGACGCCATTCACGTTCACTTTGAAGCAAATGACGTCCTTGCGACGTCATTTGCCGCAATGCACGTCGGGAAAGTTTCCTGACGGAGCATGCGCTGTACGCTCGGCGCGGGAGCGCGCCTAATTTAAATGATTCCCGCCCCCGGCGGGATCATTTACATTGCGCGCGCTTACGCCGGGCAATTTTGCCGGCGCGCCCTCGCAATTTACGGAGCTACTGCAGATCCTCAGCCCTGGATATCAGGGAAGAAGCCCCTCTATGTTTTGTGAGGGAATAAAATGTATATAAAATTCCCTGAGAACTTGATATCTTTTCCTAGTTAAAGTGGAGTTCCACCCATAAATATAACATTATATCAGTAGTTTTAAAAAAAATGTCATTAGTCCTTTAAGAAAAAAAACATTTTTTTTTAGATGCCTTCAAAGTGTTGTTGCTAGGCAGAATAGTTAATTTTCCCTCTTCCTGCACCTAACCACTTCCAGACCTTAGGTGTTTTTCAGATTTGGTGTTTACAAGACTAAAACAGTTTTTTCTGCTAGAAAATTACTTAAAACCCCCAAACATTATATATATTTTTTTCTAACACCCTAGAGAATAAAATAGTGGTCATTCCAATACTTTTTGTCACACCGTATTTGCGCAGCGGTCTTAAAAGCGCACTTTTTTTTGGAAAAAATTCACTTTTTTTGAATTAAAAAATAAGACAACAATAAATTTGGCCCAATTTTTTTATATATTGTGAAAGATAATGTTACGCCGAGTAAAATGATACCCAACATGTCACGCTTAAAAATTGCGCCCGCTCGTGGCATGGCGTCAAACTTTTACCCTTAAAAATCTTGATAGGCGACGTTTAAAAAATTCTAGAGATTGCATTTTTTGAGCTACAGAGTAGGCCTAGGGCTAGAATTATTGCTCTCGCTCTAACGATCGCGGCGATACCTCACTTGTGTGATTTGAACGCATACGCTTCTCGCGTATGCGTTCGCTTCTGCGCGCGAGCTCGTCGGGACGGGGCGCTTTAAAAAAATTATTTTTTTGGTTTTCTTATTTATTTGTATTTATTTTATTACTTTTTACACTGAAAAAAAAATGTATCACTTTTATTCCTATTATAAGGAATGCAAACATCCCTTGTAATAGAAAAAAGCATGACAGGTCCTCTTAAATATGAGATCTGGGGTCAAAAAGACCTCAGATCTCATATTTGGGCTTAAATGCAAAAAAAAAAAAAAAAAAATTTGGAAATGTCATTTTTTCAAATGACAAAAAAAAAAATGTTTCTTTAAGAGGCTGGGCGGGACTGACGTTTTGACGTCACTTCCGCCCAGCAGAGCTATGGGGACGGGCGAAGGAGATTTTTCCTTCAGTCTCGTCCCCGCTCAGCTGCCGAACAGTCCCGATCTCCTCCGCCGCTACCGACGGCTCCGGTAAGCGGCGGAGGGCGCGGGAGGGGCCCCTCTCCCGCCATGTATAACGGCGATCTCACGGCGAATCCGCCTAGGAGACCGCCGCTATCGTGTACCAGACCGCGCACACTAAAGATCGATACCTCGGTTGTGGCAGCAGCTGCTGCCGTTACCGAGATATCAATCTTTAAAAAAAGGACGTACATCGTCGTGCGCAGGTCTGGAAGTGGTTAAGCTTCCTAACGTACACCGCACAGACTCCTGGGAATGTAGTGGGTGTAACTTTCCAGGAGTCTGTGCACTCCCCAGTCTCGAAGAATCATGTGACTTGGACAGTACAGGTGCTGAAACCTGATCTGAAACCTATTGCACTGCTTGTGCAGCACTGAGCATGTGCGAGATCTGCAAGGCTGAAATCCAGGAAGTCATACAGTCTGGCTTCATGATGCCCACACTTAAGATGGCCCCAGTCCATTTCTATTTTATAAAGTGTCTAAATGCTGTAACAACCTAACAAAACGGACCTTAGTTTACAGACTAACTTTACTAGAATACATTAAGCTTGTGTATTACAGGGGTATTTATATTTAAAAAGTGAAATTGTGGCCGGAACTCCGCTTTAAGGGGAATGTTTCATTACAGGATTTAATTGTATCTCCTGTTCTTAGGGGGGAAGCTAGAAGATCCCTGATGTCTCCATTGAGAGGACCTTGTCACTCCTGTCACATAAGGGGCTTGTCAGTACATACATATATACAGGGCTTTTTTTCAGCGGTGGAGCGCGGGGGAACGCAGTTCCGGCACCTCCAGAACTGAATACATTGTAATGGCGAAGGGGTGCTGGAGGGTCTATTGATGCTGGCTGCTGGGAAATCTATTGCTACTGCAGAGGATCTATTTTTGTGAAGGATGGGAGTCTATTGTTTCTAGGGAGTTCTTTCTTTTGCTCGTGAGGGGTCTATTGTTGCTGGGAGGTCAGTCGTTGCTGGGAGGAATGTACTGTTGAGAGAGGGGGTCTTTGTTTCTGGCTGCTAAAGGGTCTATTGATGCTGGCTACTGGGAATCTATTGTTGTTGGGGGGGATCTATTGTTGCGGATGAGGGATCTTTTGTTCTGGGGGGTGGGTCTTTTTTGCTGCAGTGGGTCAATCGTTGCTGGGAGGAATCTACTGTTTAGAGAGGGCTCTAATGTTGCTGGCTGCTAAAAGGTCTATTGATGCTGGCTGTCGGTAGTCCGTTGTTGCTGGGGTGTCCCTGGGTGGATCTATTGTCCCTGGGGTGTCCATCGTTGCTAGATCTATTTTACTGTCTTTCTTATTATCGTTAACGAAATCCATACAAAATACTTAGCACCACAAAATGATACTTGGCTCTGTTTTCTGTAATGGGGGTGGTACCAGGAGGTGGGTAAGGGGTGGAACCAAGGAATGGTGCTCGGAGGTGGGTAAGGGGTGGAACCAAGGAACGGTGCTCGGAGGTGGGTAAGGGGTGGAACCAAGGAACGGTGCTCGGAGGTGGGTAATGGGCGGAACCAAGGAACAGTGCTTGGAGGTGGGTATGGGGTGGAACCAAGGAACGGTGCTCGGAGGTGGGTAAGAGGCAGAACCAAGGAACGGTGCTCGGAGGTGAGTAAAGGGGGAACCAAGGAACGGTGCTCGGAGGTGGGTAAGGGGCAGTACCAATAAACACTGCTCGGTGGTGGGTATGGGGTGGAACCAAGGAACGGTGCTCGGAGGTGGGTATGGGGCAGAACCAAGGAACGTTGCTCAGAGGTGGGTAAGGGGTGGAACCAAGAACGGTGCTCGGAGGTGGGTAAGGGGTGGAACCAAAAACGGTGCTCAGAGGTGGGTAAGGGGTGGAACCAAGGAACGGTGCGTGGTGGTGAGTAAGGGGGGAGCCAAGGAATGGTGCTCTGAGGTGGGTAAGGGGTGGAACCAAGGAATGGTGCTCGGAGGTGAGTAAGGGGGGAACCAAGGAATGGTGCTCAGAGGTGGGTAAGGGGCGGAACCAAGGAACGGTGCGTGGAGGTGAGTAAGGGGGGAGCCAAGGAATGGTGCTCTGAGGTGGGTAAGGGGCGGAATCAAGGAACGGTGCTCTGAGGTGGGTAAGGGGTGGAGCCAAGGAACGGTGCTCGGAGGTAGGTAAGGGAAGGAACGGTGCTCGGAGGTGGGTAGTGGGTGGAGTCAAGAAGGGAGGAGTTCCTGCACCTATTTTGTGAAAAAAAGCCCTGCATATATACATGGTTAGGACACATGTTAATACATAAACACCTATTACACAACAGAAGTGGAATAAGTAGCCATAGAGCCCCTTTCAGCTTTACAAATGTGGCCTAGGCATCCAAGTGGTCACAAAAGGGTTAAATAAAAGAGGAAGCAATTCAAATGTAAATATACCAATTTTTTATTGTGTGTTTTATGAAAGTAGAATTATGGACCTATACACATTTTTTCCTTTTCCAACTATAAATACTCTGAATAAACCAAGAGTCCTTTGGTAAAATCCATTGGCCAGAAGTGAAGATCTAGTGATCCTCTCACCCATTCGCTGACACACTTTTGACCAAGAGATTCCAAGCCTGCCCACCACGGCAAGGTAGACTCTTCTAGGGCAGGACCTACACTAACCACTAATCTACCCTACTGGATGCTAGTCATCCTTTTTCTAATGTTGGGTGTATGTTTGTAGTACGGCCTCATCCTATAATCTGTGTGTGCGATCTACTCTCTCCTAATGTGGTTGTCTGTCTGTGTGCATCTCTCTAAAGCATGGAGCGGTCAGTTTATGTACATCGCTGTTGCTGTCAAGCTAAATAAATCCGCGCTGCAACTGAATGGCGTACCTGCTAAGCAAATGATGGTTAACATTAAAACAAAGTAACATTACAGTATAACAGTAAGATCTTACCATACCTGCAAAGCAAATACCAAAAAAAACATAGTAAAAAATAAAACATTTTTTAACGCAACCTGTGCCTAAAATATATATATATGCCGAAGCATGGGGGCATCCTCCCTCAAAAAAGGTTTGCCCCGTACACACGGTCGGAGTTTTCCACGGGGAAGCCTCCGTCGGAATTTCGACCGTACGTACGCGGCATTAGGAGCAAAAATCGATCCTCCGCCCCTAATGCCCTCCATGCCTCGGCATATATGCTCCTTTTTTTTGAACTGTAGCTTTGAATTTACGCGGCGTATCTATGGATACGCCGGCGTAAATCGTTCGTCAATCTACCCCAGGGAGTGAAAGGGTTAACTAGGGCGGTGATCAAGGGGTTAAAACTGTATTGGGGGGGTATGGGGGCTACCCTGAACCTAACACTAACTGCCTGTCACACTGACACTAAATGCAGTGATCAGTACATATATGATCACTGCATTCAGTGACACTGTGACAGGGGGGGGGGTGATCGCAAGGGGTTAATGTGCCTGCGTGTACTGGTGTCAGTGTAGTGTTGTGCAGACTCACTGGGCCAGATTCAAGAAGCACTTGCGCCCGCGCAACCATACGTTGCGCGGCGCAAGGGCTTACTTGCTCCGGTGTAACGAGTGCTCCTGATTCAGGAACCTCGTTACACCGAATGCAGCCTAGGATGTGACAAACATAAGCCTCCTTATGCCTTCACATCCCAGGCTGCATTCTTGCGTTGGCCGCTAGGGGGCGCGGCCATTGTGATCGGCGTATAGTATGCAAATTGCATACTACCACCGATTCACAAAAGTTGCGCGGGCCCTGCGCACGCAAGGTACGGAGTTTCCGTACGGCGACTTTAGCATAAGGCTGCTCCTGCTAATAGCAGGCGCAACCAATGCTAAAGTATAGCTGCGCTTCCCGCTCGCGACGTTCAAATTTTACGTCGTTTACGTAAGTGAACCGTGAATGGCGCTGGACGCCATTCACGTTCACTTAGAAGCAAATGACGTCCTTGCGACGTCATTTGCCGCAATGCACGTCGGGAAAGTTTCCCGATGGAGCATGCGCTGTTCGCTCGGCGCGGGAGCGCGCCTAATTTAAATAATTCCCTCCCCCGGCGGGATCATTTACATTAGGCGCCCTTACGCAGGGCTAATTAGCATAGCGCCCGCGCAATTTACGGAGCAATTGCTCCGTGAATCGCGGGCAAAGCGCAATATTTGCGTGGGCGCAGAGAAAAATTTTTGCTCTTTGCCCACGCAAATATTGCGCGAATCTACCTGAATCTGGGCCACTGTGTGATGTGATCTCTCCTCAGCGGCGGTTGAAAATACCGCCGAGAGGAGAGATCACATCACTTCCCTCTTCCCGTGTTTACACAGGCAGAGGAAGTGACACGCAGGGGGAGCGCGCGGATTGGCTGAGAGCGATCCGGAGGGGGCCGACAAAAACAAACAGCCGCCCCCTCATCCCGGATCGCTCGGACAGCCACGGGAACCGCCGCATGTTCCGGGGGAGGGGGCAGGGACGTACAGGTACGCCAATGTGCCCGTCCGTGCCATTCTGCCGACGTAAATGTACATGCGGCGGTCCGAAAGTGGTTAACCACTTAAACCCCGGACCATTTGGCTGGTCAAAGAGTAGGCCACTTTTGCGATTCGGCACTGCGTCGCTTTAACTGACAATTGCGCAATCGTGCGACGTGGCTCCCAAACAAAATTGGCGTCCTTTCCCCCCCCCCCCCCCCCCCCACAAATAGAGCTTTCTTTTGGTGGTATTTCATTACCTCTGCGGTTTTTATTTTTTGCGCTTTAAACAAAGATAGAGCGACAATTTTGAAAAAAAATCAATATTTTTTACTTTTTGCTATAATAAATATCCCCAAAAGAATATAATAAAAAAAAATATTTTTTTTCCCTCAGTTTAGGTCGATACGTATTCTTCTACAAATTTTTGGTAAAAAAAAAACGCAATAAGCGTTTATTGATTGGTTTGCGCAAAAGTTATAGCGTTTACAAAATAGGGATAGGGGATAATTTTATGGCATTTTTATAAAAAAAATAAAACATTTTTTTACTAGTAATGGCGGCGATCAGCGATTTTTTTTATCGTGACTGCGACATTATGGTGGACACATCGGACACTTTTGACACTTTTTTATGACCATTGTCATTTTTACAGCGATCGGTGCTATAAAAATGCACTGATTACTGTAAAAATGGCACTGGCAGTGAAGGGGTTAACCTGTAGGGGGCACTGAAGGGGTTAAGTGTAACCTAGTGAGTGATTCTAACTGTTAGGGGGCGTGGCTTTTCCGTGACAGGTCACTGATCGCTGTTCCCGATGACAGGGATCAGACGATCAGTGACATGTCACTAGGAAGAACGGGGAGATGTTGGCCCAGATTCTCAAAGGCGTTACGACGGCGCAACACCATTTGCGCCGTCGTAAGTCCTAATCTGGCCCCGGGTATCTATGCGACTGATTCTTAGAATCAGTTACACATAGATACCCATTAGATCTGACAGGCGTAAGGCTCTTACACTGTCAGATCTTAGATGCAATTTTTTTTCCCGCCGCTAGGTGTCGCCTCCGCCGTTTTCCCTGTCGCTTATGTAAATTAGCAAATTACGACGATTCCCGAACGTACGCGTGCTCGACGCAGAGAATTTACGTCGTTTCCGTAGCCTTTCCGATGCGTAAAGTTGCCCCTGGGTCTATGAGGCGCAGCCAATGTTAAGTATGGCTGTCGTTCCCGCGTCGAAATTTAAAAAATCGACGTCGTTTGCGTAAGACGTCCGTGAATGGCGCTGGACGCCGTTAATGTCTAAGCAAATGACATAGGTGCGACGTCATTTAGCGCAATGCATGTCGGGTAATTTACCCGACGGAGCATGCGTAGTACGCTCGGCGCGGGAACGCGCCTCATTTAAATGGTGCCCGCCCCATTTGAATTGGGCGGGCTTGCGCCAATCGCTTTTACGATACACCACCGCAAGTTTACAGGTAAGTGTTCTGAGAATCAGGCACTAACGCTGTAAACCTGCGGCGGTGTAACGTAAATCACAAACGTTACGCTACCCAGGAGCAACGTAATTGTATGATAATCTGGGCCGTTGTGTTTAGCTGATCGGGAGACACCGGCGGACATCGAGTCCACGGGTCCCGCGGGCACGTTTATGGAGCGTGCGACCACGCGGCGGAAAATTAAATAGGACGTATATATACGCCCATTTGCGCAGCCGTGCCATTCTGACGACGTAAAAACGTAATAGTCACCAAGTGCAGAAGTTTTTTTACACAATCGAGCGCGCACAAGTGCCCTATAGCAGGCAAGGGGAGGAGCCAGGATTGCAGACGGGGGACCTGAGAAGAGGAGGATCAGAGCTGCTCTGTGAAAACCATTAAGCAGAGCAGATAAGCATAACACGTTTATTATTTGAATGAAAAAAATTGTAAAGCTTTACAGTCACTTTAACCCCTTGCCGCCCGCCTTACGCAAAAAGACGTCGGCAAAGTGGTTTCAATACCCTGAGTGGACGTTATATGACGTCCTCAGGATATTGAGCCGCTGCACGCCCCCGGAGGCGATCGTTGTTGCAGGGTGTCAGTCTGACGGAGACTCTTTACCATGTGATCAGCCACGTCCAATCACGGCTGATCACGATGTAAACAGGAAAAGCCGGTAATCGCCTTTTTTTCACTCGCGTCTATTAGACGCGAGTAGAGGAGAGCCGATCGACTGCTCCTCTGACGGGGGGGGGGGGGGGGGGTTTGTGCTGATCGATTATCAGCACAGCCCCCCTCGAGGATGGGATGCCACCCTAGACCACCAGGGATGACAATGACAGAAATAATGGATGCCAATCAGTGCCCGCAATGGATGCCAATCAGTGCCCACAATGGGCATCACTGATTGGCAGGCATTGTTTGGCACTGATTGGCATCCATTAGTACAACACATACATTAGTGCCACCTATCAGTGCCCATCTTTTCCCATCCATGCCGCCTATCCGTGCCCATCCATGCCGCCTATCCGTGCCCATCCGTGCCGCCTATCCGTGCCCATCCGTGTCGCCTATCTGTGCCCATCCATGCCGCCTATCCATGCCCATCCGTGTCGCCTATCCGTGCCGCCTATCTGTGCCGCATATTAGTGCCCATCATCAGTGCCGCATATTAGTGCCCATCATCAGTGCCCATCAATGCCACCACATCAGTGCCACCTCATCGGTGCCCATCAGTGCCGCCTTATCAGTGCCCGTCAGTGCAGTACCATCAGTGCCCATCAGTGAAGGAGAAAACTTACTTATTTACAATGTTTTATAACAGAAACCAAAAAATACCTTTTTTTTTTTTTCTAAATTTTAGTCTTTTTTTTTTGCAGAAAATAAAAATCGCAGAGGTGATCAAATACCACCAAAAGAAATCTCTCTTTGTGGGAACAAAATGATAAAAATGTAGTTTGGGTACAGTGTAGCATGACCGCGCAATTGTCATTCAAAGTGCAACAGCGCTGAAAGCTAACAATTGGTCTGGGTGGAAGGGTGTATAAGTGCCTGGTATGGAAGTGGTTAAGAAGCAAGAGATTTTATCATATGTTATGTTTATCATAATATGAGGTGATCCACAGTATAAAAAGTGAGAAATCCACCCCTCCCCCCACATAACACATCCTGGTAATATACAATGACCTGTGGATCACCTCATATTATGATAAACATAACATAACATATGATAAACATGTCCAAGCTAGATATGTAAATAACCTGTCACTCAAAGCAAGGAGAGAGGAAAGGACTTTTTATTTAGACAGGTTTTTATCTGGAAGTCTGTTAATTTTCAGTGAACAATAAAAGAGGATTGCTCAGAGCTGGATTAACTCTGTGTGGCAAGACTGGGCACAGATGATAGGAAATCGTATTCTCTACATTGTGACATAAAAAAAAAGCCTTTCTCTAGTCTCCAATATAAGCAGATTCGAGGTGAACTATTGAAGTGATGGGAGATGAGAGGGTGGTATGGTGATATGTGCTGGGGAGTGATTTGAGAGGGAAGATGATATGTGCTAGTGTGTGTGTGTGGGGGGGGGGTCCGATTCCACCCCCCCCCACTAGCACATATCATCTTCCCTCTCAAATCACTCCCCAGCACATATCCCCATACCACCCTCTACCCCCCCCCCCCCCAAATTAAGATGCTCTGTTCCCCTGTGCCCATCCCACCCTGTCCCCATCCCACCCTGTCCTCATCCCACCATGTCCCCATCCCACCCTGTCCCCATCCCACCCTGTCCTCATCCCACCCTGTCCTCATCCCACCATGTCCCCATCCCACCCTGTCCCCATCCCACCCTGTCCCATCCCACCCTGTCCTCATCCCACCCTGTCCTCATCCCACCATGTCCCCATCCCACCCTGTCCCCATCCCACCCTGTCCCATCCCACCCTGTCCTCATCCCACCCTGTCCCCATCCCACCCTGTCCCCATACCACCATGTCCCCATTAAAAAATAAGACAACAATAAATTTGGCCCAATTGTTTTATATATTGTGAAAGATAATGTTACGCCGAGTAAAATGATACCCAACATGTCACGCTTAAAAATTGCGCCCGCTCGTGGCATGGCGTCAAACTTTTACCCTTAAAAATCTTGATAGGCGATGTTTAAAAAATTCTATAGGTTGCATTTTTTGAGCTACAGAGTAGGCCTAGGGCTAGAATTATTGCTCTCGCTCTAACGATCGCGGCGATACCTCACTTGTGTGATTTGAATACCGTTTTCATATGCGGGCGCTTCTCGCGTATGCGTTCGCTTCTGCGCGCGAGCTCGTCGGGACGGGGCGCTTTAAAAAATAATTTTTTTGGTTTTCTTATTTATTTTTATTTATTTTATTACTTTTTACACTGAAAAAAAAAATGTATCACTTTTTTTCCTATTATAAGGAATGTAAACATCCCTTGTAATAGAAAAAAGCATGACAGGTCCTCTTAAATATGAGATCCGGGGTCAAAAAGACCTCACATCTCATATTTGGGCTTAAATGCAAAAAATATATAAAAAATTAGGAAATGTCATTTTTTCAAATGACAAAAAAAAAAAATGTTTCTTTAAGACGCTGGGCGGGACTGACGTTTTGACGTCACTTCCGCCCAGCAGAGCTATGGGGACGGGTGAAGGAGATTTTTCCTTCAGTCTCGTCCCCGCTCAGCTGCCGAACGGTCCCGATCTACTCCGCCGCTACCGGCGGCTCCGGTAAGCGGCGGAGGGCGCGGGAGGGGGGGGGCCCTCTCCCGCCACCGATAACGGCGATCTTGCGGCGAATCCGCCTAGGAGACCGCCGTTATCGTGTACCAGACCGCGCACACTAAAGGTCGATACCTCGGTTGTGGCAACAGCTACTGCCGTTACCGAGATATCCATCTTTAAAAAAAGGACGTACATCGTCGTGCGCAGGTCTGGAAGTGGTTAAGCTTCCTAACGTACACCGCACAGACTCCTGGGAATGTAGTGGGTGTAACTTTCCAGGAGTCTGTGCACTCCCCAGTCTCAAAGAATCATGTGACTTGGACAGTACAGGTGCTGAAACCTGATCTGAAACCTATTGCACTGCTTGTGCAGCACTGAGCATGTGCGAGATCTGCAAGGCTGAAATCCAGGAAGTCATACAGTCTGGCTTCATGATGCCCACACTTAAGATGGCCCCAGTCCATTTCTATTTTATAAAGTGTCTAAATGCTGTAACAACCTAACACAACGGACCTTAGTTTACAGACTAACTTTACTAGAATACATTAGGCTTGTGTATTACAGGGGTATTTATATTTAAAAAGTGAAATTGTGGCCGGAACTCCGCTTTAAGGGGAATGTTTCATTACAGGATTTAATTGTATCTCCTGTTCTTAGGGGGGAAGCTAGAAGATCCCTGATGTCTCCATTGAGAGGACCTTGTCACTCCTGTCACATAAGGGGCTTGTCAGTACATACATATATACAGGGCTTTTTTTCAGCGGTGGAGCGCGGGGGAACGCAGTTCCGGCACCTCCAGAACTGAATACATTGTAATGGCGAAGGGGTGCTGGAGGGTCTATTGATGCTGGCTGCTGGGAAATCTATTGCTACTGCAGAGGATCTATTTTTGTGAAGGATGGGAGTCTATTGTTTCTAGGGAGTTCTTTCTTTTGCTCGTGAGGGGTCTATTGTTGCTGGGAGGTCAGTCGTTGCTGGGAGGAATGTACTGTTGAGAGAGGGGGTCTTTGTTTCTGGCTGCTAAAGGGTCTATTGATGCTGGCTACTGGGAATCTATTGTTGCTGGGGAGGATCTATTGTTGCGGATGAGGGATCTATTGTTCTGGGGGGTGGGTCTTTTTTGTTGCAGTGGGTCAATCGTTGCTGGGAGGAATCTACTGTTTAGAGAGGGCTCTAATGTTGCTGGCTGCTAAAAAGTCTATTGATGCTGGCTGTCGGTAGTCCGTTGTTGCTGGGGTGTCCCTGGGTGGATCTATTGTCCCTGGGGTGTCCATCGTTGCTAGATCTATTTTACTGTCTTTCTTATTATCGTTAACGAAATCCATACAAAATACTTAGCACCACAAAATGATACTTGGCTCTGTTTTCTGTAATGGGGGTGGTACCAGGAGGTGGGTAAGGGGTGGAACCAAGGAATGGTGGGTAAGGGGTGGAACCAAGGAACGGTGCTCGGAGGTGGGTAGGGGGTGGAACCAAGGAACAGTGCTCGTAGGTGGGTAAGGGGTGGAACCAAGGGACGGTGCTCGGAGGTGGGTAATGGGCGGAGCCAAGGAACAGTGCTTGGAGGTGGGTATGGGGTGGAACCAAGGAACGGTGCTCGGAGGTGGGTAAGAGGCAGAACCAAGGAACGGTGCTCGGAGGTGAGTGAAGGGGGGACCAAGGAACGGTGCTCGGAGGTGGGTAAGGGGCAGTACCAATAAACACTGCTCGGTATGGGGTGGAACCAAGGAACGGTGCTCGCAGGTGGGTATGGGGCAGAACCAAGGAACGTTGCTCAGAGGTGGGTAAGGGGTGGAACCAAGGAACGGTGCTCGGAGGTGGGTAAGGGGCAGAACCAAGGAACGGTGCTCGGAGGTGAGTAAAGGGGGAACCAAGGAACGGTGCTCGGAGGTGGGTATGGGGCAGAACCAAGGAACGTTGCTCAGAGGTGGGTAAGGGGTGGAACCAAGGAACGGTGCTCGGAGGTGGGTAAGGGGCAGAACCAAGGAACGGTGCTCGGAGGTGGGTAAGGGGCAGAACCAAGGAACGGTGCTCGGAGGTGAGTAAAGGGGGAACCAAGGAACGGTGCTCGGAGGTGGGTAAGGGGCGGAACCAAGGACCGGTGCTCTGAGGTGGGTAAGGGGTGGAGCCAAGGAACGGTGCTCGGAGGTGAGTAAGGGGGGAACCAAGGAACGGTGCTCGGGGTGGGTAAGGGGCGGAACCAAGGACCGGTGCTCTGAGGTGGGTAAGGGGTGGAGCCAAGGAACGGTGCTCGGAGGTGAGTAAGGGGGGAACCAAGGAACGGTGCTCGGAGGTAGGTAAGGGAAGGAACGGTGCTCGAAGGTGGGTAGTGGGTGGAGTCAAGAAGGAGTCAAGAAGGGAGGAGTTCCTGCACCTATTTTGTGAAAAAAAGCCCTGCATATATACATGGTTAGGACACATGTTAATACATAAACACCTATTACACAACAGAAGTGGAATAAGTAGCCATAGAGCCCCTTTCAGCTTTACAAATGTGGCCTAGGCATCCAAGTGGTCACGAAAGGGTTAAATAAAAGAGGAAGCAATTCAAATGTAAATATACCAATTTTTTATTGTGTGTTTTATGAAAGTAGAATTATGGACCTATACACATTTTTTCCTTTTCCAACTATAAATGCTCTGAATAAACCAAGAGTCCTTTGGTAAAATCCATTGGCCAGAAGTGAAGATCTAGTGATCCTCTCACCCATTCGCTGACACACTTTTGACCAAGAGATTCCAAGCCTGCCCACCACGGCAAGGTAGACTCTTCTAGGGCAGGACCTACACTAACCACTAATCTACCCTACTGGATGCTAGTCATCCTTTTTCTAATGTTGGGTGTATGTTTGTAGTACGGCCTCATCCTATAATCTGTGTGTGCGATCTACTCTCTCCTAATGTGGTTGTCTGTCTGTGTGCATCTCTCTAAAGCATGGAGCGGTCAGTTTATGTACATCGCTGTTGCTGTCAAGCTAAATAAATCCGCGCTGCAACTGAATGGCGTACCTGCTAAGCAAATGATGGTTAACATTAAAACAAAGTAACATTACAGTATAACAGTAAGATCTTACCATACCTGCAAAGCAAATACCAAAAAAAACATAGTAAAAAATAAAACATTTTTTAACGCAACCTGTGCCTAAAATATATATATATGCCGAAGCATGGGGGCATCCTCCCTCAAAAAAGGTTTGCCCCGTACACACGGTCGGAGTTTTCCACGGGGAAGCCTCCGTCGGAATTTCGACCATACGTACGCGGCATTAGGAGCAAAAATCGATCCTCCGCCCCTAATGCCCTCCATGCCTCGGCATATATGCTCCTTTTTTTTGAACTGTAGCTTTGAATTTACGCGGCGTATCTATGGATACGCCGGCGTAAATCGTTCGTCAATCTACCCCAGGGAGTGAAAGGGTTAACTAGGGCGGTGATCAAGGGGTTAAAACTGTATTGGGGGGGTATGGGGGCTACCCTGAACCTAACACTAACTGCCTGTCACACTGACACTAAATGCAGTGATCAGTACATATATGATCACTGCATTCAGTGACACTGTGACAGGGGGGGGGGTGATCGCAAGGGGTTAATGTGCCTGCGTGTACTGGTGTCAGTGTAGTGTTTGTGCAGACTCACTGGGCCAGATTCAAGAAGCACTTGCGCCCCGCGCAACCATACGTTGCGCGGCGCAAGTGCTTACTTGCTCCGGTGTAACGAGTGCTCCTGATTCAGGAACCTCGTTACACCGAATGCAGCCTAGGATGTGACAAACATAAGCCTCCTTATGCCTTCACATCCCAGGCTGCATTCTTGCGTTGGCCGCTAGGGGGCGCGGCCATTGTGATCGGCGTATAGTATGCAAATTGCATACTACCACCGATTCACAAAAGTTGCGCGGGCCCTGCGCACGCAAGGTACGGAGTTTCCGTACGGCGACTTTAGCATAAGGCTGCTCCTGCTAATAGCAGGCGCAACCAATGCTAAAGTATAGCTGCGCTTCCCGCTCGCGACGTTCAAATTTTACGTCGTTTACGTAAGTGAACCGTGAATGGCGCTGGACGCCATTCACGTTCACTTAGAAGCAAATGACGTCCTTGCGACGTCATTTGCCGCAATGCACGTCGGGAAAGTTTCCCGACGGAGCATGCGCTGTTCGCTCGGCGCGGGAGCGCGCCTAATTTAAATGATTCCCGCCCCCGGCGGGATCATTTACATTAGGCGCCCTTACGCAGGGCTAATTAGCATAGCGCCCGCGCAATTTACGGAGCAATTGCTCCGTGAATCGCGGGCAAAGCGCAATATTTGCGTGGGCGCAGAGAAAAAAGTTTGCTCTTTGCCCACGCAAATATTGCGCAAATCTACCTGAATCTGGGCCACTGTGTGATGTGATCTCTCCTCAGCGGCGGTTGAAAATACCGCCGAGAGGAGAGATCACATCACTTCCCTCTTCCTGTGTTTACACAGGCAGAGGAAGTGACACGCAGGGGGGAGCGCGCGGATTGGCTGAGAGCGATCCGGAGGGGGCGGACAAAAACAAACAGCCGCCCCCCTCATCCCGGATCGCTCGGACAGCCACGGGAACCGCCGCATGTTCCAGGGGAGGGGGCAGGGACTAACAGGTACGCCAATGTGCCCGTCCGTGCCATTCTGCCGACGTAAATGTACATGCGGCGGTCCGAAAGTGGTTAACCACTTAAACCCCGGACCATTTGGCTGGTCAAAGAGTAGGCCACTTTTGCGATTCGGCACTGCGTCGATTTAACTGACAATTGCGCAATCGTGGGACGTGGCTCCCAAACAAAATTGGCGTCCTTTCCCCCCCCCCCCCCCCACAAATAGAGCTTTCTTTTGGTGGTATTTGATCACCTCTGCGGTTTTTATTTTTTGCGCTATAAACAAAGATAGAGCGACAATTTTGAAAAAAAATCAATATTTTTTACTTTTTGCTATAATAAATATCCCCAAAAGAATATAATAAAAAAAAAAAAAATTTTTCCCTCAGTTTAGGTCGATACGTATTCTTCTACAAATTTTTTGGTAAAAAAAAAAACGCAATAAGCGTTTATTGATTGGTTTGCGCAAAAGTTATAGCGTTTACAAAATAGGGATAGGGGATAATTTTATGGCATTTTTATAAAAAAAATAAAACATTTTTTTACTAGTAATGGCGGCGATCAGAGCCATCGGACACTTTTGACACTTTTTTATGACCATTGTCATTTTTACAGCGATCGGTGCTATAAAAATGCACTGATTACTGTAAAAATGGCACTGGGAGTGAAGGGGTTAACCTGTAGGGGGCACTGAAGGGGTTAAGTGTAACCTAGGGAGTGATTCTAACTGTTAGGGGGGCGTGGCTTTTCCGTGATAGGTCACTGATCGCTGTTCCCGATGACAGGGATCAGACGATCAGTGACATGTCACTAGGAAGAACGGGGAGATGTTGGCCCAGATTCTCAAAGGCGTTACGACGGCGCAACACCATTTGCGCCGTCGTAAGTCCTAATCTGGCCCCGGGTATCTATGCGACCGATTCTTAGAATCAGTTACGCATAGATACCCATTAGATCTGACAGGCGTAAGGCTCTTACACTGTCAGATCTTAGATGCAATTTTTTTCCCGCCGCTAGGTGTCGCCGACGTCGTTTTCCCTGTCGCTTATGTAAATTAGCAAATTATGACTATTCCCGAACGTACGCGCGCTCGACGCAGAGAATTTACATCGTTTCCGTAGCCTTTCCAAAGCGTAAAGTTGCCCCTGGGTCTATGAGGCGCAGCCAATGTTAAGTATGGCCGTCGTTCCCGCGTCGAAATTTAAAAAATCAACGTCGTTTGCGTAAGACGTCCGTGAATGGCGCTGGACGCCGTTAACGTCTAAGCAAATGACGTCGGTGCGACGTCATTTAGCGCAATGCACGTCGGGTAATTTACCCGACGGAGCATGCGCAGTACGCTCGGCGCGGGAACGCGCCTAACTTAAATGGTGCCCGCCCCATTTGAATTGGGCGGGCTTGCGCCGAGCGCTTTTACGATACACCGCCGCAAGTTTACAGGTAAGTATTCTGAGAATCAGTCACTAACGCTGTAAACCTGCGGCGGTGTAACGTAAATCACATACGTTACGCTGCCCAGGAGCAACGTAATTGTATGATAATCTGGGCCGTTGTGTTTAGCTGATCATGGCGGTGATTGACATTTTGACTAAAAGATGAGCTCCCCCCCCGTCGCGTAAGCCGCGGCACGACTGGCGAAAGGAGCCGAACGGCGATGCGCAGGCGCAGTATAGCGCCGACTCACCGTTCGGCTCCTTCCGCCAATCGTGACGCTGCTTACGCGACGGGGGGAGCTCGTTTTTTAGTCAAAACGTCAATCACCGCCATGTTAGGAACGCCCACTCCCGCGGGACTCGCAACCCGGAGGACACGGGTGAATAGCTGTACGAAGGTATGTACAGCAGCAAAAAAAAATTAAAGGCATAATCGTATTGTAATGCGGGGGGGGGCAGTGTAATAGGGGAAAGTCGTTTTTAGGGTGAACCACCGCTTTAATGCCAAGAAATAAAGCATTATATATTTTAAATTTATAATATAAATATATATATATATATTTTTTAAATACATATTTTTAGGATCTTAATTAATAATAACATCACTCCATTTAAAATTCTAAATTAATGATTTGATAATCAATATATGTTTTTTTTTTTTTATTATATTTTTTTATATTTGATTATTATATTTTATCTTTTTATATATGGAACAATTTGTATTATGAATATGTATATTTATTAAAAGTCATCATGATTACTAATTAAAAAAAATTATTTTTTCGTTTTTTAAGCTGAACTAAGATTGTAAAAAGCTAGTCGGAAGACATATTACGAAAACATTAGCCGTAACAACGTAAAAGGTATTGTAGAAATATCTATTTAAAAAAATATTTTTGAAAATTACTCCATATAAAAAAAATTCGCTAACATGTCTGCTTTGCTAATTTTTTTTTTTTTTTTTTTTTAATTAGAAAGATCGTATCTGAAAGTTCATTTATCTTGCTAAATTGTTGATCTTCAACTTTCAAATCAGGTATGAATTTTAAAATAAATGTTAAAATGTTTTTGTGTATGTGTTTTTTATTAATATATATATATATATATATATATATAATACATATATGTGATATCTCTCTGTGATCGGCACTGTAATATATATTTACTATATATATTACACTGATATATAAATAAACTTGTTTGTTTCTGATTAATTTATATTTGTTTTTGTTTTTCCATAGAATGAACTGACAAGTGGATTTTGATTTTTCAAAACCATGCCAAAAAATAATCAAGGGTTACTTTATTTGTGTCAAATATATGTTGTGTATTTTTTTTTTTTTTTCAT